>NW_005871198.1:0-131537 GCF_000147115.1 Myotis lucifugus
CTGGAACTATAGTAAATATATACATATTTTTAAAAGACTTGTATTTTGAATACTTGAACTCATAACTACTTTCTTGACTGATAAATCTCCACCATGTTTTTAAAGTACATTTTTAGTTACCTAAGTATATGCTAAAAGCTTCTAAACTTGTGTAAGTCATGAAAAGGATAATATTTCCCAGCTTGATACCGTGCTTTTAAAAATGCTCAAAATAAAGAAAATTGTATTGATGTATTCAATTGTTTCTTGATTCTCTCTATATCCTCCTCCAGCCTTACTTAAATATAGTTGACAAGCATAAGCACTCTTCTTATGTGCTCTCAGTCAACCCACAGTAGAGGATAATCACTTATTTTTGTCACAATGGCATTGCTATGTATTTTGTTCCTGGACTTGAACTGGAAATCTAATCTATTTTTGTTGATGAGTTCTAAGGCTAATAACTATTCCATTATCATATCACACAAACTGTTTGGCTAGTTTTTAATGGGAGAACATACAAAAAGACTGAACAAAGCAAACATAATCAAATCAAAATTCAGCTCATGCTGCCTATAATGGTTTACTGTGACATACACATGTTTTACAAAAATGTTGATTACTTTAATTATAAAACTCTGTTTTATCTTTCAGTGGTAACTTAATAATAACAAATCTATTTTTCCCATCAGAGAATCAATCACATTGGTTGATTACTCTGTGACGAGCATTTTCTTTTATTCAGTGGTCCCTTTACCCTCAAAAACCTTAAAGTGTAAGGAAACCTAAATATACACATTCACATAGTTTGAAAAGGACTTGGAAAACATGAGGGTAAGGATTTTGCTAGTTTAAGAAAGACTAAATCTCTGCATGTCGACAGAGAGGACAAAAGATGAGGCCTGGATATAGTTTTTAATGCAGAGAAGGAGGGGGCGGGGATAGGGAGCAGAGTAAGCAGGCATTCTCAGAGGGATACTGGAGCAAGACCAGTTTCCAGAAGTGGTTTAGTGCAAGGTAAGAGTTGTGAAATGAAAACATTTAAATATTGTCCACAATAACTGTTGTGGGAGTAAGTCAATGAATGCCTCATGTGTCCAAGACACCAGTTGAAGTCTGTAAAATTTGATTAATAGGAGTCATGGGATTTAAGCCAGTCTTGAAAGGATTCTTTCCCCTGTGTCTGGCTGACTGGGAAAGTCTCTACTGGAGGGAAGGCTGACCATGGACTAGCGAGGGCTGTGGGAGAGTGAACACCAAGGGGCAAGGGGAGAGATGGTGTCCAGGAAAACTCTGTTTTCTCCTCTGCTCACAGAATACTTCAGGTACTGTCAATACTTTACTTTTGGCCACTAAATGTTTGAATTTTCCACACCAACCGATTCTGACACTAACTGCCTAGAATGAGTGCAGACCCCACAGGTTAAGGGCTCAGTCCCACAAGACTGTCCTCCCCAACCCCCACGTCACATGCCAATTGCAAGTAGTGGGTCCCCAGGTTATTCACAACTTCTGTCTGACTTGGCTATAAATAGAGGTTCCCACGATTCCCTCCTTAGGTTTGATCATTTGTTAGAACAGCTCACAGAACCCAGGGAAACACATTTTCTGGTTTTTATATAATAAAGAATATGACAATAGATACAGAGGAACATCCAGATGAAGAGGTACATAGAGCAAGGGTTCTGAGCACAGGAGCTTCTATCCCTATGAATTGGAGTACACCATCCACTGGGCATGTAGATATGTTCACCCACCCAGAAGCTCCCCAAATCCCATGCTTTTAGGATTTTTATGGAAGTTTCATCATACAGGCATGATATGATTAACTCCATGCCCAGTCCCTTCCCTCTCTGGAGAATGGGGTGTGGGGCTTAACGTTTCAAGCTTCTAATCATGCCTTGGTCTTTACTGTGACTACCCCCCATTCAAGAGCCCACCAAGAATCACCTTATTGGAACAAAAGTCGCCCCTATCACCTAGGAAGTTCCAAAAGTTTTAGGAGCTCTGTGTCAGGACCCAGGGTCAAAGACCAAATACTAACAGGAATTAGTATTTTACAGAGTAGGACACAAATGCAATGCTTGTAAGAAGGCATGGTTTGCTATTGCAATTCTTTATAACTGTCTTTAGCTAATAAGAAAATGAATCATTTAATATTTTTGGTGACAAAAACTTAAGCCTCAATCAAGAGAGACTAGATTGACTTTCAGATGTTTTAAAGTTCACGTTTTACATTTGTAAAAAAACAGCACATGGATTATACATAAATGCCATTTCCTGGACTAAAGAACACATCAGTCCAATAATTGCTTTCTGAATAATTCATATTAACAGCATGAGACAAAGCATGCAGGGCTCTGCACTCGTTGGCAACAAAAAATAGAAAAATGTCTTCATGTGAACTGTTAAAACCATGGTTTAGGAGTAGAAAAACAGACCAATAAATTATTTTCAGAAGCAGACTGATCCATAAATGCATTAGGGAAGAAGCAGCATGGGAAACATTTATTCTGTGCCTTCAAATTTGCAGATTAAGAAAAATACTAACTATTGAAATGTAACAGAAATTTGTCTAAAGTAAATGCAGTCACATCTGTAAATTGAAATATAAGCCACAGAGCAGGGTCAAAGGCAAATTTGTCATCAAGGTAGGAAGTAAAAACCCACCATTACAAAAACAAAGTAATCTGTGACCCCATGTATGACATTGCTAATAAGTACACAAACCTATTGATTACAGTAGCTGTTCACTATATTAGAATTTGATTAGTAAATATTAGTTAATTTCACACTCATGCCTGCAATAACTCCCTTTCCATTTTTCTTTTCTTTCCTTTATTTTTTTTTTTTTTGGTTAAGTCTTACCCAAGGATATTTTTCTATTAATTTTTAGAGAGAGTGGAAGGGAAAGGGAGAGACAGATAAAAACATTGATGTGAGAGAGACACATGGATTGGTTGTTTCCTGCATGTACCCTGATCAGGGCCACCCCAACCAGGGCCACCCCAACCAAGGCCAGGGAACCTGCAACAAAGGTACATGCCCTTGACAGGAATTGAACCCGGGACCTTCAGTCTGTGGGCCGACGTTCTATCCACTGAGCCAAACTCCATTATTTTTTTTTTTACTTCTAAAAGGAGATGGAAAACCTGCATTGATAGAAAACATTTATTAACTTTGAGTTTTTGTGATTGTTGTTCCCTTTTATAAAAATACTAGAGGCCCAATGCATGAAATTTGTGCAAGAGTAGGCCTTTGCAGCCGCGGCGGCTGCCTCAATCCCGTGGCTGCAGCCCTGGCTTCGTCCGGAAGGTCATCTGGAAGGACATCTGGACGGCCGTTCAGTAGATATGTATATTACACTTTTATTATTATAGATAAATCTTACTTCAAGTTTTATGACAGCCAATGGGAAAGCAAACTAAAATGTAAAAATCTTTACATTTCTCCTATCATTTAAACCAGGTGCCTTTACAAAAGGGGCCAGGTTTTATGTCCATACGGTATATGGTACACGAGTATGCACAGGAGAATGTGTTTATAAGAAACACAAGGAAAGAGTGAGTTTGTGAGCAGAGTCTTTTCATTTTCTTTCCCAGGAAAGTTTTGTGGTGATGCAATGTGTATCATAGAAAGACCAGGTAGCTCTGTGCCTCCCGGTTTCCCTGGGGATTGAAGGTACTTCAGATTAAACAAGTAAACAACCCCAACCTCTAGGAGGGGTGCTGAAGGTAGAGAGCCCAAGTAGAGAAATGGCTGAGAGTTTGGGGAGCAGGGAGAAAGGTGGACAAAGAGAGAGAGAGAGAAATGCTGACTTGCTTATTTGACCTTCACCCCATTCATGGGCAAATATTAACCTGTTGCTTTCACTGAATTTTTGCTCTAGCAGGGGCAGGGTGACCTTGATGCAGTGTACCGCAGAGCCCTGCTGAGACAGGAAACAGGAAGCTTCACCTCCGCTGCTGCAGCCCTGTGAGAAAACCTCACAGGTGGGGGAAGACAATTAGGGCTAAAAGGGGATGGAACTTGCAGGCAACACCTACAGCTTTATAGCAAGAGGGTCTCTCAAGCATGTTCCACTTCAGTAGTGGAAGAGATTTTCCTAAAACCATTGGTAGATGCATTCACAATGCATGATGTAGGTTTGTGCAATAAGAAGAAAAGTCGTTGAAATAAAAAAAATGTGGTTGAAGAAGTTTGTAAAATCTAGTCATAGAATTCTTGAAATTTAAAGACTAAAATTTGTCATTGCAGGTGGGGAAATGGGGAACACTTTGAAATCAGTGTAACAGGCATAGCTAGAGTAGGACTGACCAGAAGGCTGTGCACTTTGTGGTAGACATACCCAGGCCCTTTATGATCTAACTCTTGCTTGCCTCCCAGGAGCTCATGACAAGTCTCCTTGGATTCCTAAACTACAGGGCTACAAAACTGTACACAGGTCTCTGTCACATGCTACTCCTTCTCAGAAAGCCCTCCCTTTCCCTTTCACCTTGCTAGTGGCTCCTCAATTTGTATGACCTGGTTTAAACATAATCTCCTCCAGGAAGCCCTACACAGTTATGCTAAGATTTTATTCCTTTGGAATCATCTATTATTTGTAAATCTCCCCAACTAGGTTACAAATATTTGTTTACCTATTCATCCATCCATTGGACAAGGATTTAACTTGCTATGCACATCTGTAACAGGCCCTGGTGGACGACAATGAACCTGATGGAAAGGTTTCTGTTCTCCAGCCTTCCAGTCTGGAGCGGTCCTGGACTCTGATCTTCGTGCCTTTCCCTAATCTTTAGGTTTCACTGAGTTGTCAGTGAATCTTCACTGTGTTATGGAGAGATTCAAAAGGACTAAGTTCTAGGTATGGGATTTTATCACTTTGGTAATACAAAAAGCCACACCTAATCCTTGTCAGGCATTGTTCAGGGTTATCAGTTAGGAATGGGTTTGGCTGCATAAAACTGAAAACCCAATTTGCAAATAAGAGTTTAGTGCTTTTCACATACCAAGACGTGAGCAGTTAGGCAGACCATTGTCTCCACAATGGCATCAGGGATTCAGGGTCTGCTTCAGGCACTCCTAGCATGTGGCTTTTATTTTCAAGATTGCTGCCTCATAGTGGCAAGGTGGCTGCTTCACCTTCAGTATCAGGCTGCGTTCCAGGCAGAAGAAAGGGAAGGATAAAGGGCAAAAGGCAGCGCTAAGTGAGTCTGCCCCCATTCAGGAGATTTCCCTGAAGTCAGCCCAGCAAGTTCTAATTACATCTCATTGGCCATAAAGTATATTATGAGACCACAGATTAGCTACAAAGCAGGCTGAAAAAACATCTTCCTCATAGGTAGAGAGCAGGCAGGCAGCTCTGGGGGTGGGGGTGGGGAAGGAGGGGTGATTGAGCAAAAAAGAGAGAGAACTCATGGACATGGACAACAGTGTGGTGATTGGGGGGGGGGGGGCGGTGAAGGTGGAAGAGGGCATAGAGGAGATAAATGGTGATGGAAAAAATAAGATAAAGTAAAAATTAAATTTTAAAAAAACAACAAATTAGGTTGCTCACATTAAATTGTTCTTGGATATGGTTAGATTAGTACACTAATGGCACTTTTTTTTAAATCACATGTATTGGTAGAGAGAACTAAATCCCCGTTTCCCTTAAATTTCTAAATTGGACTATGTTTGATAACTTATAAAGCAGGGAGAAAGGCAGGGTTGACTTGAGGCTTAGAGTCAATTTATTCTGTTTAGATAGTGGAATCAAGAATGTAATTCAAAAGCCCTGAACTATAGAATTGAAGAGAATGTGATTGAAGTCTTAGCTATAGCACTTAAAAACTAGGTGACTTTACACAGGGTTTATCACTTGTTTTTGTGCCAATTTTCTTTTATTATAATGAGATAATTATTCTTAGAATCAATTTCTGAGTTTTAGGTATCTTATTATGCAGAGGGATAATGATATTTTCTTAACTGAACAATAAAGAGAAAATAAAAATGCAAAAAAAGAAAAATCTTTTAACCTGGTTATGCATTGTCACCATAAACAATTTGGGTTCTATTTATAAGAAAGGAGAAAATAGATATTGGGTAGACAGCCAACAATGTCTACCGTATAGAAAAATCAGTTTTGTAAGTCAGTTTATTCATTTGTTTGCACATACTACACAGGCAGTTCCTAACTCTGGATGGACTGACATGAAAATGTTCACTTCAAGATTTATTGCATGTGACTCAGGTTGTATTTACTCACGGTGCAATTATAAAATGGGTTATGAGTGCTCATTTATTTCCAATGTCTTCCAAGCAATTCAGAACGTATCAGGATTATATTACACAGAGGTAAACTCAAAAAGTACTAGAGGATTTTTAACTCTCCTGACAGCTGTGGGAAACCTTATCCAGGTTGACACAAAGCCGAACATCTGATAACAACTGACAGTCTCACAAGATAAAGAAAACAATGAGTGGAATTAACACTGTGGAGTTAATGCTCACCAGCAAGAAAGAATAAGACAAGTGGCATAGTAAGAGCCCAGGCTTTAAACTCAGATGGCCCAGGTGTAAATTCCTAGCTTTTCTGCTTGCTGGTTACTTGGCCCTTGGGCTATTTACTCAATCTCCCCAAACCTCAAATTTTCGCCTATAGAACAAGATAATAAAAAACACTTCAGTGGGTTGTTGGGACAATTATATAAGACAATAATGTTAAAGGCCTACAGAGTTTATTCATAACCCCTTATCTTTACAATATCTCCATCCATTAGTTCATCCAGACGCGATATTCGTACCTCTTAGTTCAGTGCAATTCATGTTTCCTAGGCTATCTGGCGCTATAGTGTGTTCTAGGGAAAGAGTACTAAACAATTATAGAAATAAAACACTAGGAATTTCAAAGAACACACACATAGTCATTTGCCAAACTTCCTTTACACTTACAAGTGTAACCCTAATTTTCCAAACTCCTTTATTTAAGGAATGAGCTTCTCTACCCCCCTACACCCCCCACTTTGGTTTAAGGCATCAAATAACGCTTTAAAGAATTTTTGCAATGTTTCCACATGGTGTTGAGAAATGGCATTGTATCCGATGTACATGTAAACATGCTAAATGAATATTCCCAGTTCAGCTAAATGAATGTATACTATGTACAGAAGAGAGGTTCCTGGAAGGAGGGTGACTTATAAAAAAAAATACTGATCCTGCAAATGAAATATTTTGGTGGTTTTTTTTCTCTCTCACTATAAGTTACTCAAAAACCCAAGAAATTGGTAGGGCTTGACCTAGATCTCTGACTCTCTTACCTGAAGAAAAAAAAGAAAGATGTGTTTCTGTGTGTTTTAATCCTTGTACACGGGAGATGAAACATACTAGGGCTTCCTGCTGCCCAAAATTAATTCACACATGCATCAGGGCACACTCTGAGTGCAGGGCCTGGTTTCAGGGGAAACATGCCCGGGGCTATTTCGTAAGCTAAGGTGAGGTTGTGCATCAGCACTGGGTCTGTCATTGATTGGATGACGGGCTATGACTCAGAAAACACCGGGGTTTATTTTTGCCCTTTTCCCTGACTTAATATGTGACCTCAGTCTTTTAACCCCTCTGCCTCCGTGTCCTCACCTGCTCTGCTTTTATCTTTATAGAAGATAGACAAGGAGTAAAATATTGCTTGATAGAAAAAATAAGTGTTCTGCCACAGCAAAATATTGATCTCTATGAATTGCTTTGTAAAAATGAGATGTCACAGAGGAAAACGAGGGTAGAAAATCTGCCAAGTGTTGTGTTAAAATAATACTGCTGGTTATTGTGGTAATTGCTCCTGATATTATTATTACTTGTAATGCTGTTTTCATAGTGCTTTACTACAGAAATGCCCTGGTTTGAAATTCTGTCCAATTAGATATGTCATTTACAGAGCAACATAATGGGGAAAAACTACCTTATTATATGTAACTATATATTATTTCTCTCCTCTCTTTCTCTCTCTGTCTCTCATTCCTGAAGAGAAAACAAAGAAAGCTCATTACTCATGTGCCTGAGACAGTAGTACAAGGGCAAGGAAAGTATCTTTAGGAGGAGGAGGAATGAGATTTGGCTGTTCACCTAGAAATAACAAGTTCTTCTCCGAACTTAACTGAGCAATAGCATGGAGAATAATTGGCTCAGCAATCAGCTTCTAACTTTGAAGGGATGTGGACTCATCAAGCGGGTTTTCCCCTCATTTTGGTGGCTTAAAAATTGTCACTGACTCTCAATTATGAGCCAGGCCCTATTCTGGCCATGGAATAAACAACATAAATAAGCTTTTCTTTAGCATAGAACATCAGGCCATCCTTAAAAATAATACTAGAATTCCAAGTTTAGGCTGCTACTAGTATGTTGAATACGTTTTATTTCTTTGGTCACAATCTCTTTACTAGTTTCCACCTGTAACCAGGCCATGGCACAGAGCCACACCAGTCCACCCTATACATCCTTCAATTAGCATTACATTCTTACCTCTGACCAAAGGTATCTCAGGTCTCTTTTTGGAAACCCCATAATGTCAAAACCTGAAAAGACCTAAGCATCAGCTCAGTTCAGCTATCTTTTTTAAAAATATATTTTATTGATTTTACAGAGAGGAAGGGAGAGGGACAGAGAGTTAGAAACATCGATGAGAGAGAAACATCGATCAGCCGCCTCCTGCACACCTCCCACTGGGGATGTGCCCACAACCAAGGTACATGCCCTTGACCAGAATCAAACCCGGGACCCCTCAGTCTGCAGGCTGACGCTCTATCCACTGAGCCAAACCAGTTAGGGCCAGCTATCTTTTTTGAGCCCCAAAAGTTTTTAGTTGAGGGTCAAAGAGATGAAGTAACTTATTTAAGGTCACATGACTAGTGTCATGAATGGAACCCAAGTATCTTGGCTCCTAAAGTCAGTTGGTTACTATTTACAACATCAATTCATTATACTGTTCAGATTTTGACAGTATAAATGTGAGACTTGGGAAAGTTATTAATTGACATAACCTTTCCATTTTTCCATCTGTAAATGGATAAAGTTGATAATCAACTCATGGGAATATTTTTGTGGGGATAAAAATTAGATAATCCATATAATGTAGTTAGTATAGTCTATACTGCTATTTAAGCAGATAATACATGAAAGCAATGTGTACAGTAAAAAAATAAGTATTTTTTTTTCCTGAAGTACTTTGCACAAGTCTAGTTAAATTATAGAAACATACAAGTTCTTAAAACTTGAGCTTTAGATGTTATCTGAAAAAACCAAAGAGCTGAAAGAAATGACTCTGAGAAATGTATGTAAAGTTCCTCCAATGCTTGTTTATTTAAAACAGATATTTCATTCTTGGAGTTAAGCCTAGGCCAAATCTTAAATGATATGTAAAGGAACACAATATATCTAAATTTGGAAGAAGAAAAAGATGGGTGAAGCAGGACAAGTTTTCAGTGAAACTTCCATTTATTACTTTTCCTTTTTAAAATCCCTGGGGGATAAATCATCTCCCAAGTTGTACACTTGGCCCTAACCATTAGCTTTACTGCCCTTCAGAGCACAGAAACATGGCAACACATATGAACCCAGCTATCCTGCAGATCAAATAGGACCAGTGACAGTTTTGTATTTTCCTCACTTTTGTCCCTTGTCTGAATTTAACAGGTGGCTGTATAGCATGTGAGCCAGCTGCAGGTGACAGAATACAATGCGAAGCGGTTCCAGAAAGAGAACTTTTCTGCTTTGTCCCACACCACTCTCCGTGTTTTCATTTCCTCTGCTAGGCTTAAGTGCCTCAGTCTCTTTTGCCCTCTGCCTCTCTGCAGGCTGTTGATATGCACATACTGAGGTCTAAATTGCAGGGTTAAGTCATAAAACCTCAACCCTCCCTTATTATCATTTTTAGTTCTTTTCACTTTGACCATTACAAACCCTGTACATGACCTTTTAATATGGAATATGAATGCACATTGGCCAAGAGTAGTCACACGTTAATTATGCCAATGCTTCTTTCTGTATGAGCAAGCAGCTCTCTACACATTTTCCTCTATTATAAACCTTGAAAGCTGTGAAAAGTTAAGCTTTATTTTAAAAATTCACTTCTTCCTCAGTTGGAGAACCAGGCAGGGACCAATATGAAAGCTCTAGAATTTTTTTAAATCACTTTGCTTTGGAACAAAACAAGCGAGCCATCTCTGTAATGTGCTTTGGTAGTATATTTTCCCAGGAAATTAAATATTAAGTAACGTATTTGCCCAGAGCAGAAGCTGGATGAGGACCTGCATTATTTTATGATGGTGGTGCTGTTGGCTTCATGCATGAATTGCTCTTGGCACTGTCCTTTAAAATAGAACTCCATGCCCAGCTGGTTTGGCTCAGTGGATAGAGCGTTGGCCTGGGGACTGAAGGATCCCAGGTTCAATTCCAGTCAAGGGCACATGCCCAGGTTGCAGGCTCGATCCCCAGTAAGGAGCATGTAAGAGGCAGCCAATCAGTGGTTCTCTCTCATCACTGATGTTTTTATCTCTCTCTCCCTTCCTCTCTGAAATGAATAAAAATCTATTTTAAAATAAAAAAATAAAATAGAATCCCATTCGTACTTCTGGCAAGTGCCCAGACTTCTATGGCATATACTTTGTATGCACACTCTACTTTCTACTGTTTATTCTATTATATTACCTCCATTTTTAAAATCCCAATTTCTGCATCTATCTTTTCCTATTGTATATGTGATTCTTAAGACTACTTAGCTACTTTTCAGCATGAAGCATGAATGAGTGGATGATAAATGAATGACTAAGCTTTTCAATGTGATCTGTACATTTGTCTTAATCTCACAATTAAGTTTAAAAATTAACCCCCCCAAAACCAACATTCTGCTTGGTAATCCCATAGTTCATAGGGCAGTCAATGCTTAAAGTTAATTCATGTATTTGTTGATTCCTGCTCTGTACCAGGTTCCATGTTGTGTAGTAAAACAGTGGTATGTAAACAGACATGGTTCCCAACCTCATGGAATATGCAGTTTATATATATATACTAGAGGCCCAGTGCATGAAAATTCATGCACTGGAGGGTGGGTCCCTTAGCCCAGCCTGACCCCTCTCACGGTCCGGGAGCCCTCAGGGGCAGGAGACGACCCGGCAATCAGGGGAAGGCGACGTCCCATCATACCTCTGCTGCTGCCACTGCCGGCAGCGCAAGCCTTGGCTGGCCCTGGTTACCTGAACCTCGGGCAGATGCCATCCGAGGCTTGCCTGCACCTTGGGCCTTTCCTGGGTGGCTGGGGGGCTAAGGGGACTGGGGGTCTCCAGAGGCAGGCACGCAGAGTGGCTGGGCCTGCCTAGAGGTGGGCCCAGTCTTGCTGCGCACCTGCCGCCCCAGCAGGGCTGAGGGGACTGGGCGTCGCCATCTTGTGGCTGTGGGTGCTGCCATCTTTGAGGGTGTGTCAGTCAATTAGCATATTCCCACCTATTGGCTGTGGGCACTGCCATCTTTGAGGGCAGGGCAGTCAATTAGCATATTCTCTCCTTATTGGCTATGGGCAGCGCCATCTTTTGCGACGGCATGAGGGTCAATTAGCATATTCCCTCTTTATTAGATAGTATATAGATAGATAAAGTTTTCTACTAATTAATTGCTACAACATCAGCATCAGTATTTTCTCTTCAATGCTTTTTACTTCAATATACTTTGTGATACTTTCAACATACTAATACGTGTTTGGTTGCATTTGTGACATATGCAGTATTTACCTTAAACTTGTCTAGTCTGACAGAAACTACAGCCTGGCACAAAATCTTTTCAGTTTTCTGTTGAAGGTTGCTAGCACAGTCTGTGTAGGAATTATTGATTAGGATTCTTCCTTCCTATAACTCTCTAATAGATTGTAGTATCTGTTACTATAATGGTTTAGGATAAAATTTATTTTCCTTTGCTCATTATAAAAGGAATTTCCTCTGAGGGTCATGGACAGTCTTCACTACCTAATAAATCACAGCTGTTATTCGACTGTTAACTAAATCAAAGAAGTGTATTACTGTGTGTGTATTTTTGTGTGTCTATGTGTATACATGTGCATATTTTTAGATGTTTATAAATATGCAACAAGTGATTAAATCCTGATTTTCTCTTAAGCACACAATTTTTTTATCTTCCCTTTCCTTTTGTCCTCATTAAAGCATTTAATTATGAACTAAGTGGGTTGAGCAGACGTAACACCTGCCCTCTAGCATTATTGTCAAAGCTTTTATTAATCACATTCTTGCACAAGGCATTGGATTGTTGCTGCACCAGAAGAGCTGCATACTCAGAGTTTCTATATTTTTTCCCTTTCAGAGATGATTCTTATGCAGCTTAATCTCCATATTCATGAAATTAAAATATTGGGGGTTTTTGGTTTCATGGAAGATTGATACAATGTACATCAACTCATATTCTCCCACATCAGTAGTCATGTGGAGGTGGCTATTTTCTTTATCTGGTTCTTTTTCTTTCATAGTATGTTTTCTCTTCTCTGTTCTTGATTCTGCCTTTCTCATAAAAAAATCCCTAAACATTTTAATATCTAAAATGTATAGAATACTAGGTTCAGGTTGATTTTTAACTAACTGACCATTTTTTTCAAATCCATTTGAGAAAAATATATTCAATAATTATAACTTAAATAGCTCTGATGTGCACCACAGCAGTGCACAATCCCAAGGGGCACCATTGTCATCTCTGTGACTGTGTACTTCACAACCAGATGTGCACATGGACCCTCCTCTGGCTCTGATCTTTCTCCTACAGTTCCAGTCAGTCCACTGAATGTCCCATTTTCTCAATATCAACATGTCTAAAAATGACATTTTAACTCCTCTCAACCCAATCAACTCTGCACTGATTTCTCTATTTTTGTTCTTTCAATCACTCAAAAGAAAATTCAATATCTCAACGTCCTTCTTGCCTCAGATCGCCTTAGTCACAAAGTGTATTGAGTCATCCAAATGTCATGGGCATCTCTCCAGATCTTTTCCTTGCTGGCCCTAATGCTCCTAGTTTAAGTTCCTTATTAATTTGTGTTGTGTTATTGCTAGTTCCCTTGCTTATCAGGGCCTTTCTCTTTCACTGATCAAGTTTTGCACTTAAAACTTCCGTTGAAATTAGCTTATTGCCACAACTCAGAGTTACACTTCCAAGAATTTCTATGGAACTTATATGGTTATTTTCTAAAATAAGCAATAAAGTTGTAAACTTCTTGAGGGGCAAGACCTCTCCTAATGCATATTGTACCATCCACACATCCAGCACTGTGACTATCACCTAGTCTATGATCAGGGAATAAATACATGCTCAGACAGCTCTCTGAACTCCAAATGCATGTCTCTGGCTGCTTTCCTCAGCAAGGGAGTGAGCATGGCAATGTCCCTTAGAAATTACTATGCCTAGCCCGACCAGTGTGGCTCAGTGGTTGAGCATCAACCTAGGAACCAGGAGATCAGGGTTTGACTCCCGGTCAGGGCACATGCCCAGGTTGCAGGCTCTATCTCCAGTAGGGGGCATGTGGGTAGCAGCTAATCAATGATTTTCTTTCATCATTGATATTTCTATCTCTCCCTCTTCCTTCCTCTCTGAAATCAATAAAAAATATATTTTAAAAAATCTTTAAAAAAAGAAAAAAATTACCATTACCGGGTCCACTTACCACCATCTCTCCTGGACCAGTGACAATACCCTCCTTCTACTCTCCTAATACAGCCTTTCCTTCCCATAGAATGCAGTCATACATTTAAAACCCAGCTCAAATCATGTCATTCATTTGCTAAAAACACTCCATTCTAAATAAAATGTAAACATCTCTGTCTATAAGAGGCCACATCATCTGTTCCTAAGCTACTTCCTCACTCTTGTCTTCCACATCTCTGCCCCTCCACCACTCTGCTCCAGCCATACCAGCCACCTCGTTGCTCTTCAAAACACCAACCCTCTCCCTCCTCAGGGCCTTTCTACACAGTATTTTCTCTCCCTGGCATGTCCTCTCTGACATTCATATGCTTACTCCCTAATTTTACTCAGGGTGTTTTCCAGAGAAGCCTTCTCTGACCCTTTATCAAAATTATGACCCTTAATCCTATCACTATCTCGTTGACCTTGTATTGTATGTCTACTGTTTTTATTTATTGCCTGCCTTCCCCACTAGAATTTAAATTACATGATGGCAAGGAATTCATTGAGGAAAAGAATCATTAAACATATCTTCTTTCTTGGTTGACTATGAGCTAAAAATAGTGGGAATAGAAGCTGAAAAGATGCATAAGGTTAGAGCTATGCATAGATAATTTCTGAGTAAGAAGAAGTTATGAGTAATTTGAATCAAAGAGCCAGAGACAGGAAAGTGAGCTATTAGAGAAAGGCAGTTATAATAGATGCAAGACAGACAGAAGCCCCATCAGCATAGTAATGGGGGAGTACTGAACACTTTTTGCTGAGGGGCAAGGCCATGGTGTGGTCAGTAAGCTATGCTAGGTTCTTCCAGGTCCTGGACAACATATCCATTGTGTCAAAGCCTGCCTGTTCAGCTCTACGCCATGCTCAGGGTAGTTTCAATCTGCTCTGATATTTGAAGAGGTGTGTACTTGTTGAAGTACTCTAAAAGCTCAGAATGGGGTAAATATAAAGCAATATTACAGTCATTTACAAAGATTTCACATCTATTTTTTCAATTGAAACATGAACTCTAATGAAGCTGTTAAGAGAGGGAGTGTGTTCACTTGACAAGTTCAGTCGAGTTTCCCTTGTGGAGGTTACACAGCTAATGCATGTATGATTTCTCTGAGTCCCATGTTCCTGCCACCATTTCAAGGAATCACACAGCTTTCCATTAAGCCATGGAGATCATTTAAGCTCCAGATTGAATTTGTGCATCATTTGTCATATCTTAAAGTCAATTCATTGAAATCCAATTTTGTAGGTCTCAAGATCTTAGGTGACTGGTGATTAATAATAGATATTGTTTGTTGTTGTTGTTTTTTTCTTTGAATGATAGGTTCTGTTCACAGAGTCAGAAGGTCATGAATTTTCCAATGATAATGCACAATAAAGCACAGGGGCTATTTAATGCTCTAAGTTTCTGTGTGTTGAGGACTAATTGTATTTAATGACTTAGCAAATATGATCGTCATTGATATTCATAAGAAAATGACCTTGATATGATTGGAGAACAACAAAACACATTAAAATTAAAATCCACACATAGAAGAGCAGTAAAAATGACAAAAAGCAGGATTTACAAAAAAATGATTTTTATTTCTTTAGTATTCCATGCCAAATCATCTTCTAACTTTGTTGTCTATAAAATACAAGGCGTAACAAAGAAATCCTATCATACACACCCACCTTTCTCTCTGAACTGCTATTACCCTTGAATCAGTAAAGGGGTGTCTATTTGTGAGATTTATGGTACTTCATTGTAGAATTATAGATTTTCAGTGCTGGCAGAAACCTGAAAGATCATATAGTCCAACCATCTATCTCAGGCTCACAAAATATCTTAGCAAGTTCACTGTTTGCAAGAGGAAAGTTATTGTTTCCTGACATTGTACTTTTGGAAATTTCTAGGAAGTATAGCCAAATAAACCAACACTCAAAACAATGTAATAAGCAAATAAACAACACTTCATAACAACAGCAATTGGAAGGTGATGTGTCTGAGTTCCCCTCGCTCTAAAAAAGGCCTTTGTGGTTGCTTCAACCCCACCACATGAACTTCATTATATCCAGGCTTCATGACCTCAACAGAGACAAGGACCCAGCTCTGTAGTTTGCAATAAAGACTAACACAAAGTGAGGCTGAAAAAAAAGAATTGGTATGTACAAAGCAGGAATCTAGGATATGTTCTTTTTTTGTCTGGTAAATCCTCAATAAATCTGGATGGAGAGATGTGAACTGCACTTGCAATTTAGCAAGAGTGAATGGTAAATTCAATAAAAGATTGACATGTTGAGCAATGAGAGTCCAGGAAAATCTTCCTGTCAGGATATTCTAATAATCTTCTTTGAGACATTCTTAATCAATTGGACCTCCTTTCAAACACAGGGTTTTAATGAGATACAGAGATGTTCTAATCCTTCAAGTCAGCTGAAGTTATTGCAAGAATAATAGTGTCAAGGCATCCACACGTTACATATGACTGCCACAGAGCTGTGATTGCTTCAATAGAGGATTTAGCAAGGAAGGAAGTGAAGATGAGAGCCCTTATCTGCCTGACTCTGAAATCCATACCAAAATCCACAGCATTGTGCTTTCTCTCAGTCAATGTGAGTTGTTTATTCAAAACAATGTGTTGTCATCTTTCTGGAATAACATGGAAATATTTACATCAAATATGCTTTTCTATAAGTAGGCAATATGTGTTGACAACATGTGAACTATTTGAAAATTCAGGTGTGATAGATGAGAAATCAAAGATAGTGGAGTAATATTAACAATGATCATTTCCACACACAGTGTTCAACTAATTATAAACTAGTTTCATTTACACTTTTCCATTTGGGCCTTACAACAACCCAGCTGAGGCTCAGAGCTATTGAAGAACTTATTCAGGGTCACAGAGGTAATAAATAAGTGGAGTCAATGAGAACCAAACCCAGTGGTTCCCGTATAGCTTTTAAATTGCTCTACTCCACCACAACCCACATGTAGAGGTTATTTTGAGATAAAATCATCCTATATAATAAAAGGATAATATGCAAATCAACCGAACAGCAGAACGACCAGTTGCTATGATGCGTACTGACCACTAGGGGGCAGACACTCAATGCAGGAGCTGCCCCCTGGTGGTCAGTGGGCTCCCACAGTGGGGTGTGCTGCTCATCCAGAAGCCGGGCTCATGGCTGGTGAGCTCAGCGGCAGTGGGCGGGAGCGGTGGTGGTGGGACCTTCTCCTGCCACCACAGCAGCAGCGCTAAGCCGGCAGTTGGACATCTACCAAGGGCTTCCAGACTGTGAGAGGGCACAGGCCAGGCTGAGGGACCCCGCCCAAGTGCACAAATTTTGTGAACCAGGTCTCTAGTATGTGATAAAATCAAATTTGATGATGCCCTTTCAACTTATGCAATTAGTGTTTCGTTTTGTTTTAAATTCAGACATCAGGTTCAAGTGTAGAAATTACACAGTGTAAAAATACTTCTGATTTAATGATACAATGCTCTGGTTTCAAAATAGGAGGCTGAACACACACTGAACTCTGCCATGCTACAACTCTAAAACTAAAAATTTGTATGTGTATGTATTTAAGTAAATATATACATCTATGTATGTATTTAAGTAAACAAATGCATTGTCACATTCACACCAATAAAAGAAAGAAAACATTTAAAAAGGATGATGAATCTAAATTACTTAACAAATGGGATAGGTTTTTAAAGAGATAAATAGTAACCCCAAATGTACAGAAGCCCAAGGGAGAGACACCAAGGGAGTGACATCACATGTGCCTCAAGCTAAGAAGTGGGGAGAGCCGGAAGCTGGAGAAGGACAAGGGTTAACCAGGAAGATTCCTGATTTGGTTGTTCCAGTGAAAGTGACTTGGCTGATGAACCCTTAGAAACATACACACACACAAGATACAGAGAATATCTTTATAACTGACAAGTAAGAAAGTATTTCTTAAGACACAAAAACAAAAGCAATTAAGAAACATTTGCAAATGTTCCTACCTCAGATTATAAAACCATCTATGCCAAAGCCTTCATTAAAAACTTAAAAGATAAGTGACAGCCTAAAAGAATATATTTGCAATCTGTATAATAAAAAATTTATATCTAGAACATATAGGGAAAGCTTAAGTAAAACAACATGTTTTTTATTAACCAGTCTGGAAAAAAATGTAAACATTAACAAAAGTTGGTGAAGACTTGGAGAAACAGGAACACATAAGTTGTTAGTGAATGTAAATTGATATGTTCACTTTAGAGAGGAATTTGCCAATATCTAGTAAAATTTAAAATATTTATACCTAGGAGTTCTACTCCTGGCATATAGCCTTGACAGAATTTTACACCTGTGCCAAGTTTTTTCATAACATTATTTTAATAGTGGAACATTAGAAGCAATCTAAAAATGTATCAATCAGTAATAGATAAAAGGTAGTATGTTTATAAATTGGAGGGTCCAATACAATAGTTTAAAAAATTGTATAGATTTAATTATAACAGCATGGCCTGATCTCAAAACAATGATAAGTAAAAACAGACACAAACACTACTAGTATGATATGTATAATATCATAGCATTTAATTATTGATGTGGAAATTGAAAAATCCACAAGACACCTTATATATTTTACATAGACTTCTGTTTAAATATAAAAATCTCATGATACTGATTGCCACTTAGGAGGTGAGGAGAGAAACAATAAGAGGTAGTAGAGAGTGATCAAAGTAATTACTTCATCTGTACTCTTCTATTTATCTAAAGGGAGAACATATTCTATTAACGTACGTTGTTGATATCAATTTTACAAACTAGTTATAAAAATATAATGTTATACCTACACATCCACTTAGTGCAATTATTCTCATGATTTATAGTTCATTTGGTAATAAAATTAATAGATACGATTTAGTGGTCAGCTACCACATGCTAGGGACTGTACCAGTAGCTTCAAGATTCATTAATCTTACTAGTCATCCTGGGAATTGTGTTTTCCTAAAGTATGATAGGTGGAAAAAACTGTTCCTCAGAGAGGTCAAGCACCTAACTTGATATATAGCAGGACCTGCATTTGTAAAACCAGCACTCAAGCTCATTTCTGTAACACTCTAAAGCCCATGCTCTTTGTGTCCCCTATTGGTGTACACTCCTGAATTTTCAGCATTCAGGATAAACACAGCTAGTCTAAGGGATTTGTTAGCTCAGTGACCCAGTCTGTAGCACTAAGACTGTGCTCAGACCAGAATGTACCAGCTTGGAGAGAGTGAGGGTGATGAATGAGGCTTTTGTTCATGCCGGAGCAAGCTGTGCATGATGCATTACATAAAACTGAGATGGATGTGGTGTACCTGGCTTGGATGTGGTGGTTTCTGGAAGGTATGAGCTGTGTGCAGAAATATGCTAGACTGGTGCAAATAACACCTGGCCTAGAGAGGGGCAGTTATGTTTCTAGAAAGTCGCTCGAGTAACCAATCATCTGCAACTTTGATGACACTATAGGAAGGTTCTGGGGGTGGGCTCTATCTGTCCAGGGGAATGCAGTTCTCTCTGCCCAGCAGGGTGCCAAGTTACAGAGGGTCCTGGTCACAGTGCATTGCAACCGAATGGTGCCTCTACAGTTGGGCAGTGCCCAGCCTGGGCAGCCATCCATGGTGGTCCTGTTGCTATGTGTCTTGACAAAGCTGCCTTCTTTGTGGTCTCTGTTAAGTAAGCCCTGTTTGATTGGTCCTAGCAGTGTCTACATCTGGTCTTTTCAAAAAATCTGAACCATCTATTGACATGGGCCAGTGCAGTGACTGTGCACACCTTATTATGGGCATTGGCCTTTGTTTTTATGGATGCTCAGGTTCCTCATTGTGA
Source organism: Myotis lucifugus (assembly GCF_000147115.1). Classification (NCBI taxonomy): domain Eukaryota; kingdom Metazoa; phylum Chordata; class Mammalia; order Chiroptera; family Vespertilionidae; genus Myotis; species Myotis lucifugus. The sequence goes on from NW_005871198.1 coordinate 19,531, forward strand.
AAGCACTTTTCTCAAGTCAACTCCTCATGTTTCCAAAGTAACCACTTAGATAATCTGTGTAACATGCGTGTAATCTTTTAGCATCTTATTATTAAAAGCCTTCTGAGGGGATAAATTGGATTTATAGCTAATACTCAATTTACTAATACAATAAATAATTATTTTATCTAGTCTCTACTCTTATTCAATCCAAATGCTCATATCTCACACTTCTATAATAATCATGCAAAACAAGTGCAATAACCCACATTAGTTTACATTGTAAATGTACCAGTCAAAGAATTATGGAGGGAGGGGGTTGGGAGAGATGTCTTCCTGATCCCTGGATAATAGCAAACCCTTCTTTGTTCGGGTAGAGTTCCACTCTGTAGATGGCATTTTTTCTTGTGCTGTAGGCAAGTTACTAGTATATCTGAGACCCCTCAGACAAGTCGTTGCGAAGCACTGCTCCAATACTGTACATTGAAGCACAAGTGATAGGAAACAGGAGCTTGTCCACATAGTGAACCAGCCCAGACCTGAACGTCGGGAAATACTTAACATTCTAAAAATTGTCCTAAGACAGTGATTTTTAACTCCATAGACTTTCCTTTCTAGTGTGAGCTGTAGACACTCAAAAGGTTGCCTTTAGAAAATATTAATAAAATAAAGTAAACCTGGCAGATATTGAGTAGCCCAAAGCAGAGTAAAGTGATTGTCGTAGTTTAAGAACACCTTCTTCAAGAATGACATGTGGCTTGCTAGTCTTGGAGGGAGTGATCTCACTGGGGAATGGCTGTGTGCTGTGCCTAGAAGTCATTGATGATACAGCAAAAATGGTGGTACATTTTATTCCACGTGTGCCTTGAATATGATGGGTAGAAAATACAAACTGCTTGCTAAAGCCTTTTTATGAATATAGCTTCATTAAGAGACCATAACAATAAGGTCCCTCACCTGGAATCCTACAGAGACAAGGTTTTCACAGAGCTTTTAAGAATCCCACACCTACCTAAATTGTAAAAGAAAGGCCTTTACTCAGAGTGATTCTAGATGGAAGAGAGCTGGCTGGATGCAGGAACCACATATAAAAAGCTCTTAGAGAGCTTTAGAAATATCGAATTTGTAAAGACCTTCCCCTGGCTGTAGCAGTAAGGATTTAACTGACTGCCCTCGAAATGGATGCAGAGAAGGAATCTCATTCTCAGTGCTCTGTATCGCTTTCATTATTGGGCCTAGTGCTAGCTGAACCCATCTGAGGGTGCCTGATCTGCCTAGATGCTGAAACTCTTCATGCGAAAGGAATACTAATCGATTGCAAATAAGTTATTGAAAGGCACGTTGAATTAAGGTATCTCTGGCTCCCTTTGCAGCTTCCAGGTCCTCAGATAACACCTAGACCAGCGGTTCTGAACCTGTGGGTCGCGACCCCTTTGGGGGTCGAACAACCCTTTCACAGGTTCGCCTAAGACCATCGGAAAACACATATATATTTACAAATTGTTTTTGTGATTAATCACTATGCTTCAATTATGTTCAATTTGTAACAATGAAATTGGGGGTCACCACAACATGAGGCACTGTATTAAAGGGTCGCGGCATTAGGAAGGTTGAGAACCACTGACCTAGACAAAGGGAGTCATTGTTATTCTGAGTAGCTCCTGCCCTGACTTCCAGTGAATATGGAAATTATAGGGATTCAGGCTCACAAATATGACCATTGAATCACAGAGTTGTTTTTACTATACTAATACTTCAGGACACACAGCAAACAATAATTAAAACTGTATAGACCTTGCATCTCTCTTACTTCATTTCCCCTTATATCCTATGAGATAAATAATCCCATTCTACAGATGAGAAACCTGAAAGGGTTGTGTTGGGTAGCTTAACCCCAGGTCACAAGGTTTGTAAATGGTGGGTTTGAGATTCACACCTGGCATTTCTGGCTGCAGAGCCTGTGCTATGTTAACTAACTGTTGTTGGATCTTACTGCTCAGCATTTAAGTGATTTTTCAAATTACTTTTCAATTCATCTTTCTTGAACAAAAATATAATGGCTACTATCACAGTAATAGACATAAATAAGATCTTTTTTGCTGCTCTGTTTTTTAAACTTTGTTTAAAATTGGAAATCAGAGTGTACTAAACTTTTGAATTTTCTAAATGGAGCTAAAACCAAATGGGAGGTTTTATTTTAAACTGCCTTTCTAAAATTCTAGCAACTGTGAGACAGACTGAACTTTCAAAAGTCATGTTGCCATTGAGATTGCTCCTCTCTAAATATAAAGGAGTGAAGCGTACGATGATGTGAAGATCAGTGGCTCTCCAGCTGTCAAGCATCTGCGGTAGGCCACGAACCCCGGAGGAAGGTTTCATATCTTACTGCTGCTCCTCACAGACATCCTGCAAGACACATTTTATTCACCTCATTTTAGGGTTGGTGATAAAACTAAAGTTCCAAAAGCTAAAAAAAATATATATATTTTTTTGCACTGCAATTAGGGTGTATTGCATGGAAAAATAACACAGTACTCATCAACAAACACTAACCACAAAACTGAGTCTGTAACTCTTGGGTCCTTTGCTATTCTGAGAGTCACAGCAACAGGAACTCCTAAGAAAGCAACTCCTAAGAAAGCAACAGGAACTCCTAAGAAAGCACTTTTCCTGCAATCTCCTTTCCAGTTAGAGAGCAGTGATTGACAGCTGCTTGTTCTGATGTCAGGAGAAGGGGAGAACGCATTATTGGAGAACTGAGGCCCGATTCTGGCAGGACAGTGTGCTGCACATGCTGCTCAGCAGATAGAGCCTCACACAATGAACTTCTACTTGAACAAGTATGTGAACTTGGAGCCAACAGCGGCCAGCCAGGGAAAAGTACTTCTATCTCAACCCATGTTAGATATAGAAGAAAGACAGAGGACGTCCAACATGCACATATTTGGCATCTTTAAAGAACAAAGCAATGAAATAAATATTCAAGATGTAATTTAAGAGAATTTTCCTGAAATGAAAGATTTAAATCTGTATATCGAAATGGTATGCTGTGTTCCAGGGAAAGTTGACCCAAATCAGCCAATACAAAGACATATCTTAGTAATTTTAAAATAACAACAACAACAAAAAAGCCTTTGGTCGGCCACGTAAAAAAAAAAAACAAAACAAACAACAACAACAACAACAACAAAACAAGTCTTTTCTTAAGAGGAAAAAGAAAAGCAGCTGAGCACGGGTTTCTCCACAGCCACCCTTACTGTCATGGGACAGTGGAGCCATTCCTTCATGTTGTGCACCAGGGTTCTGTCTTTGGGAAAGCTGTCTTTCAGGTATAAAGACAGCTGTTTCAGAAAAGCAGTTTTTTAATGCAAGGACTCAGGGATATTGTTCCTATGAGCCCTTCGTAAGAAATCTACTAAGAAGACACATCAATCAACCAAGAGAGGCCTGGGAAAACTGAGCAATCTGACTGGCAGTGAGCACTGAAAATATTCCATTGCAATATAGAATCTAAAGCAAACATAAGAATTAGAATGCAGAACAGAATGCAAATTTTACTTACCATGTAGAGATAAAATGGAAGGAAAGAGCAAAAGAGGAGAACTGGTGAATGAAGTTCACCGACTGCCTTATCTGTAGCAGAGATCCAAAGGGTGTTTTTAGAAAATTTTTATTTGGAAATAATTTCAAATTTATAGAAAGTTGTAAAACTAAAAATAATCCAAAGAACACCCTTACCCAGATTCATCTACCGTTAACATTTTACCCCACTTGCTTTATTATTAATTTCCTTTATCTCTCTCTATATAGATATATTTATATGTATACACACATATATACACACATACACAACACACATGCATACAACATATATAAATGCTCTGAACCATTTCTAAGTAAGTTAAATACATGTGGACCTTTATCCCTAAATAGGTCAATGTATATTTTCTAAGAGTAGGGATATTCTCTTACATAGGTACAGTACAATTATCCACCTCATAAATTTATATTGATACAACATTTACTACCCAATTTTCCATCTACATTCAAGCTTTGTCAGTGGACACAATAATATAATTTGTAGCATATTATTCCCTCTAATATAAGATGTAATCAGGGGTAGGTATTACACAGGGTGGGGCAAAAATAGGTTTACAGTTGAAACACAGAATTTATTCCTGCATTATTATTTATTAATTATTGTATTATTTTTCCATATGAGAAACTGTAAACCTACTTTTGGTCTACCCTATATTTAACTATCATGCTCTTTAGTCTCCTTTAATCTGGAACATTTCTGCAGCCTTTATCATATATGCCACCCCCACCCTTAACCATTTATGTTTAGTAGAATACTCTTTACTTGTGTTTATTTGTTGTTTCCTCACACTTGGATCTAGGTGTACCTTCCTGAGTTCAGGCTGTTCAATGGCACATCTAACTGAAAATGTGGAAGCAGGTTGTTGTGGACTTGGACATCTTAAACCTCTTGCTGTTAGAAACTGTTGGACTCAATATTGTGTATTATAGTCTAGCACAGCTGTGGGCAAACTACGGCCCGCGGGCCGGATCCGCCCGTTTGAAATGAATAAAACTAAAAAAAAAAAAAAGACCATACCCTTTTATGTAATGATGTTTACTTTGAATTTATATTAGTTCACACAAACACTCCATCCATGCTTTTGTTCCGGCCCTCCGGTCCAGTTTAAGAACCCATTGTGGCCCTTGAGTCAAAAAGTTTGCCCACCCCTGGCATGAACTCTTCTTTGTTTCAAATTTTGCAAGAAAATTAAATATGCAAGAAAAGCAGATTGATCTGGAACATGCCTCTTTAACACATTCTTTTGCCTTGAACTGTGTGGAATTCACAACTAGTAAATTCTAATTTGAACTGATTGACATGTGTCCTACATCACTATTTTGTAAAGTATTTAAGGTGATATGTTATATCCGAATATCTAAGACCATATTTCTTACTTATGCATCTTCTTCTTTCAAATATAGTATAGTATGCATATTTGTCCTCAAAAAAGAAACTTCAAGTAAAAAAAAGAAAGAAGTCCTGGTTGCTTGTTCCTATAGCAATAGCCACACACATAATGTGAATTACACAGAGGTGTTCCACTGTGGGGGCCATTTTATTGGTCAGATGGGGGCTAGCCAAAAATGTGTACTCATCATCAATAACCTGAGCTCCCAGCCTGTGTCCGGGTGGCCTCTGCCATTACCTTAAGTGTAATCATTGCTTCCCTTTGAAAGGGAAGCGTCTGGTCTCTCAGCCAAGCCCACAAGGCAGCCAGCAGTAACCTCCCACTCTCCTTCCACCTTCAGAAGAGCAGAGACAGAAGCTGTGTTGTACTTGCTGGAGCTAAAAATAACTCATTTGTAAATGTGTTACCATGACTTAATCCTTCGAAGCAAAGGGAAAATAAAATTACCTCTCCTGAAGGTGAACTTATCTAGGCGGGGGCAGGCAGGTGTGAGAACCATCTTTCCCTGAGCTGCAAGGCTGTCCTGATTGAATATGAGGTGGTGATAAAAGCACAGCCTTTGGTAAAAATATTACCTTTGACTCTTACTAGCTGGGTAACTCATCAGACTCACAGTCTATTTCCCCTGAGGCATGAAGAACAAGGAAGAGAAAAGACATACCAGTTTAAAAAGCCCGTTCCAACCAGGAAAACAGGGACCGCTCCTCACAACAGAAGGAATTTAATGAAGGGGGTGGGTGAACAGGTGATGGAGGCTGGGAAGCCGCCCAGCGCAGAGCTAACCTCAGGCAGGCACTTCCACTTAGGCTGAGGAGGCAGATGGAGGAGGTGGTGCTACCACCAGTTGTCGGGTTGCCAGAACTTTCTGTTTAGCACTGAAATCCTGGTTGGTCACCCTCATTCCTGCAGAAGCTAAAATCCCAATGGCCCATGTAGTGGGAACCGTAGCCACAGAGGGCATTCAGCAGCTGCCAGAGACGCTGTCTCCAGTAAGGAGAGAAATGGGATAAGAGCTACCCTGGCTTCTTCCTCATCCTCACCCTCCAATCGGTGCCTCCTATTGGCCAAATCAAGCTGTCCATCAACTGAGGTGGGGGCCAGGAAAGGCAGCCTCCCTTTTCCCAGACAGAGCAGAACAGGAAATGCTGAAGAACACACCTGAGGGCACACAGGCCCCATGACAGTGGATCTCTGACAGTGGGCAAGTGGAGACTTGGTTTCCGGTCTGTGCAGTGGTGACACAGTACACAGTTGTGAAAAATAAAGGAGGTATATGGATAGTCCCAGTATACAGCCTGGCACATTGTAGGTAGAGTGGTGGGACGATATTTTTGCAATATTAGCCATTGGTTTCCTATTGGTATGTCCTTTCTCTTCTTAGTTCTTAGCTCAGGGGAGAGATGTGCAGGGGAAGTAGTCTTGAGTCTCTTCCTGGATATTGCCTTCCAAAGTTTATGTCTTTGGGGTCTCAAATGTCTAGGCCAAATGTCTGAGACAGAGGTGTGAGTAGGGTAGAGATTTCCTTTCTAGTTGACCCAACCCCCCTGTTAAACTAAAAATAAAAGGCCTTTCAAAGTGAGAGGCAACAGCATTTATTTTCAGACAGAAGAATAGCTATTCAGGATGCACTGATTCAGGCAGAAGCCTGATTAGGAATCAAAGGCAAGGGTATCTATGAGAAAGGAAAGGAGAATAATTGCGTCAATAGAATGAAGACATTTCTACTGGTGCAGATCACATAGCAGTGATGTTAATTCTAAACAATATTTTAAAATTTTAGTTCAGTCGTCATCAGTCTTTAGTCATAATAACTGCTTTCACGTTATCTTTGCAAACAGTCCTTTGGGACACAGTGTTGCTTTAGGCCCAGCCTGAAGGCTATTTTGCCCTGTTTTGACATTCCAAAGATTTGAGACAGGAGACATGGAAGGCAGTTCCTCCGGTGTGGCAGCTCCAACTCTATTTTAAAGTGGTTCTGTTTATATTATTGTCAAAACCCCAAACCCTGATATTTAATGAGGATTCCTCAGCAAAAGATTAAGAGGAGGGATTGGAGGAGAAGTGATCTCCTGGCAGATGCTAGATTAAAGGACCCCTTGGCCTCCCTCTAGTCAGAGCCTTGATGAGACTCCAAAACCTAAATAGGGTTCTGGGGCCTGAGAGGAGAAGGGGACCTGTGTTCTGTCTGGGGTGAGCCCCGGGGAGAGGCAGTGCTCGGGCAGAGAGGAGTGTCTGCATGGTGGACGACAGACTCCTCTGCTCTTCCCATCACCTAGAAGGGCCCACGTGTACAGGGCGAGTGTGGACCTGCGGAGGCAGGCAGACGGGAGGAGCTACTTCAGTGGCAGCCTGAGTGAAAGCTGAACCATGTGTTTTTCTCCCTGGAGCCTAGTGAAAAGCCTTTAAACGAAAGATTGAATGAAGGAAGCACCTTGGGACTCGCCTAGAAAACACATCAATGTTCTCACAAATAAGCTGCAATTTTCAGGGAGCCCAGGCCAGGATGGGGCTTGGATTGCAGTGGACATCGGTTAGGTTTGGTCTCTCCTCTGCATCTAGGCTAAGCCAGTCAGGAGATTACAAACCCTGCATGATTGCGTTAGTAGCAGGCACACAGTCTCAGGGTAAAAATTTTGGGGTTTAGCTATTGAAAAGTAGATTATTTTCTTATTGAGCGGCTGTTTCCATGAAGCTCCATATGGGACAGAGAATGAAATCAACATGGAGGATTCTGAAGTGGAGATCAAGAAAATCAGGTCTGGATGGCATCGTTTGGACCCCCTGCTCAAGCTGTACCTGAAGCTGACCCTATCCCTGGACTTTCCTGTTGTTTGAACAAATATATTTCATTTTTTAAAAGCCCATTACTGTTAAATTTCCTGTCACATGCATCTAAAAGAGTCTTAAGTGTTACACTGTTCAACCAGTTTATTTACTGCCCCATGTGACTTGGGGTAAATGACTCAAGCTCCTGAGCCTGTTTCCTCAGGGGGTTTAATATGTAGCCCAGGGTATTCAACAAATGTTAATTTCTTATACAGTATTGCCTCGTGTTCAAAGAGCTTAGGTTTTGAAGCTGAGCTCCTGGGTTCTAATCCTAGTCATTTGTTTGCTAGCCGAGTGTCCTTGGGCGAATGACTTATCCTCTCTGTGCCTACATTGTTTCATAACAATGGGATAGCATTTGTATCAGTCTCATAGGTTTGGTGATGCAGTGGATATGGAACTGGATTTGATGTCAGAAGAGCTTAGCTTATGCCTTACTTCTGCTACTCACCTGCTCCTTGACCTTTTGTAAGTCACGTAAATCACCTGGATCTCAGAGATCCACGGCTACTATTACTGTTCCGTTTGTTTGTAAACTGTCAATAGTCTTTGGAAAACCCAGCGTTTATCTGTCAGTGTGGTTGCCAAGTTCTTGATAAAATCGTGTTGTGAAATGGAATCATTTTAGAACCACTGATAAAGCAACAGCAGTCACACTGGCAGACCATGAAATCACAGGTCAAACTTTGATAATAAACATATTCGAGGGCCCACCGTCCTAGATCTCTGTTGAATAGGCTGAGGGTGAGGCATGGAGCCTGCATTTTTAAACAGTCCCTCAGATGATACTGATAATCACCACGGTTTGGGAACTATCATACCAAGGGGCTTGATAATGCAATGATGAGTCTGAATTCATTCATTCATAGCTTCTTAAATGGATAATATGAATTTAAAGATAAGTATTTTTAGATTAAAATTATGCACACATAATAATAGAATATTAGCTCTGGAGTAAAGTGGAGATGATCAAGTTTGATCCATTTATTCACAAGTCACCTTTTTCCAAATCTCTTGATGTCTCTGGATTCTGGAGGTTTGCTCAAGGCCCTATCTTTTAAAAAAACAGCTACAACTAGAAACTGGTCCTGACTTCCTTTTTCCTTTCCTTGCATCACAACAGGACATTCAGGAGACATGCTCTCTGTTTCAAAGAATAAAAATCGAGATTTCAGGCCCAGCCGGTGTGGCTCAGTGGTTGAGCGTCGACCAGTGAACCAGGAGGTCATGGTTCAATTCTCGGTCAAGGCACATGCCCGGGTTGCAGGCTTGATCCCCAGTGAGGGGAGTGCAGGAGGCAGCTGATTAATGATTCTCTCTCATCACTGATGTTTCTATCTCTTCTCTCTCTTTCCCTTCTTCTCAGAAATCAATAAAAAAATATTTTTTTAAAAAAGTCAAATTTCAGGCTCACTTTCTGAACATTGTTCCCAGTTCTCCAGTTTCAGAGAAGATGGCAGAGAGGGGTATTGCCTTTGCCTCCCTCCTGTATTCTTTTCTAAACTCAGGCGGTGAGGCGCTAGGCTGGGAAGGGAAGGAGGGTTAGATTTACCGAATGCTGATTCTGTAATCTAATTTGTAACCACAGACAGGCTACGCAGAGCAATGAGACACTGGCCCTACTAGGGAGATCCTCTCAGAACAACTTTCCTGTGGCTAAGAGGGGCTTCAGTGAGTGTTTCTTCTTCATGTCTGTTACCAGGCTTCAGAAATATCCATCTGCCACGTACCATTTAATTTTCACAGATATTTCACTCTTTTCTGGAGGCAGTGAATGGATGAATAATCACTCTTTTAATGTGGTGAGCAATATAGATCCCTCAGCCCTGATCTTATTAATTCAAATACCAATTTTGTTTACTTAATGATAAATTGTACTTATTTTAAAAATAGTTTCGTAAGACATTATTGTAATGTACACACACTATTCTATTCTAGCATTTGTACTATATTCTTACTCATCAATCATAAAACTCTTAATGAGCCTATATTTCAGAATAATCAAGCAAACCTATTATTACTAAAAGCCTACTGATATTTCATTCAAGCTGTCTGAAAAATGATTCCATTTAGATATAATTTACTTCATCTATGTCTTTACATTTGGTTTTGGTTGTAATTACTAAAGCTGCCATCTAATTCCATGTATTGTTTTTATTTCTATAATGAGGAAGCCTGTTTAACTAGGAGAATGGTAAAAATGTTCTTTATAGTAGTTAATAACCTCTGCAGGAAATATTAATCCCCATAACACATGCATGAAGCTGAGTAAAAGCTTTCAATAATTTTCAAGGATAATTTGGTTTTATGAATGGAATCAGAATAGTATGTGCCCCCAGGGCATTTTTTCTTATACAAATAACAAAGTCATAAATGTAATACTTTTAGTTCAACTTTTTATGCAATTTTCTTCTTGAAACAGAAGAGTTATAAAAATAAAATGAGAGCCAGAAACCAAAGTTCATGTCACTCGTAACTGGCTGAGCTTTCTAAAGTAGATTAATCTCTTTAGAACTTAGTTTTCTCATTTTTAAAAAAAGGGAAAACTAACCATCCATATTTTAATGCCAATATGAGGATTTAAGTGGCATAATTTATATGAAAGAGCTCTGTAAAACTCTTTGCAAATGTTAAAGATTATAATAACTCTGTGAAGTTCCATAAGCTATTTTGGCTTGTAGGAAGATAAAGCAATTCTTATTCTTTTGCAACAACTATTATTATCCCAATAATGACCTTATCCATTGTGCTTTTTGCAATCCCAAAGTCGGCTCATATATATTATTGTTTCATCCTAAATTTGCATATCTGTCTGATAGGGTGAATTTTATTTTCCTTATTTTATACAAGAAGGGACAAAAAAAATACCCAGTTAGGTAATAGTGTTATTATCTCAATTAGAGTCCAAGCGCTTTTCTGGAGGTCACCTGTCTTGGGAAGCTAGCGGGTCATTATTAGCATCCTCCTCCAAGTGATTTCCTCAGTGCAGTTAAAAAAAAAAAAGAGAAAGTGGGAGTAACTATTTGCTTTCTGGGTGTGCAGAAATGTCTTTTCTAGGATGCAGGGCAGGCAGATGCAGAAAGACAAGTTGGCACTTCCCCGCACTGGCCACTGGTGTGTCTGAGACATCACTGAAGTGGCCAGACCTAGGAGAGCAGCAAGTCTGTACCGCACAGAGAGCGTGTGCATATTCTTCTGAAATATTGACATAAGGCACATAAAAAGGAATGTGTGGCAGTACACCATGTCTCTCCCTCTGTGTGACAAGACCCTCCCTAGACACAATGTCATCAGTAGTAGCACACACTGATTAGGTACTTTGAGGAGCCTGCAGAAGCTGAGAGTTCACAGTGCCCTCTACCCCTGATTAGGTGTAGGACCAGAGAAGATTCATCAGCTTTGATCCTGCGTTTGGGGTCTTCAGTGATGATGATGCCAAGCCACAAAAGACGGGAGGTCTTGCAAAATGTCGCTGAAGTGAGGATCCAGGTCATTATGGAATATAGAATGAGGGCATATGTGCCAACATTTCTAAGAGAAGGGTTTGTATTAGCAGGGTTCTCCAGAGAAGCAGAACAATAGGATACATATAAGGAGATTTATTATGGGAATTGACATACATGATTATGGAGACAGATATTGCTATAATCTGCTGTCTGCCAGCTGGAGAACCAGGAAAGCCAGTGGTCTAATTCAGTCCCAGTACAAAGGCTCAAGAACCAGGAGCTCCAATATGTGAGGGCAGGAGGATATGGGTCTCTCAGCCTAAGAAGTGCGAGAGAAATTTGTTCTTCCTCTGCCTTGTGGTTTTATTTGGACCCTCGGCTAGTTGAATGATGCCCACACACATTGGTGAGAATGGATGTTCTTTATTCAACCTACTGATGCAAATGTCTTTCTGAAATATCTTCATAGATACAGCCAGAAATAATGTCTCATCAGTTATCTGGGCATTCCTTTACTGAGTCAAATTGACACACAAAATTAACCATCACAGGTTTTATAAGTGGAAGTGTGGGAGGAGGTCATTTAGGCAAGGTAGGAGAGACAGTAAGAGCAATGAGATGGACATATCATGTTTCAGGACAATGAGCATTATGGCATACCAAGGGGTTTGTGGTCATCAGATCATAGAAGACTTGCATCACAGATTAAGAAAATTGCTTCATCTGCTTCTCTTTTTATCAGAGTACTAGAGGCCCGTGCATGAAATTCATGCATGGGTGTGGTCCCTAGGCCTGGCTGGAGATCAGGGCTGATCAGGGCCAGGTGGATCAGGGCCGGGCACAGAAGGAACAAAGGCTGGACGCCAATGCCACCATCATCAGTGCCCTGCCACCATGCGGTTCCCAGCCTCACCCCCTCCTCCTTCCCTTGCCCCTGAGCCGCCACCGCGGTGGGCGGGTGGTGGGCCAATCAGGGCCTGCTGGCCAGAGGGAGGAACAGGGCACAGAAGGTTGGCCACCAGCCCCAAGAAGGGAGCCAGCCCTCGGCCCCCCGAGAAAGGGTTCGCGTCTGCCACCACCTATCCTCAGTTCCCCATTCCAGTCCAGGGCCCAGCCCCGATCAGGCGATTGGGGCCTGCCGGCCAGGAGGAGGGGCCTCAGGAGGTTGGCCAGCCCGGGGGAGGTTGGCTGTAGGAGCACACTGACCACCAGGGAGCAGATTCTACACTGAGTACCTGCCCCCTGATGGTTAGTGCGTGTCATAGCGACCGGTTGTTCTAGTCAATTCAGTCATTCCGGTTGCTTAGGCTTTTATATAGAGAGATAAGAATCAGTACAATTCTCTTATAGTTCCTTTGGAATCATTTTTGGCCTTGTGTTGTTACTCAGTGGGTAGAAGAAGGAGAGAGTCCTCCCAAATAAAGCCATCCTGCCTGTCAGCACCCTTGTGACCATGTCCAGTGGATGGGCAAGACGTCCCGGGTCTGCCATATGATAAAGAGTCACAGGGCTTGTTTCAGATGAACTTAATACAAGAAGTACCTACCATAGCCTTATTTTTATTTCTACTGAGAATTTTATTTGCCCTAAACCTTCGAATGTACTAGCTCATTTGTCTGATTTTGGTTTTTAAGGGGATACTGATTCAATAAATTGCCTCATTCGTGGTTCTATAATGGGAATACTTACTAATGCTACTTGTTTCATCCAGGTGCTAAGACAACAAAGTTGTCACTGCTCTGACGTGAGTCAGATATTAACAGTGGCATCCTTTGTTTTTATGTGGGATGAAACTGAAACAAAGCATTTCTCATGGTGTTGCTAGGTAACAGAAAATATCTGGAATTTTTCACTCTTTAGGCAGATTCCCTCTTTCCTCCTATTCACATTCACAGATTTCAGTTATCAGTGGTGAGAAGAAAGAGCACTGGGTGAAGATTCTGGACACAATGCCCTGTGTCTCCTTTATGACACAGTGAATGTGGGTCTTGGGCAAGTCAACTTTACCTAAGTTTCATTATTGGTAAAATGAAGAATTTTAAAACAATTTAAAAGTGGAGCTGCTCTTCATTTACTCTGCAGAAATGTATTCAGTGCCTACTATGGCACAGTATTAATCCCTAGGGACACAAAGATGAGTAAATGACCGTCTTTGTCCTCAAAATGCCTCGCATGTAGCAGGAGAATAGAAACACTAACCAGCAATTGGGATGCAATATATTTTCTGACGCAATGAGATATAGCTCAGCGCTATGGGAATGTGAAATTAAACCACAAAGACACTGAGGTTGTTTCACTGTGTGGAGACACTGACTGGTAAGTGTGGATTCATACTGCTGGACTGGACTCTGTAGAACACTCCTTCACACGCCCACACCAGCGCCACCAGGAAAAACAGATTCGGTGACAGATCACAAGGAGAAAGAGAAAGGCTCCCCGGGTTTAAATCCTAGTTCTTCCTTCACTCGGTCACTTAGACAAATACTTCTTCTATACCTTATTTACATACCTGTAAAATGCAGAAGACAATTGAACTATCTCATAGGTTTGCCAGAAGTATAACACCAGTCACTGAAGGTTAGACATTTTTATAGGCAATTCATATACTTTTATACTTTATTAATTTATAAGATTTCAACACCTTCTTAAAGGCTCTCACAGGAAGACAAGAACAGCTTTTAATTTCGGTTGTCGTTAATAAAGTTTGCTGGTTAAATTTTATAATTCTATCTCATGTCTCTCCACTTCCCACAGGAACCCTGAGTTGATATGGGACTGGCTGTTAAAGTGGTGGTGTTAATAATATCACCATTGGTCTTGGGTCTATAGTTCTAAACTGAGGAAGCAATTTAGGTCGTTAACCAGACAGTATGACCAAGAGCTTCCAAACACGGTAAAATTCATCATGGAAGCTCTAAACAAGGGCACACACTTGCTGTTAATAATCCCTTCTACCACATCATACAGACAAAGTGCTTCCCTTCCCTGAATCATATATGTAGGTGGCCTACTGTTTTTTATCCTTTAATGGCACTCCATTCTGTTGGATTTTTATATGACACATGATCTGTCAACGGTGTAAGGTACCATGACTATTTTCCTGGGGAAAGGAAATCTCAAGGATCAATTGCATAAGTATAGGAATGAATAGATATTAATCCAATTTAACCTGGCCTTCAAACCATTAGGTTTTTTACAGCTGTGCTTCTGTTTCCTATCAAGGCTAAGTAGCTCACTCTAGGGCCCAGCCATGGGAGACATTCTGTTCTTCCTTTTCAAGCGGCAGAAGAGACACCGAAATCCCAGCGGAAAAGGGCTTCTCCACAGATGGCTTTGAACATAATGTGCCAGGTCTGTCCTCTCCAGAGGCCCATCTAGCCTCTCTTTAGCTACCTACACACAGATGTTCCCTAAAATTTATTACTTCCTCTTTCTGTAAACAGCTTTCTCTTTTCATCAACCTGCTGCCCTTCCTCGCTCAAAATAGCAATTTTTACTAACCAATGGTAACCTCATTTAAAGATGAGAACACTGAATCCCAGAGAGTTTGTGAACATCACACCACTTCTCATGGCTTGTGATTCAGTGTTCAGTGGGTGTGGGCACTGGGTGGGCAGCTGAGCAGCAGGTCAGCATGATGGAGCCAACTGGGAACTGAAAGTCTAATGTTGGGGTTACCAGCCTCCCCAAAATGCCCTCATAGGAAGTATAGCGCAGGCTTTGCATTTATGGGACCAGGCAGGGTTATGCACCATGCACATACCTTGGAACTGCTATGCAGCCAGCAATCCAGGACTTACCCACACATTGAATTGGGGGAGAAGTGACTCATATCCTGCCAGCTTGAAATACGGGGCCTCAGACTCAAAACTGAAGTTGATTTATGGGAAATGGAGGAAGTGGTGTTTGTTACATGCCTATGCTTGAAAGTTATAACTGCCACACACGTCTTCTCTCTAGGTGGCAGGGAGTGCATAAGAGAATCTCCTTCCTTTTCTGATATTGAGAGAAGAGTAGAAACGTATTGCCTCTTCTCTTGACTGATACAGCTTCGGGAGTGGATGTGGAATTCAGCCAGTGAGTGTCTTTCATCTCTCTTGTTCCTGGGAAAAAATTAATAGTTCTCAATCTGCTTCTAAGAAAATCTTCCTTTAATGGAAACATTCAAAGGCGCCAAAAAAAAAAATTGGCTCTGAGGTTAACAGTGATTTTGCAATGTGAAACTACAGATAATAAATGAGATCTCAATTCCAGTGTTGGGGGGTTTGCTTTGTTTTGTTTTTTAACATCATGTTTTCACTCCAAGGGAAGCTCATCTCCTCTGCCTTGTAGTCATGTGATCAAAGAGCACATCCAATGTAGGGAACTTCATGGCTTCTGAGGCACCATTGGTAACACAATAATGGAAAGCCAGGTCTCTCTTGCCGTACCTTCCTTATTACTTTTTTTTAACCCAAGTAAAAGATCTGTCATTTAATTCTACTGAATTCCATATAGTTTATTTAAATATATTAATTTAATACACATGTATTACTCTGTTCATCTCCTCTCACCTTTTAGTTCTCTCTGAGCTTTTGGAAATCCACTCTTACTAGTACAAGGTCCGGCCAAACATATAATTTTATACCCAGATTGTCTCTTCTTTAACTATGTGACTATGGTACTGTCATCTACTCCCAAGATTTCTATCAGTTGCACATCCTAAAATAGTTATTTACTACTCTACTTGCATTGGTCAAAATTGATATGAAACATTTATACATATGTAAAAGAGTTTGCTTTGCAAAAGGTCAAGTCCTCATGTATTACATTATATCCTGCTGAAGAATGAGTTGTCCCACTTGTTCACTTGTTCCTTCCTTAATCTTGAAATTCTCAGTAAAGCAAGTAGAAATTTATCAGTCTACTTTTAACAGAATGAGACTTTCAGATGCCCAATAGTTGAAATCCCTCCCTGAGCTACATCTTACCTCCTCATATGTGGCTTGTGTTGGGAAGGCGTACATTTCAATAGAAGTGATATCACTTCTACTTCTCCTCTTTCTCTTTCTTGTAAATATTCTTTAATTTTTTTTTACTTTAATTACTTTATTTTTACATGTCATAGGAACTATGTTTTAATACCTGTATTATGTTGTATCATGTGGATGTTCCATAATTTACATAAATATTTCCCTATTGCAGGAAACCTGGCTTGCTTCAGATTTTCTCTATAAATAAACATTGATGATTTATATTATCATTTATGTAGTTTTTCTGTATCTTAGATTTTGTTTCCTTAATATAGATTTCTGGATGTAGTTCTTGATAAATAAATTGCTACAATCTTTTAAACATTGAGATAAAAATATCTTTGACTTAGAAATCCTACTTTTAGGGACATAGTTTCTAAGATAAATGTTAGTGCTGTAAATTGGATCAAATTATATATTTATTTTTAAATGAATGGATATTATAAATTGCTCTTAAACAATTCCCAATCTATTTTCCAAAATAAATAATTAATAAAATCTTAGCAATGTATATAAGTTAGGAAGAAGCTATCATCATTCAAAATTACAAGTTTAAAATCTTTCTAACTTAATAGACACAAAACAAAAATGTTACCTTGGTTTAATTTCCATGTACACAAGTAGGTTTATAGTTCTGGGTATGCAAAACACAGAGTTTATTCTTGTATGATTATTTATTAATTATTATATTATTGTTCATACAAACAACTGTAAACCTACTTTTGCCCCACCCTGTATATGATTGCCAGCAGGCTGTGTATATCTTTCAAAATTTATTTACTAATTATATTTCTTAATTTGTGAATTACCTTTTTCTGTTTTCTGCCTACTTGTTTTTATATGTTTTTATTGATTTAAAAGAGAGGAAGGGATAGAGATAGAAAGATAGAAACATCAATGATGAGAGAGAATCATTGATCAGCTACCTCCTGCACATCCCCTACTGGGGATCGAGCCAGCAGCCCAGGCATGTGCCCTGATCAGGAATCAAACCACAACCTCCTGGCTCAAGGGTCAACGCTTAACCACTGAGCCACACCAACCACGCCTACTTGTCTTTCTAATCAAACTCCAAGAAAATAAGAAAAATAAAGAATTAATAAATAACAGTAATAACTATTTATTTGTTTGGCATAATTAGTCCCTCTATTCTAACCTCTTGCTCATATGTTTCTACCCCATAAA
The DNA here is from genome assembly GCF_000147115.1 of Myotis lucifugus. Lineage (NCBI taxonomy): Eukaryota > Metazoa > Chordata > Mammalia > Chiroptera > Vespertilionidae > Myotis > Myotis lucifugus. The sequence goes on from NW_005871198.1 coordinate 36,970, forward strand.
AAAGACGTGAATGATCTTTTTCATACAAAGTGCTAAATATTTATCATTTTAAACAAGTCTGATTCCTTAGAGAATCTTATAAAATTCTCTTGTCACATTTGTGGAATGGACACCATCCAATAGGTCCATATTCCAATGGACTTAACATCTAACTCTTTGTGTTAGTGTTTCTAGTTCACTTTGTTATTCACACATACTCGTTGTTTATGGACTGCGCTTATAGACTATTCCTACGTAGTTGTAATTCAAAAAATTACTTCAAAGCACTAGTCAAAAGCTGCAGAGCCGATCTGAGGATATTGATGTGCTATTTACATTGTCACATATCAGGGTTTTAACAAGAAGCCGAGGAAAGGTGCACAAAAACAGCATTCGGATTTATGTGGAAGCCATAGAAATCAACCTGCTTTTGGAAACTAAGCCATTCTGCAGTAAAGGGTCAAGAAAACACAGTGTTTAAGTGATTCATTGCAGATTTAAAACTTCTATGTAATAGCCAATTTGTAAAGAGTTATGGAGTTCTATATGAATCACTTGTACATAAATTTACAAGCAATATTGGGATTTTATATGCATCAAGAGGCCTCGAAATGTAAATATCTTAAGTGAACAGGTCACAAAATTAATATTGCTTATTTTAAACAGAACATTGATGGATTTATAGTCATTTAAGAAAATTGAGGTTTCAATCACCACAGAGAGTTTTAAAGCCTGAAAAGTACAAAATTTAATTGAAGTCTTTCCTGACTCTTGAAAATTTCCCTCTCAATCTCTGGACAAATGGTAGTTCTTATTTTGTTGTATGAAAATAATTGGGGGGCCCAGCTGGTGTGGCTCAGTGGTTGAGGGTCGACCTGTGGACCAGGAGGTCATGGTTCGATTCCCGGTCGCCTTGATCCCCAGGAGGGGGCGTGAAGGAGGCAGCCAATCAATGATTCTCTCTCATCGTTGTTGACGTCTCTCTTTCTGTCACTCTCCCTTTCCCTTCCTCTCTGAAACTAATAAAAATATTTTTTTAAAAAAGAATAATTGGGGGTGGAGTGAGAAAACAGACCAGAAGAACCTGGTTAATATTTCAGGTTATTAACTCATAGCATTTATTATCCATGTATAGAATAGGGGGAAAGTAGTGTTAAGTGGCTGGGTCTGCATCCAGTGATGGCGAACCTATGACACGCGTGTCAGAGGTGACACGCGAACTCATTTTTTTGGTTGATTTTTCTTTGTTAAATGGCATTTAAATATATAAAATAAATATCAAAAATATAAATCTTTGTTTTACTATGGTTGCAAATATCAAAAAATTTCTATATGTGACACGGCACCAGAGTTAAGTTAGGGTTTTCAAAATGCTGACACGCTGAGCTCAAAAGGTTTGCCATCACTGGCCATAGACAAATTAGAAGGTCATATCCATAACAGGAAACTGAAAGGTTGGAAAGTGAAAAATACTGATATCCTGAAAAAAAAAATCAAATTTAAACAATAGTTCTTATTAGGGAGGTGGGGAATTTTGGACCCTCAGACAAAAATTGTCAATGTCTGGAGACATTTTTGATTATTCTAACTTGGAGGGCAGGGTTGCTACTGGCAACTATCTTACTGGGGCCAGATGCCGCTAAACATCCTCAATGCACAGGACTGCTCCTCACAACAAAGAATTATCTGGCCCAAGGTGTCAATAATGCTGCTATTGACAGACCAGGAATTAATGAGGTATTTTTAAAAGCTGGTATATGTACAACTTGTCTCAATTCTCTCTTTTTTTTTTTATTAATTTGGTCATGGGGATAAAGCCAATAGGGAAAATACAATTCCTTATTATCAAATCTGTTTAACTTGTTGATGAATGCATAACATGTGGAACCCCTCTTCTAGAAAAATGTGTGTAGTTTCTGACCCTGCCAATTCTTTAAGTGAATAGTGCTTATCTTGTGGTATGGCAAATTAGGCAGGTAAAAATGAATTTACATAGCATAATCATAAAACATTAAGACTGCCTCAATACCATACAGCATGAGATGGAATTGGCCATGAGGTAATTAATGTGATTAATATGGATAACAAGCAAGATGCTTCAGGGCCCCAGTGGAACATTCGTCCTGAATTATCTGGGTTGACTGTCCACTCTTATTACGGAAACTGATAGAGAGCCAAATTTTCTCTCCGTGCAACGCAGAGATAAACCAGATGATGTGGTATATCAGGGTGTAGGCAGGAGAGATCATTAACTAGGTTTGTTATTGTTCTTAAGTAAGACGGTGGCTTAAAATAAGGGAAACAGAACTGAGGAAGAAATCGTGACAGAAATTTTATTTGTCATTATTGTGTGCTTATAGATGCTGCCCTGCAAAGCTGGCAGTTAATTTCCCTAAATTCTTCTCCTGCAAAATTTCAGAAAAATTCCTTTCAAAATATGGAAAGGGGGTGAACTATGTGTGGAGGCCGTAGGTGCATTAACCCTTTGTTTCTGTGGTCTAGTCAGACCACGTTTGATGCCTTGTTTATATGGTCAAGGATGGGATTCTTTCACTGCTGCTGTAATTTGGGGGGATGTTTATTAACATTTGTTGGTAGTAACAGTAAATAGCTGTGTATAGTTTTGGTAAGGTGTTAATTTAATATCTTACAATATATTTTTAGCATGCTAAAAAACGTGAGTGTCCCTATAAAATGCCTTGCTAGACAACCCAATTACATGCGAAGTTTTAAAAAATATAATGAATTAAAAGATTTGACATACTATCTTTAGCAGGTTACCGCATGGTATGAATTGTAACTTCTTTTATTAGGCAGCTAGTTTCCTCTCACTCACTAAGATTTGTTCACCAATTTACATTAAATAAAAATTTGGGTGAAAAGCAAATTCCTATTGTTGTGCTTCAGGTCACAAAGGCAGAGTTGAGTTTATACATTGAGCATATGCTCCAAACTATAGCAATAACAGGTAAAATAGAAAACCAAAAGTATGAGTCCAGGTTCAAAACCAAGATGAAATCTTCATGAACCAAAAACTGCACAGAAATGAACACATCCATGGGGCTGAAGCTATTAGCATTCTGGGACCTGGTTCCAGAAGCCGCTGTGGTGGCCAGGACTTCGATTCCTGCCCAGTAAAGGGAGCCAGAATCCTCCACAAGGTGAGGGATGGGAAAGGGGCTCTCTAGTGAAGCCATGGGCCCAGGTACAGCTCTCTGACCCAGGGGGTGAGAGTAAATAAATGCTGTTCAACTGCCTCCTGGCACTTCAGCTTTATAGGAAGCCGAGCATCTGGGACATGATCGGAGTGAGCCACAACTTCATGACCACCAGCTAAACCAATCCATCTGCTGGTTCAGTGACTGCATTTGCAATGCCCCCAGTATTACAGCACAGGAGTCCCAAAACATCACTATGAGTCTTTGTTGTGGATTAGGAACCTTACTGGCATGGAAGGGGTGGAGCCACCGTTTTTTCTATGGTGTTGGCTGTTGAAGAGCAGTTAGTGTGTAAGACTGTTCTGTCTTGCTAGACTGCCCATGTTTTGGTCCTCTGGCGAGAGAGAATGGGCTTTTCTTGGGACTTTTATTGTTATTGTTCACATCTAATGGCACCTGAGTTTCTGGTTTCTTTAGCTCCAAGTCTAAAATGTAGGCAAAAGGAAACCCAGGCTGCGCACTGCTGTGTGTTCCTTGAATTTCAAGGTCCCCAGTCAATCTGCCTTCTCCTCTCCACCCTGTAGAGTTGTGTTACATTTGTTTTATATATTATGTCTAGGGATTTTAGTTGTGCTGAGCTGCAGGGATAGGGCAAATTATATCAACTCCATCTTCCTGGAAACAGAAGTCTATGACTTCTATTTAATGGAATGAAGCTGGAATCAAAATAGTCAGAAATAAAACAAATCCTGGTAGACATGAAAAAGAACATATAAATATTGGAAATAAGAAGATGGTCATTATAATTTAATACCTGCTTCAGATATAGAGCTGAGGGAGGCAGTGCCCCTACTATTGTACATTACAGCAACCCACCAACAGTAACAAAAATCCAAACAAACGGCTAGTTTATGACCTTTCCTGAAACTATCAGAGAACTGAGGTCACAGGGCAACTAAGGAGACTTGAATTTAAGGAGATAGGAGCTGCGGGGAGAGATGGAGTTCGCACATGCAGCAGAAGCATCTGGTCACCGGTAAAAAGAATGTAGCCAAAATAGGATGCTGACTCCTGTCAAATGCTTTTCTTGCATCTATTGAGATGATCAGATAATATTACTTTCTTAGTAATATTATGTTGATTTATGTTGAATTATGTTGATTTTTCATATTTTGAAAGCCACCTTGCATTCCCATGATATGAATGGTTGTGAACTATTACCTTTTTGATATATTGCTGGATTTTACTTGCTAACATTTTGTTGAGGATTTTTATATATATATGTCCATGAGGCATATTGGTGTGTAGTTTTCTTCTTTATAATATTTTCGTCTGGTTTTGCTATCCTGGTAATTCTGGCTTCTTAAAATGAGTTGGGAGGTATTTCCTTTTGTATAGAATTTTTATTATTCCTTTCTTAAATGTTTTATAAAATTGACCAATGATCTATTCAAAAGAAAAAAAAGATCTGCTCAGCCGATGTGGCTCAGTGGTTGAGCATCAACCTAAGAACCAGAAGGTCACAGTTCAGTTCCAGGTCAGGGCACATGCCATGGTTGCAGGCTCGATCATCAGTGTGGGGTGTGCAGGAGGCAGCCGATCAATGATTCTCTTTCATCACTGAGGTTTCTATCTCTCTCCCCCTCTCCCTTCCTCTCTGAAATCAATTTAAAAAAGAAAAAGAAAGAAAAAGATCTAACAGCATGCTGTGTTCAAGGAACAAAGAAAACTATAGTGATATGTTATTGTCTGACCTAACAGAATTCAAGCCAAAAAATATTGTGAGGAACAATGAGCAGTCAAAAACTGTTAAAAATGAAAAATAATAAGGGCAATAGAATAAGGAGGTATTATTGCAATGACTACCTATGCATATAACAGAAAAGTAATAACCAGCAGAATAGCAAGGAAAAGTAGATTAATCACCAATTTTACTTGGAAATTTTTTACATGTCCCCCTCTATCAAAGAGATATCATTATTCATTTTTGTTAATATGTTAACTGTTCACCTATGACTTGGGACTATAAAATCTATGAGGGCAGATGCTTTTTTTAATTCACCAGTGCAAATCATAGTAATGGACTCAATACAAACTTACTGAGTGAATAAATGAATGAATCATTGACAATTGGACCTTTACTTGGTCTATACTAATAATAAAAACTGTGGAATAAAATATCTATTAAATTAACCCATCAAGCACACCTGTGTGGGTGAGAGAACCTGAATAGCAACAAATGTTTTGCAAAAGGAAAGTTGCTCAACAATTTTAGTGCTATTCCCCAGAAGGCTTGAGTTTTATTTTTAGCATTGGAATTTTAAGTAAAAATAAAAAGCATGAAGAATGAAGCAGAAGAGAAATAAAATATTATGCTCTTCTTTAATTACATGAACCAAATACTTGGAGCAAACTAACAGCTGAATGGAATTGGCAGATATTTCCCAGATAGATAAGATATCAACTGAATTGTTTAGCGAGTTTAAAATTCTCCCTGGCTGGTGACAGTTCATACATCTTTTAATTTTAGTTGTCATATTCATTGCCTTCAAGATCGAAAAATAAGTACCTCAAGGTGCCTGTCAGTTAGTAGACGGAGAAGAGTTGTTACCACAGGGGAACCATAGAAGATATCATGCTTTTAGAGCTTATGAAATTCAAATACTATGTAGCCAGATAAAAAATAGTGAACAAAGCTATAAGTTTCCAGAAGTTATGACTAAGAGTAAAACATCGGTGCAGCACAGTTACCCCTTCTAGGGCAACTGAACTTAAAGAAATGAAAGTGATGACCCAGGAAAAATGGCCACAATGTTAAAGCTTAGAAATCTATGTAGGTTCCTGAAGAATATACAGAATATTCCTGAAGAAGACAAAAGGATGCACTCAGCACTGAACAGCCTTCAGTTCATCATGCTTGAACTCAAAGTAGTCTAGTTGTGAAAAAATTATGTCTAGCTATTTAAAATAATTGACCTCAGCTTGAGTCTTGGAATTTTTACTGTCTCTGCTGAATTTCCATTTAAAACTATAACATGTTTTCCAAAATAAGGGTTCTGCCCGGGAATCAAGAGGTCGCTGGTCAGGGCACATGCCCATATTGCAGGCCCAGTCCCCAGTACGGGTGCATACAGGAGGCAGCCGATCAATGATGTTCCTCCTTCATCGATGTTTCTGTCTCTCTATCCCTCTCCCTTCCTCTCTCTCTAAAAATCAATAAAAACATTTAAAAAAACACTACATTAAAAATAAAAACAAAATAAGTGTTCTGAGTAACAATCTAGAATGCAGGAAAGATATGAAAATTAACATTTAAAAAGTTCCGCTTCCAGCCAAGATGGAGTAACAAAAATAGGACCTAACCTCCTGCCATGGAAACTTAAATTGGCAAATACATGCAGCAGCTGTTCTCAGATATTAAATTCAATAGGCATCACAGTACTGGGATCCCTAAGAGAAGGAGACAAACAAGGTGAGTCCTGTGATTGGGTAGTTTTCTGCCTCAAACCAGTATCAAGACTACAGAAGTAGAGAAGAGGAATGCAAACATAGCAGTGAGTTGAGCAGGGAGAAATTAGGGTTCGGGGAGGCTGAGGGGTCTGCTGGTGGTGGAACAGAGCTCTGGAAAGGAGGAAGCAACACAGATAAAGAGCGCAGACCGCTAATAGAAGTCCACTTGAGTTTTTGCTGAGCAATAGGAAGTGGATGCATAGGAGTGAAACTCCACAAAAACAGGCAAAGAACGATCAGGTAGCTGCATAGTGAACAATTTCCAGAGCTGACCAGGGTGGAGAGATGCTCCAGCTCTGAGAGCCAGAGTGGATGCTCCAAAATGGCCACGTTAGTAACAGGAATTAACTCTTATTTTGACTAGAATTATGGTCAACGATATGCACATTCTTCCTGGGGTAAATAAATTGTACGATTAGAATATTTTTGCCAATATCCAGGCTTGAAGTCTAACTTCCTAAATTCCTTATATTTTTTTTCATTTGATACATGTTCAACAATATGACTTACAGCTTTTAAAGTTAATCTCCATATTTGTATTTCTCAGCATATACAACCCATCTGTTTCCTCTTCTTTGCAAGTAAATCTGAAAAAGCAAGGATGCTATATCATGAAAATATGACTTTTTTTGTCCGCTAGATATATCAAAAAGAAGGGTGAAATAAATTTGTTCCCATAGTCAGTGATTTAACTCCTCCAGGTGGTCTGGGACCTCGAGGTGGAGAAAGGATAATGAGTGATAAATGATTGGGGTTGGGGCCAAGTAGTAGTATGGTGACGTGGATGCCGTAGCTTGATAGGCGTTGTGATGGTTACTTTATGTGTTAACCTGATTGAGCCCAGGGATGCCCAGATATCTAGGGAGTATCTGTGAGGGAGTTTCCAAAGAGTTTAGCATTTGAATTGATGGGCTGAGTAAAGCAGATGGCTCTCCCCAATGTGTGTGGGCATCATCCATTCCTTTGAGGTCCTGAACAGAATAAAAAGGCTCAAGTAGGTTGGATTCACTCTCTACCTGACTAGTGAGCTGGGCATCAATCTCCTGCTGCCCTCAGGGCTCCTGATTCTCAGACCTTCAGATTCAGACTGAAATCTACACCACTGGCTCTCTGGCTCTCAGGCCTGTGAACTGCACCACTGGCTTTCCCAGTCTCCAGCTTGCACACAGCAGGTTGTGGCCCTTCTCAACCTCATGATCATGTGAGCCAATTTCTTATAATAAATCCCACTCTATATATCTCTATATCTCTATTGGTTCTGGTTCTCTGGAGGCATGCAGGACCCTAAGGTCCACAAGAGGCTTAGAGCAAAGAGACTATTTCCAGATCCACCAGCTGGTAGGAATAGGACTGGTAGACAGAAGGTAGACAGGGCTGACTGTAGATTACGGCAGCTCTTTAACACCTGAATGAGATTAATCAGGGGCTCACACCTGAAGTCATGAAACTCTATGACATCGAGGACAGCTCAATTTGGAAAAGAGTAGCAATGTCCTCCAGAATACTTGTAGGCTTTTCTGGTGGCATGCCGCCAGGCGAGCGTCAGTTTTGGGTCATCAAGTACTAATCTGTCTAGTTTTTCTTTGCAGAAGAAAAGGAACACTTATTGCATTTATTATGTGTCACCTATAGGCATTTTACTTATATCTCACCTTATCCCCCCTTATTGTCCACATCTTCATAGCAGGAAATCATGAAACTGAAACTCAAAAAAATTGTCAACATAAAGCTCACGTATTAAGTCATCAGAGTTAACAATTAAACTCAGCTCTGTCTCCCTCCAAAAACAGTGCCCTTATTACAACTTTGCAGGGCTAGGGGGTCTTTTTTATCAGAACATTAAAAATTGATACGACCTTCCTGGATATATTCATATACTCAAATTCACAGGAGACTGAGTCACTAAAAGAGTTCTAATGGAGAAATAAAACTGACAAGAAAGACTAGAGTGCTTGAATAAAAAGTTTTGTGTATTCTGTCACTAAATTAAAGAGTTCTCCTAGGAAGCAAAATCATATTCAAAATACTGCTGGGTGAGGAGAAATCAGAAACAAAGGGCTGGAATGGGCTTTGGTATAAGGTGCCTCCATTAACGGTGATGGGGCTGTCTTCCTCACTTAGGTAGAAGGTGGGTTGCTGTTGATGGTGTCCCTGGGTCACTGCTCACTCTCCAGTGGGTGGTGCTGAGTATAGCCTAGCCCTGCTATTATGTGGACACATCACGAGAAAATGCTTCTTTGCTTCAGAATCATTTGCATTCATTCCTTCAGTTTATACAGTGCATCTCTAATGGCCTGATTATTCAAGGCACTAGGAATACAATACTAAGTAAAAACGTTAAAATCCCCGTTTTTGATGGAGCGTTAAAAAAAATTGTCAGAACCAAGGAAATCAAAACATTGACTTAGCTACAGCTTTAGAGATGCAAATGGTGTTCTTTTTATAAATCAATTTTCTATAATGCTATTCTCCCAAAAATCTGGGGAGAGCTTGCTATCATCCCTGTGTGTCTTCTCCATGAGGTTACTGAATGGTTGAAAACCTAGGAATGCTTCCTGTGAAAGGCAGGAGTTCCCACGCAGCTTTTACCTCGTAATATTCCCCAGTGTTCCATTCCTGCAGCACCGCTGAACTCGCAGGCAGGCCACCGAATTCTTCAAAGATTTACTAAATCTCTGAAGAAGCCCTGTAAGCAAGAAATTGCAGTGGCATTTTTTTATATTCATACGACAAATGTCATCTCTCCTGAGATGAGAGCTCCCTGTTCCTGAGAGACTGCTAGCTGGGTTCTCAAGTACCGTTTATGCTCAGACCTTTCTGAGACATGACTTTGTGGTGGTTAATGTCAATAAAAACACTCCCATAAACTCATCCCAGGCGATCTGAGGATTTCGTGGAGCACTATTATCCTTCTATCACGAGGAGGACTCCACGACCTTGATCCTCTCTTATTTACTTTTTATTCTAGGATTGTGTTGCATAAAATACCAGGAGAAATAAACAGGCTGATGGCTGAAAATTGAAACTCTTCTGATTATATGTATTTTGCTCAAAATGCCACTTGTAAAGAATTTATCCTCAGAATAAAAGCAGCTTTTGCTCTCTGCTCACCAACCCCTGACAAAATTAAAATTTTTAAAAAAAGCAACCTTTAATATAACAGAAAATCCTTGCATCTTCTAGTGATTAGATATATTTCCTACAGTAGATTTAAATCAAATGGTTTCTGCCTTAAAGCAGCTTTTATTCTAGGCTAAGTAGTCTTGTCCTGCTTGGGAAGATGGGCCATAGTCTGCCTCTTCCATTCACGAGCTGTGTACAAGCTTCACGAGAGAGGCAGGAGAGCACAGGGGTTGAGCGTGCAGCGCCTACGTCAGATGGCCCGCTTTACCGGTAAATCCCAGCGTGACATTTATTAGGCAAATAATCATGAGCAAGTTACTGAACCTCTCGATGCCTCAGTTACCTTATTTGTATAAAGCGAGCTGTCTTGGTCTGTTCAGACTGTTATAACAGAATACCACAGATTGAGTGGCTTAACCAACAAACATTTCTTTCAGTTTTGGAGGCTGAGAAGTCCAAGACCAAGGTGCTGGCAGATTTGATGTCTGGTGAAAGCTGCTTCCTCATAGCGGCCGTCTTTTCTCTGTGACCTCCCATGGCGAAAGGGGCAAAGTGGGCCCTTATTTTTAAGGGTCCTAATCCTACTCATGACCTATCACCTCCCAAAGCCCCACCTTCAACTATGGTGGCAAGGGAGCTTAGGTTTCAACATATGAATTTGAGGGGTTGGGAGACACAACCATTCAGTGTATGGCATGAGGATAATAATAGTACATGTCTCACAGGGTTGTTGCAAGGGCTAAAGGAGTTATTACATGTAAAATCCTTAGAACGGTGCCTGACAGAGAAGATAGCTCAATACTAGTAAACGTCAGCTCGCTACAAAGCGGTGGCCGCATCATTGCCACTCTGTCTCTCACTCCACGGCTAACTTCCCTTCTTCCTCTGCTTGCTTTTCTGGGATTGCACTCCCTGATCAAACCTTCAAAGATGCTCGTGGCCTGATGTTTGCTTCCTGAAGGTTGAGAAGGATGACCTCTAAGGGTCCTCAGCACTCAAAAATCACAGGTTGTGATGCACATAGAGTAACTGCAGTCAGAAGACCTAGTTTCGTGTCCTTCTTTTAGCGATGATATGTGTGCGAACTTGGGCTAGCCGTTTAACCTCCGCAAGCATAGGTTTCCTTTTCAGTAAATGAAGGGAAGATGTACTTGAGTCTATGAAAAACAACTTTTTCACAAAATGATTGTAAGAATTGACTGGTTTATAGGAAAACATTTCAAGACTGTAGAACTCTACAAACATATATCTGTTGAGGGCAGTCCTTATCCCTTCCACCTCCCATTTGCATAACTAGAGACTTCTGTCCCCCATTCACAAGGGGTAAGTATTGGGGAGGCTTCTTTTGGCCTCATTCCTCCTCATAAGAAAGAGAGAGAATGGTCCAGGTTTGGGGTGGGTAGGGCCTATGGTCATGTGTGGCAGGTCCTTTTGCTCTCAGGCATCTCTGTGGAATCAGATGAGGTGCATGTCCATTCATTGTTGCTTTCCTCTTAACTTCCTGTTACTCTGTTACCATAAGTACATCTATTCTCCAACATGTATAGCCTATTATTGGTCACTGCCAGTGAGTATGTACATGAAGCCACCCTGCTAATCTTGCAGCAGGTTAGATAGACAAGTGCACTTTGTGTCTATCGTACTGATTCAGCTGCCCTCACAGCCAGTTCCCAAGACTAGTGGGAAGAGGGTCTAAGCTGTATGATCTCCATAGTGCACAGAAGCCTTGAAATGTGAAGGTGAGCAGCAACTAATGAAGCTGACAGTTTGTGAGCCTCTGCTCTATTTTGTTGGAATCTAGAAAAGAAGAAGGTTGTTTCTCACAGCTCCACTAGACCACTCAACCTCTAGCAATAACTGAAGCACAAGATCAATGCTAACCTCAAACATTCATGACTTTTATTCCTTTACTGATGCTAAATCTTCTAAAGGAAAAAGTAAATTTGGAAAGGTGAGTTTACAATCACTGTCCCTTTGAAAATAAAAGAAAAGAAAAAACTGTTTTTGAGAGCAAGATGTCAAAACCTTTAACAAGAAACAGATCCTCTCTGCTTTGAATTATGTTTAGGTGGAAAGCCAGCTGGCCACTGTCCAATTGTCCCTCCATGTTCTGTTTGGAACTTAGCAAACTCTCTCTGTTCAACAGAATATACCACGAGTAGTAGACATTGGTTATTTAATATGGGTTTAGACTGCTAGCAACAACAGTTCTAAAAATAATCAGAATAACCAGTACACTTTACTGAGTATCTGAAGGACAGAATGTCTTTAAAACACTATAACAAAAAAAAGACTAAAACCAGTGTACCACTGCTCTCTCTCCTTTAAAATTTTTTGTTGACACTATTGTATATGTTCCCCATTTTCAACTCTTTGCCCAGCTCCACCCAGCCCCCGGCTCAGCCTTGGTCATTGTCACACTACTGTCTTTGTCCATGGGCTATGCATATATGTTCTTTAGCGAATCCCTTCACCTCAGCAGAAAGACTGTTGTCCCCTTTAATGGAGCCAGTTTCAGTTCACAATGTTAGTTATAAAAGTTACATGTTTTGATGGATTTGTATTAATCCAACTTAGCTAAGATGAAACTGTATTTTCCAGAATTCAAATAGTTTCATGTTAGCGTGACCCACAAGAGGTATTTTGATTGAGATTTGGAACGCAGAAGTGAAGCAGCAGCCATATTGTTTTATGCTGGGAGATATGGTGACCCAAGCTCTCCCATATTCTCACTTATCTGCTGATTCACCTCATTGGTGTGGGGCAGGCAGCACTGGGCACACATCTCCTTCAGCTCCTATCAGATCCTCCTCAGCTTCTGTGACTTCTAGACCAGGTACATGTTTAGCTCCCATAGAACACCCACCAGAGTTGGAAGCTTAGAGCTAATGAGAGACCAATCTTATGGGGTCCAGGTTTTCTTCTCTCTCCCCATCTCCACATTCACTTTCTCTTCCCAGTGTCCTCAAACTCTAGCACCTTATGTAGGCCATTTAACAAGTTCCCACAAATATGTAAGGCCAAATCTATAATAATAAAAGCATAATATGCAAATTGACCAAACGACCTTCCGGACAACCATGCTATGACACACACTAGCATCAGGCCAGCCAAGGCAGGTGCGATGTGATTGGTCAGGGGGCCCCGCCAATTGCTCCATGATTGCCTGCAGAGGGAGGCCCAGTCCACCCTCTGTGGGGTGATCGAATTGGGGGCTCCATGATCGATCGATTGTCCCAAAGAAGAATCGATGAGGGGGGAGGGCTCTGTGATCACCCCAAAGAGGGAGGCCCAGGCCACCCAGGGTGGGTGGGGCCTCCCTCTGCTGGGTGATCGATCCTGGAGCCCCGCGATTGATTGTCCCAAAGAGGAAGGTCCAGGCCACCGGCCAGCGACGCTATGTTGGGGGTGCGGGGCTGGCCAGCAATCATCCCGCAGAGGGAGGCCCAGGCCCAGCCAAGTGATTGCACCCACACCTATTGCCTGCAGAAGGAGGTGACCAGTGGCAGGGGCAGTGCCTCACAGATGGCAAACAGTGGCAGTGGCAGGGGCAGGGCAAGCTGCCAGCAACCGGGGAGAAGAAAAGCCCTGATAGGCCCTGATTGCCAGCCAGGCTTAGGGACCATACCCAAGAGGTCCTGGATTGCGAGAGGACGCAGGCCGGGCTGAGGGACACACCCCCATGCATGAATTTCATGCACTGGGCCTCTAGTCCTATATAATAAAAGCCTAATATACTAAGTGTCTGACTGTTTGACTGTTTGACCAGTCGCTATGACATGCACTGACCACCAGAGAGCAGACACTCCGACCAGTAGGTTAGCTTGCTGCTGGGGTCCGGCTGATCAGGACTGGCCAGGCATGCCCTGGAGCCCTCCCTGGCCCCAATCATGCACCAGTGGGGTCCCTCAGCCTGGCCTGCACCCTCTCACAATCCAGGACCCCTCAGGGGATGTCAGAGAGCCGGTTTTGGCTCGATCCCCACCGGCCAGGCCAAGGAACCCCACTGGTGCATGAATCCGTGCACCAGGCCTCTAGTTCTTTAATAAGTCCTTATGATTCTGTTTCTCTGATTGAACCTTGAGTGATACAAATTTTGACACTGGAAGTGTTTTCATAGAACCTTAAGGGCAGGTTCTCTGAATTGGTTTTACATGATCTGGAATTGGTTTTCGGGTATAATTAGATTTAGATTCATCAATGATCCTGTTCCCAGTGTTTATAGCTAATCAAGTGGAGCAATGAACTCAAGCTCATGGAATACACTGGTGTGATTATGCCCTTTCTCACCCTGAAGCAGTTGGCCTGATGGAACGCTAGAATGGCCTTCTGAAACTCAGTTATGAATGGCAACACCAGGGTTGGGGTAATATCCTCCTGGATATGATATATGCTCTAAATCAGCAACTAGTAAGGAGAGCCATTTCTCTCATAGCAAAGATTCACAGGTCTAGGAATCAAAGGGCTAGAAATGGGATAGCTCTTCTCACTAGAGATGAGCTAGTGAGGTTTTTGCATCCTGTACTCATGACTTATGACTCTGACAATCTCAGACATTTTAGTTTCCAAGTAAAAAATGCTTCCACTAGACAACACAGCAGTGGTTCCACAAAATTGTAACTTGAGATGGCCATTGACATTTTTAGGCAACTTGTGCCAGCGAATCACCAGGCAAAGAAGGGGTTATTGTATGGACTGGGATACTTGATCTGGATTATTAAGGGGAAATTGGGCTGCTTCTACACAATGGAAGTGGGGAGGAGTATGTCTGGGACAGAAAGGGAATGAGAGTTTCCATTTTGGACAAAGGGCCAACTGTACTCGAGATTTATGGGAGAAATACAAATCAGTGTGTGTGTGTGTGTGTGTGTGTGTGTGTGTGTGTGTGTAGACTTTTTTTACATGGCTGTGGGATAACCGTTTGGAAAGAGCAAGGAAACAGGTTTATTGTAGCCCTTTGCTATTTGGAAATAAACAGACAAACAAAAAAAACAATAACCTCTAAAACTAGTTTGTACAAATTGCATATAGATTATTGGCTGACACTTTGTGATTGATAATGCTTAATCAGTTAGTGGGTTTCAGAAATCTTTGGATGCAAATTTCATCTGAATATAATATCAAACTCTGTTCAGGCGTGTTCAGCTTTCTGATGTCCTTGGAGAATGTTTACCTGATCACAACTTCAATATATAGGTAATGGAAGTTAGAGGGGAGAAACGAAGTTGCTTAGTCAATAAAGACAGGGGGCTGCTCTTCTCTCTGTACACCACATCCACCTCAGCTTCAGGACCCTCACTTTTTCTTTTCTGACACTCAGGGTGTTACTTACAAAGAAAAACAGAAACTTGGCAAGGAGATTTAGAGACAAATCACACTGCCTGAACTACTGGCAGGCGAATTAGAAAATTAAAAGGCGTCTATAAAACCCTGCTGCCATTACCCATCAGAGGTTTCCTCTGAAGTAGGAAATTAATGGCAGTGGTCAAATTCAAACTTTGCAAAACCAGAGGCTTGCAACGTTGATAACTGATGTGTTTAATGCAATTTTTAGGAACAGAATGGAAAGTGAATGTAACTTAATTAAAAACATAATTGCGATATGAGCTAATCATGCTGCAGGTGCTAGACTTTCCAGCTGTGGTAGGCATGGTCAGAAACTTCAATTTTCTTGCTTTGTGCATTTTGAGAACTCAAAATCAATTGTGCTATTTCAACAAAAGAACAATCTTGTAAGAACTACTGCCTCTTAACTGTTTTTTTTCCTCCAGAAGGTTAAATATAGCACAACTCTGTCATACATGGCACACATGGTCACACACATGCACCCTATAAAAAAGTTTCCTGCCCACAGCATCCACTTAACCTTGACTTCACACACAACTCATTCTCTTAATCCTCAGAGAAATGAACTGAACAGTTCTTTGTGTGTGTTTTTCCAATTTGAATTCTTTTTTTTTTTACTCAAAAAAATTTCAATCATTGCTATTAAAAGTAAGCGACAAGAAAGAGTTTTACCCTGAGCCCAAACTGCTGAATTAAACATAAAACCAGGGGTGTTTTCACAGCTTGAGAGAACAGTCCAGTTTGTTTGCCCGTTAATTACAGGGCTGATGATGTGCGGAGATCAGCGTCTTCGGCCAAATGCAGGCTGATTGTTTCCCGACTCCTCATTATCCCTGACGCCACCCTGGCTCGGGTCCTCATTATCTCTCACCTGGACTGTGGTAATAGCCTGCTAACTGGTTTCCTCCAAAACAGTCGCTCCTGGACCTGTGCCTTCAAAGTGTCCCTGCAAGATTCGTTTTCCTTAAGCGCCAAGCTGATCATGTCACATCTGCTGATCATGCTAAGAAGCTTTAATGTACCTCCCATGCACACACACACACACACACACACACTCCTCAGATCCAGCTCCCCAGGCTGCAGCTGTCACACCCATCACAGCAACGTCCTACCCTCCTCTTCCAGGATCCTCTCTCACTTCTCCTTTACCTCCAGGTATCATCCGGGCTCTATCTTCTTCCTGCTCATTGACCCACCTCCCAATCCTTTTTTTTTTTTTTGCCTCCATAACTGCTGTTTCTTCCACGTCAATTGCCCTCCCTTCTTGACTTATGACAATTTTTTTTTGTAAAAAAATGCCACCAGCCATGCAAAACCCCTCTCCAGTGCGATCTCTTTCCTTGAGATTGTTTTTCTGTCCTTCTTCCCCTCCTTCTCCAGCCAGATGAGATCTTCTGTTCATGCCTCTTTGGGGCATCGATCTTATTCTGCTTTATATGTAGTGATTTTTTCCTGCAGAATAATGTCTCAATTTCTTCAATCCATCCTTCCCTTTTGGAAAGAAATCCAATACCCTTTTAATGTTTTGGGGATTTCAAAAGAAATGAATTATCATGACTAACCAAAAAACTCAAAGTAATTGTAGTATTGATTGTGCTTTTTAAAGCTATAATGGCCCCCAAAACAATCTCTTCATCACTTGTTAATTATAACTCAGTATAAACACTGGATTATACTGAAAATGTATGTGAAAGCTAAGCGCAATACCTATCACACAGTATGTGAGCAATAAATTTTAGTGATGTTTATTATGATGATTAGCTCCTTGAGAGTGTGACTGAATTCCTGGTTGCAAAATTCAAAACTGGCTGGTCCATTGCTGGAAGCCAATTCCAGCATGTCAGCAGGGCTGAAATCATCTGGAAATGGCTGAGGGCATTTCCCCAAATCTGAAAAGGACGCATAAAATAATTGCTTGTTGCCAGACAGCTAAGGGCATCTTAATCTACATGTTATTGCCTCCTACTGGCCAAACACCTGAACAGCCGTAGGCAATTTCCCCAATCTGACAATGGATTCTGTATAGTAGCCCTACCCTTTGATGTGTATATCTACCTTGCCTTAGGACAAATTGTGTTAATAAATAGCAAAAGGTCCTGAGACAAGGAGAACTTGGTTTCTTTAGCCAAGCTCCTCTGGCCCTCCATAATGCCTTTCAAAATTATGTTTCGTCTCTGGACTCTTGATTAATTTACACACAGCCCTTCTCCAGATTTCTGAACCCTTCTAAATGCTGGATCAAGACCACCAGCGTTAGTCCATTAAACATATTTTTATTTCATGGCAAATTTAAGATCATGTCTTCTCCCTGATGATAATGAATAGTAACAATCCACTTCACATGTTCTATGACACAGTTAATGGGCTTGCAGAATAAATGAAACAGTGGCCGAGAAAAACAATGTAAGTTGGTGCTGTATAGCTAGTAAAGTACTGCTAAGTCAACTGGGCATCACCATGGGTTCAGAATTCGATTGTTTTCACACTGAAAGAGATAGATAAGATATTCTGATCGATAGGTCAGCCAGTCAGGCAGAGTTGTTCCAGAACTTTATTTTTTTTTGTTTGTTTGTTTTTGTTTTTTGTTTTTGTTTTTTTGTTTTTGACAGAAAAGTCAAGATTTTATTAAGGATAACAGATCCAGGCACTTGCAATGAAACAGACGCCACAGACATAGCAATATTTTTCCTCTCCAGTGCCCTTGTTTTTTAAATCAGTAAAAACTTTGCTTTTATATAATAACCCCTTTTCTATATTGTTACTTTTTGAAACTGTAATATACTGTAAAGGCTTATTCCAACAGAAAAGTAAATTTAATGGCAAAATACTACATTGTGATTGGTATCATGAGAGGGGATTTTAGTATAGAAAATGCTTGCATCCAGACATTGATGTTCCATTAAATGGAATTATGTCTAATATATATTTATAGCACAGATTTTATGTATTTAACTTGTTGCTAGTTAACTAAAACCTTGTCTTACTTACTCCTATGTCAAAGTAAATATGTCATTGCCTGAGTTCACTCAAGGGATCACCTCCTTTCCTTCCCTGTACACACACACCCTGAACATCCCTCTCAAGTCACCAAACACCATGGCATCTCCTTGTTGGTCTTTATCCAGGAGTCGCTCAAGTATTCAATCCCTGATGTGTCATCTCAGAGCTTGGATAGGAAATGTGACATATGATTCAAATAACTTGTTGAACCCACAATGGAGGCAATATCTCAGTGTTTCCAACTCAATGATCTCAAATGGGGGTGATGTAACAAAAGGGCAAATTAATGATGTCAAACATCCATTTTAACTTAGGAAAAAATCATCTGTAGTAAATATTTATGAGCCTAGAATCACCCAAAAGATAACTTTTGTGAAATTTTCAGGTATAATTATTAGGAAAGGAGGCTCAGAGATTGAGCTAACATCAAAAGATAAAGTTGGAGACCAAACTCAATCACCTGTTTGTTTATTTATTTATTTATTTATTTATTTATTTATTTTTAGTTTAGTAATTTGATTGAATACTTGAGGGGGTCACAGAGGATGACCACATTGTACAATCACAGCTCTCTCCTCAAATTCCTCTTCTCATACACAGATAGCAGTTTTATGACAACCCTTGATATGTGCTCCACACTGCCGATAGTCCTGTTTAAAAATAGCTAGGAGTATTTTCTTATCCAATGGCTTAGAAAGCCTGGTCATAGAAAATACATCATTAAATGCTGATGGAAATACCATCACACATTCCAGAAAACATTCTGTTAGTCCGTAAAATTAATTTTATTATTTGTTATTAAAAAACCAAACCAAATGTGTTCTGCAAGAAACAGGCAAACAATTTATGTGTACTCTTTTTAAAATCAATGTAGACATTAGCAGGGTTATAGAGCTCAATAAAGAACTAAAAATGCAAAGAGTCACATTAATCGGGTTTTGAATCTTATAAAAAAAATCGAGTCCTCTACACCATATTTTACTCCCTTCTCTTTAAATTGCAAAATAGTATAACAAATAATTTTCATTAACTGGATGAACACTTTTAAGCAAGTATCCAAGCAGGCTCCCAGGAACTTTACAATGTGCTGTCTGTATGTGTGCTCTGACCACACAGCTTCCAGTGGCAGGTGATGCTTATGTGACAACAGGCTGAGTTTGTAAAAAGAACCTCCTTTCTATGCTCTGCTGATAGACAGTCAAGAGGTCTCTGGTTATCTTCATTTAGGAAGAACTGGCCAGGTGTCTGCAGGATCAAGGAGGACTTCCAAGGGGAGGGGGCTCTGAGCTGAGATCTCAGTGATGAGTAGGTGCTGGGGAGAGGGGCAGTGAAGAATGTTCCTTCTGAGGAAGGAGGACAGGGAGTGGGAGGGCCTGACTGGAGGCTGGCTGGGAGGCAGGGGAGTGACAGAGAATCTCTCCTTTACCATCTCTGAGCCCTCTTATTGACTAGTCCTTGGCATTGCCTTCCTCCTCCAAGTCCTGTCTTTGGCCTGCCTGGCCCACTTTAACAAGAATCCTGCTAAGTCAGTTTAGGAAGAATCCATCATCTTCGATATCTGATCGCCCTGGTCTGCTCTCAGCAAGAATCCTATTAAGTCAGTTTAGCATGAACCAACTCCCCTCCCAACTTTGATACCTCTTCTGAGTAATTTTCCATCCCTGACCTCCTCACTCTGCTCAGAGATAATAGTCTCACTGTCCTTGTTGTCCTAAGAGTTGAAGTAACCTCCTGTGATATTTCTGGTAGTCCCCTACTGTGAGAGTGTTGACACATAAAGGTGACCTACGTCAGCCTTCACTGACGGGAAACACCTGTCAAGGAAACGTAACATGCACCAGTCACAATCCTCAAACTCAGCTTTACCTACCTTCCCCTAGAAAACAGGACTTGCTAACCTTAAAAGGAAATTCTCAACCTCCTAGCCATTCATGATGTATTTCCATGTTGCCACTTCCAATCTTCTATAAAATTGGCTCTTGCCTAAAATCCCCAGGGAAGAGTGCCCCACTGCTGCATGGATTGTTTTCCCTTGAATAAAGGACATCTAACTTACTATTGCAGTGTCCTGACTATGTCTTCCTTACCATTGTAACAGATTTCAGATCATGTTTCCCCAGGAGTGGAGAGCAACTAGTGGGGGGGGGGGGGAGTGGGGACAAAGAAGCGGAGGGAAAAGGAGCTGGGGGAGGCAGCCTGGGCCAGGCAGGCAGGGGCTCCTAGGCCATGCGGAAGTGTGAAAGGTTTGGGTCTCTATTAAAAGAGAACGGAAAGGCACTGAAGAGTGTTAAGCCACCTGGTGATATGATCAGGTTTGCATTTTTGAAAATCATTTTGGCCTTTAACAAACAACAACAATATCAGTTTAAAAATTCTTTACAATATGTTAAGGAACATAAAAGAGAAATGAGCTCACATATACATATCCAAGTCTGCACCATAAGAGGCAAGGATTTGACATCTTTGTCAGCCCACAGCTGTTCGTGTTCCTCGAGTCCAGGTTCCCCGCCTCAGTCCACCTGCAGCTAAGAGAAGTTAGTAGTGAATGGCCATGACTATCCCCGCAACAGAATTTTCCCGTGCCCTGGGGGCATGTGCTGTGGGGTTATTTGTGACAGACAACTCCAGCAGCCCCACCTGGGACTGGCATCGGGGCTCAGGGGGATAGTGCTTGTTCACAGGACAATTTATACCCCAGGTTCTATTTTAAGATACGGTAACATTAAGATATTATTTTTAATTGCAAATCAAATACCTAGTGGTGGAGGAGGTAGGGGGATAGGGTGTAATAACACATTGAAATCATTAAGGACCATTGACATTTTAGCTCAATAGGTTCCTTGTGGTTAGCAAATAAGAACATTTGTTGAGAAAAATAGAAGAGAAGGATCAAGTCTTGGGTGAATGAAAGTTTTAGGTCTAAGATGTGCCATATTGTGAAGCAAGTAAACAAGTAGGAGATGCAACAAGGGCACGCAGGCATCCAAAGGGAAAGCCTGAGGCCCTGACCATGCGCTCCATCCAGGTGGGAAAGGGAACCAGAGACCCAGAGCCAGGTGACAAGGATCACCTGCCAACTGTCCACTGTGTCTTAGGATGGACATTTCCCCAGGAAACGATGTATCAGTGACTCTCGGTGTTTTAGAGAAACCTCTGAATCATCTCACTCCATTCTATGGTGTTACTTCATCCTTGTTTGCAGGAACAAATAAACTCATTTTCATGGCTTTCTTTCTGCTTTTCAGAGAGCACTTTCAAGTAAATTTTCTTCTGATGTTTGGAATTTGTCTCAAAAGCAATACCAGTCCAGCCAACTTGACTCTGGGCACATGTCCAGATTGCAGGCTTAATCCCCAGTGTGGGGCATGCAGGAAGCAGCTGGTCAATGATTCTCTCTCATTATTGATGTTTCTCTCTCTCTCTCTCTCTCTCTCTCTCTCTCTCTCTCTCTCTCTCCCTCCCTCCCTCCCTCCCTCCTTCCCTCCCTCTCTGAATTCATTTTATATATACTAGTATATAAAAGAGGAGATGGTTTTCTGAAGTCCATACATCCAGTTAGTATTGGAGATATATATATATATATTTTTTTTCTCCAGTACTATCTCATTACTAACTTTGTCTTACCAACAACTTTGTCTCTGATATATGAAGTTGTTGGTGAGTCAGGGTTAGTAACTCATTTTGCTGTATAAGGTATTCCCAGCCTCTGCTGAGTTGTGGGATGTTTCTTTTTCATTCACAGTCAGCTAATTAGCACAGCAGGTAAAATTTCTAGCATGAAAAATAGTTAGGTATCTGGAGGGAAGCATTTTGCTTCGTTATTTGGCTGCCGGGTCCTTTGAGATCTTAGTGTTTTTATGATTTGGCTAAAATATAAAATCTTGCTCCTTACGTGTTTGAAAATAGGATTGAAATTTGACAGGTGGGAACATGAATTGTGTCTGACAATGCTTTTGCAGTGAGCAATGGAGGCATTTTAAGAAATGGAGCTGGATGCTCTCATGCACTCTCTGTCGTTAACTGCGATAACGACAACAAACAAAAGGATTGCCGTTCTGCAGCTCCAATCCAATATTGTATTATTATAACAGCTCAAAAAGCATATTCACTTCTAATCCACATATGAAAATGGCTGCAATCAAGGCCTCCTGCTATAGTCATCACACAGACGCAGGTATTTTTAAAAGGTGGAAAAGTAGGCAAGAATAACAACATCACAGGAGTGTGTTCCTTCCCACCACTTTTTCTGTGGGTGGCAATCAGCAGCTGATATTATTGGGCCATTGACCTTCATAAAAATGCATGAGCATTAGACTCAGCACCATCGATTGGTAAGAATTTTGTTTTTATTAAGCAGTAGGAATTGTGGATTTCTATTTGGGTCAGAAAAACTTGATGTAATTAGAGTTTTAATTAGAACTATGCTGGCCTTAATTACCTGTTTGTCACTCTTGTTTGATGTCAGTGAAAATGGTTCTACTTTTAATTCACAGTTCCTAGTTCCACCTCCAACCTACCCCCGATGGCAAATTAAATTGGTTGGACTAAAACCTAGAACATTTTGTATTGAAAAATCACTTTTAATAGTAGAAAGAGATTGTCATAAGCTAAGCTAAGAACAGAGGTAATTATACTGTGGACTTCAGAAAACCATCTCCTTTTGTGGGAAGTGGCTACTCAGAAGCATCTGAGTTGTTCTTTTGCAGTCCTGCAGCAGGTCGACAGTAACGCTGACTCGCACAGAACAGAACCAGCTCCATTTCTGCCATCTGGTCCCCAAATGTGGCAGATTTCTTTCTCACTGCAGCCCAGGTTATATGCTCCCTGACCCCACCACTTTTGCAGGTGCTCAGCCCCATCCAGTGCAGTAGACGATCTATGGGGGGGGGGGTAGGATGACCCTGGGGGAAGAATCCCAGATGGCCTGTGACACAGTGAACTCCTACTTACTCATCTGGGCCTCCTCACCACACAGGTGCATGTGCACACACACACCCTGCCCCAGGGCTTACTGCCTCACTGAGCACATTGAAGATGACTAATGTATAGTTATAGATTGATTAATGTATAGTTATAGATTGATCATTTGATAGGATGGGCCAGGGAAGGTCTTTCTGACCCCCAATATCACTCAAAGTAGTCTGACATATGAGAGAACTGCTGTAATTAGAAATCAAGTGTTTTGTGTTAAGGTCGTATTTTGAGGAAGACCTTTTAAACTACAAATGACTTAAATGAAATAATACCAAGTCACCAGCATTCATTATTAATGTTTATTGAGAACCACTGCTTTAGAGGAACTTTGGATCTTGAGTTGAAAAAGTTTTTATCGAGATGGAGCTGCTCTGACAAGGAATTCTGCCTGGATCGTAGGTGTTCTGAAAAGGTTAACTTTTAATAATGATTGACACAGTATCTAGAAATTTGTCAGCATCATAATTCTATGATTTAGGTGAAAGCAGAGTATATTTATACAGTGCAATATCCCTAATAAAATTTCATTCACACCATTATTCTATATCTTGGCACTATAAAAAACAAACAAAAAACAGATTTTAAGAACAGCAAGATGCATCAAAGGTTGTCCAGACTTTTCTTTTATTTCACAAATGAGAAAATAAACCAGACCAGTGATGGCAGGATTTTCCCCTGGGTAGCCAGTTGGTGATAATACAAAGGTGCTGGTATGCAGCGCACCTTCTCCTAGCATGAGCCACCTCATGATCAGCCCACAAACCACATCTTACCTAGGGCCCGGGCCAGGGAGCTACATAAACAATGGTTTACACAATCGCAGGCTTTCCTTTCTTTCATACCCAGAAATAATGTCATGCAACTATGGCTGTTTCAATCAACACATATTCTATTTATATTTTTATAAATGCAAATTTGATTTTAAGGAGGAAAATTTCTAAACAAGAAGTGAGGAAATTCCAGTGTGTGTGTGTGTGTGTGTGTGTGTGTGTGTGTGTGTGTGTGTCTTAAAGACAGAGTGAAAATATATTCCATAGACTATAAATCTATTGGTTAAAAATATAAATAGGAACATCTTGAGATGAGTGTTTATTTTTTTAATTAAAAATTGAAGATGCTAATATCTTCAGTGAAGCACAAAATTAATACAGACCATTTTGCTAAGTAATGTTGCCATAGTAACTTTAGATTCAGGCTCTCATATGCTCACGATTTTTTCATTCTAATAACCTTTATTGTTGATTTTTTAAAAGAAGGTGAAATTTTAGCTTCTATATGATATGCCATCTAGCTTCCTGTCAGATATTAAACAAATAATCATAACAGTTCTCTACTTTCTAAAATAATGCTTCAAGCAGTGTCCAAATACTAATTGTTGCTTTGACACATCCTTTTTATTTTTTTTAAAGCAAACTGACTTGAAAGTCAGTAATTTAAAATATGGTTATAGTCATTGTTAAAGAAAATTGAAACTAGTCCTAGTCCTGTGTCTGCCAGTATAGCTATGTGACCTCGATGTGGATGTGACCTTAATGTCTCTGGGCTTCACTTTCCTTATCTGTAACTGAGAATGGCGGACTAGAATACCTCACTGTCATATGTTGCACACAGCCAATGCTTCAGAGAGAAAATCTGATGTACATTTTCTTTTTGGTCCTGACCACCATTCTCACTGACTCGGTTTAGGAAGCCAAATCTCTAAGAGTTATGAGACAACAGATCTATTTCAGGAATTAGACCTTTCACAATTGTGGGGAGGGGGAGG
The DNA here is from genome assembly GCF_000147115.1 of Myotis lucifugus. Classification (NCBI taxonomy): domain Eukaryota; kingdom Metazoa; phylum Chordata; class Mammalia; order Chiroptera; family Vespertilionidae; genus Myotis; species Myotis lucifugus. Next base: position 61,825 of record NW_005871198.1, read on the forward strand.
ATAATTGATGCTCTCATAGGGGTGTTGGAGGATCAATGGGGTGGCTGACCATAAGAGAAGCAAGCCACAGGGGAGCTGGTAGAGAAGTCCACCAGAGAAGCCTGTGGGTCCACAGCCACATGTCTAGAGATAGACTTAGGGACACTGTTGGTCAACAGGCTCCAAAGTCAGGACAAATGGCTGAGAGAGAAGCAGGGCAGAGTGAGTTGAAACTGAAACCTGCTGGTATTTTTTACCATAGGACCTTCAGAGAGGAGGGCTGCTGCTTCTTCATTCTACCTCCCAAATCTCGCACAAGATTCTCTTTTGGACAATTCTAATCTAGAACCAATGGGGATCATAGATGCAGTTTAATTAAGTTGGTAATAGAATAATTTCATGCAAACACAACCCAACAATGTAGTAGGATCCTTGTTCCAATTCCCTCTATGTTTTGAATCCTTCTATACTATGCATGTTAGTAATACTCTCAGATCCTTGATGCAGAAAGTAAGGTAATTAACAGTTTTAAATGAGTGTGAAAACATCTGAGGATTTAGGGGCCATGTGGACAGTCTTAACGTGAAGCTTTGGTCTAGAACTAACCTGACTGCCTGCTCATACCAGCCCCGCCCTCCTCACAGATGCCCGGGTCCGTGGGAGGAAGAGTAGGAGGTTTTGCAGAAATGGGACACAGAGCCAGAAGGGCAGGGGAGGCAGTGGGAGGAAGTAGCAGGTGGAGAGACAGGATCGAGAAACACACAGAGAACGGAGTTGGGAGAAGGGAATAGGAGTGACAGAGAAATGGGGGTTTGGAAGCAAGAACAATGAAAGTTGGACCAACAACCCTAAATGTACATCTGGTTGATCATAAGAATTACTTTGAGAACTTTTGTTTTTCATCACAATGATATATTTTCTATATCCCAGGGAATATAGGCAACACATATTTAAAGGTTGGTATATTATAATTATATCAGTTACCCACCATACTCAGCTTAAGAAAAAGAATGTTGCCCACTGTTGAAGCTTCCTGGTGCCAGTCTCAGATTGCCTCTCTCACCCTGAGAAGGTGGGCTCTATCCTGAACTTAGAGTCCAGAAATATGAGGTTTTTTTGAAAAAAGAAAAAGAAATGCACAGGAGAATAAATAATGTGGGTGATAGGAAAGATGATGGATTTGGTTTCATTGAATAACTTTTCTTTTCAAGAGAAACACCAGCAGTGTTCTGTGTACTCTGACCCTAACCCAGCTTCTCGGTGCTGCAGGGGCCGCCAGGATGGTCTCTGAGCATAAGGATAAGGTCTGAGTGGGCTGGTGGGGCTTCATATTCTTACTTGGACTCCAGTATGGTACACTTCAATGCCTTTTGCACTTTTGTCCACAGGCGAATGCTAGTCCTATGATTATTACACTTAAACTGGAAGAGTAACCTTACCTGCAAATAGGTGCTTTGTACAAATGAGAGGCATTATGAGATAGTTCTTGTGTATAGAAATTCAGTTAATAGCCCCACTGGAAGCAGTTACTTTGTAAATGATAAACTAGCAGAACCTTCCGATGAAGAGGGACATTGTTCTGTTGCCTTTTCTGGGACCTCTAGATTGGTCTCTTTGGGTCCTTTTAGCTTTGTCGGTTCTAAACAGCCAATAAATGGAAGTAAATCATGAGGAGGAGCTTTTTAAGCAAGTGAGGAGGAACTACACAGCAGAGAGAAGGGTGGAGGGAGCTGAAGCTATCTCCTTGAAGAAGGGACTGTCTTACCCAATTCTGAATCCTTCCCTGTGTCTTACACTTTGCCTGGCACAGAACCGTTTGTTGAATTGTTGAGTTGAAATGAGAGTCATAATTGGTCAGCAAAGCCTCCACAGCTTCTAGTTTAAGCATCTTTTCTAGCATCTACTTTGATTCCAACTCCACTGTTTTAGAACCACAAGCAGAATTGAAATCCACAGAGAAATCTCCCCAGTGTGTCTGCCAAACACAGTGGTGACTCAGGAGTGGCCACACAGCAACCAATCATCATCCTTCAAGCCCATGTCAATGCCCCCAGAGTCAGATGTAAGTCAGCATTTTCATTCCTTTGTCTCTGTGCCCAGGTGACACGCGAACTCATTTTTTTGGTTGATTTTTCTTTATTAAATGACATTTAAATATATAAAATAAATATCAAAAATATAAGTCTTTGTTTTACTATGGTTGCAAATATCAAAAAATTTCTATATGTGACACAGCACCAGGGTTAAGTTAGGATTTTTCAAAATGCTGACACGCCGAGCTCAAAAGGTTCGCCATCACTGCTCTATAGTAAACTTCTAAGACTAAGCCCACAGGGGTTGGGGAAAGTCGTGAGTAGGCACCATGAACAAGCTTGACTCTTGGGGAGATTATAAACTAAAGGCAGATGTTCTGAGTTTTGGTCCCAGGTCTGACTAGGTCAGTGTGGCTATGGGGCAGGTTTTCCCAACCTTAGCACCATTGTCATTTTTTTTTAATTTATTTTCTTTATTGATTAAGGTATTACATATGTGTCCTTATCCCCCCATTGCCCCCTCACCGCCCTCCCCCCCCGGCCCGCTGCTCTTGCCCTCCTTCCCTTAGTGTCTGTGTCCATTGGTTATGCTTATATGCATGCATACAAGTCCTTTGGTTGATCTCTCCCCCTTCTCCCCACCCTCCCCTGCCTTCCCTCTGAGTTTTGATGGTCTGATCGATGCTTCTTTGTCTCTGCATCTGTTTTTGTTCATCAGTTTATGTTGTTCATTATATTCCACAAATGAGTGAGATCATGTGATATTTATCTTTCTCCAACTGACTTATTTCACTTAGCATAATGCTCTCCAGGTCCATCCATGCTGTTGCAAATGGTAGGAGTTCCTTCCTTTTTACAGCAGCATAATATTCCATTGTATAGATGTACCACAGTTTTTTAATCCACTCATCTGCTGATGGGCACTTAGGCTGTTTCCAAATCTTAGCTATTGTAAATTGTGCTGCTATGAATATAGGGGTGCATATATTCTTTCTGATTGGTGTTTCTGATTTCTTAGGATATAGTCTTGAAGTGGGATCACTGGGTCAAATGGGAGTTCCAGTTTTAGTGTTTTGAGGAAACTCCATATTGTTCTCCACAGTGGCTGCAACAGTCTGCATTCCCACCAGCAGTGCACAAGGGTTCCTTTTTCTCTGCATCCTTGCCAATTGTCATTTTGAATCAGATAATTCTTTGTTGTTGGGGACAGTCCTATGCGTTGTAGCATGTCTACCAGCAACTTTGACTTCTACCCACTAGATGCTAGTAGCACCTCTTCCCAAGTTGTAACAGTTAAAAACACTTCCAGATATTGTCAAATGTTTAATTTGAGGCAAATTTACACACACACAACCCCATTCAAAACTTTTGTTATAGGAAACTTCTATTTGCTATTGAAGTTTTTCTCAAAACAATATTCTTATATCAGAATCATACCATGTGCTCATTAAAATGCAGAGTCCTAGAGGCCATTCCAGAATCACTGGCACAGTAACATTTGTGTGTTTGATGAGCACCCTAAGACATTCTTACATACATAAAGTTTGCAACCATGGCTTTCACTGGGTGCTATGTGCCTGGTTAATTTGGGGAAGGGGTTTATATTATCAGAGTCCTAGGTGTGGTTAGAAGGGAATGTAGTACAAAGACATTCCTCTGGGTACTGGAGGTTTGAAGCTGCCCAATGAGATGTGGAAGAACTGAAAACAGAACCAAGACTCTGAAATTAAACAGAGCCTGCCTAAAAATTTCCTTAAGGCTGACTCTGCCAATAAAAACAGGTGCCCTTTGTAACGTACTTCCTCCATGTTTAATGGGCCTGACCTCATGTAATCTTCTTGGCAGCCCTAAGAGGAAGGCGCTCATTGCAGATGGGAAAACTCAAGCTGAGGGGCAGAACCATGACCTGAATACAGGTCTCTCTTCTCTAACCATGCTCTTCCCATTACCTGATGAGCTGCCTAAATTCCAAAGAATTCAAGTTGAAAATACCCTCTGGGAACAAAGATTCCCAAGCTTCTGTAGATCTAGCAGCTAATCTATTTGAATGGCTTTGATTTAGTTTACAATTTGGGCTTCTATTGCAGCAGTGCCATATCCTTCTGCCATCTTGACAGGCTGTTGGGTGAAGAAGCAGAGTTGTCTTAACGGTATGGATTGGAGGAACATGGGTAGAATAGCTGGACCACCCCCCAGGGCCCAGCAGGAGAGCAAGGGCCTGGCACCTCTAGGGACTGGGGCCCAGCAGTTCTCCCAGCTGGTGCGAATGTAGACCGGAGCCCTTTAAACAGTTCGGCGCCATCCGATTTCTTTTCCTATACTCTGCCCTTCTGCTGCATACTCCCTCTCATGCCTTCTTTTTTCCTCTAAGACATTCTCTGAATTCATTCACTTAAAAATAAAAAGGGAGGTGAGGAGGATGAGTCCAAGTGATTTTTCCAGCTCTGCATCCCTGCAGGGAAGGCTGGGGCTTCAGAGATTTTCAGACCCTGTAGGGGTCTGTCAGTCACCATGGGGGAGAGAGAAGGTCAGGGTTGGAAGGGAAGTGGCTTCAGAGCTGAGTGTCTGAAGAGAAAACACAGCAAGCTTGCTTTAATTTAAATCAGGGAAAGAGAGGGAGAGAGAGAGAGAGAATTCTGATGGGATCATAGAATCTTAAAGTCCAATCAAGTGCATTAACATTAGAGTTTATTTGTATTTATCTACTCTGTGCTTCCATGAGTCTGTCATCTTTGACATCTTTTCCTTTCTTATTTTTCCTCCCTTCTCACTTGGTCTGGAAACACTGTGCCTCTAGAGGAGACAGGGTCTGAGGCCACAACAATGTGAAGTTTCACAGCTCCTAGCACATTTTATTTGCATGTGGTCCCCCCAAATTCAAGTTCCCCAAGTCACAGAGAAAATGCTGATTAAAACATAGAGCTGAGCTGCAGTTTGTCTTCCAAGCATATCGCGCCCCACAGTAGGCCAGGCCCCCAAGACGGCCGGCACTTGTCCTCAGGCCTGGCCTCAGGCAGAGCTCCAGAGAATGGAGACACCCACTGCTCCTGCTTTTCCTCCTTTCGCTCAAGGTCATCCTGTAAGCTACCTGCAAATCTAAAATGCTGTGGCTGAGGGCTTTTCGTGGACTTGCTTCAAGGTGGCGCACTTATATTCATCCTTGGGGAGAACTGGCTGTAAGTGAACCACTTACCACATTTTTCCCAGCAGGAGAGAAAGGTTCCCAACCAAGGCCATTGTGCCCTGTACTTTGTAAGCACTTCACCCCAACAACTGTTGTGTCTTTGTGGCCCTGTCTTTGGGACAGAGAAATATGAAATATCATTACACAATAAGAGAAATGCTCAAAGGTGAAGAAAAATAGAGGAAGTAGACTTCTCTTTGTTTCCACCCAAAGGGACTCATTTTATACACACACACACACACACACACACACGCATGCACACACACACACACACGCATGCACGCACATAGACAAAACTGCACAAATGATGTCAGGAAACCCAAATTTCTATTCACCAGTGGAGAGCAGCTGCCACCAGGAACCCAGACTTTCATAAAATCATTTGGTTTTAAAGAATCGCATCCATCATATCTATTTTAAAGGCTTCCCCAGAGGAGTGTCCACTCTCTGAATAGCCGCCTCAAAGATAAAGTGCTCTCTTTAAGAGAACTGAGATAATTACATTCATGTCTAATTCAAGGCATCCCTTTTATCATGATGCCTGTGGACCTTGACATCAGTCTGAGATTCTTTGAGGATTTTCCTCAATAGGAGCCTAAAAACATGACAGAGAAGCAACACGACAGAGAAGCAGACCTAATTACCATGTCCTATGCAGGCAGTGGGTTGTGTGTGTGTTTTTTTTGTTGTTTTTTTTAAATATATTTTATTGATTTTTTACAGAGAGGAAGGAAGAGAGATAGAGAGTTAGAAACATCGATGAGAGAGAAACATTGATCAGCTGCCTCCTGCACATCTCCCACTGGGGATGTGCCCGCAACCCAGGTACATGCCCTTGACCGGAATCGAACCTGGGACCCTTCAGTCAGCAGGCTGACGCTCTATCCACTGAGCCAAACCGGTTTCGGCGTGTGTGTTTTTTTTTATCCCCATCCCCCCTACACACACACACACACACACACACACACACACACACAACTTTATATTGGAAGCATTAAAATAAATCAATCAACTTAATTTTTTAATTTTTGGAAGAAGTATCAGGGACTGAAATGAAATTCACTCTGTTTGGTCACATTTTCATATCTGGAGCTATCCACTGTCTCTGAATTTAAGGAACAAAGTAGAAAAAGTTCCAAGTGTGGATGTATGCAACCTAAGAGAGTGCTTAAACATTCCCCTTTGGCTGGGAAGAAGGTTTTTCCTTCCATGTCCTTGCAGTGTCTCCTCTGAGCAGACGGTGTGTACAGACCCCTTCTGGGTGCTTGGCTTCCCTAACCTGCCTCCTCTGCAGCCACCAGTGTTCCTACATCTGAACTTGGTGCACAGCTCTCATTATAGGACAGGATAAGACTCCCAGTGCCACAGCTGTGGGACCTTACCAAGTGGCCAGTCTGATAGTGGTGACTTCAGCCTGTCCTCACACTTCCTCTTCTCTGTCCCCACCACACCTCTTCCTGCCTCCTTTCTCAGACCTGATCACAGGTTTCTAAGAGGGCTGTGTGCCATTCTGCGGCACCATTCCAACCCTGGGCAGGGGAAGAGGATCAGGCCAATTTTGTGCATAGGCAGGATGGAAGGAGCCTACACAGCATGATTTTTTTAAAGCTTTTGAGAGCTAACGTTTTAAAAGTTATATGTCTAATGGGTTAATCAGATATTTTAAAAGACACACAGGATGAAAAGAACTTGAAGGAACTTGACAGGTTTACAAATGCTGTTCATGCAAGGCTACCAAGAACCTATAATTTTACTGCAGGCCATCTCTCCAAAAAGGCTTTCTTCCACCTTGGAATCCACCGAGCTGTCGTTGTTCTTGGGATCCTTTCTAGGAAAATCTTAATATCTGGCACCATATTTATTACTTCTGATGGAGACAGGAAAGATCAGAGATTTTTCCTCATTTACTCTAGAATTTTATTCATTTTAATGAAATTCAGAAACTTGAATGTCAGTTCAACTTGATTGATATCTCTCTCTTGAAGAACATATAAGGTAATACTTAATATTTAGTTTCTTTTTCCTTGAGGGAGTTATACCTAGACTTCTTCAGTCTATTTCCAGGTAAATATAACAGTGATACATTATGTATGTTTGAAGTTATTATAAATATTTGATGCAAGCGGAGTTTCTTTAGTCAGCAAAAGCCCTTTGGATCTTAAAGCCTGGTAACCTGCAACCAAAGGACAGGTTGACTACTAGTAAGAACAGATTTGTAATAAATTGTCTGAATGCAGATGAATAGTTGGAAGTTATGCACTGGTTTTCCAACATCAGCAATTAGAAATTTATGACTGAGGCTTAACATTTCAGGATTACTCTTCCATCAGAGACCAGCCAGTGCTGTGTGCAAAAATCAATATTACAGTTGCCACGGAAACTGGGATCACCTTGGAGATGATTAATGCCAATAGGGCTAACAGTGCAAGTTGTAATCACGTCATCTGGCCAAATTGCTCATGTCCAAACAAAGAGCAACAAACACTTTTATGATGACACAAAAGCCCAAATCCTCTTTTCTAGACCATTTAAGAATTATCATCATGTGTTTTTCTCTCTGAATAAAGAAGTCTCTTAGTAAACAGTTACAGTTTCATTTACTAAACAACTTTTTACTAGCTCAGTTGTAGGGGAGTTGAATGACTCAAGGAGAAGAAATGAAGGTTTGATGATAAAACACCTGGGAAAGGAAAACTTAAGAGTATGTTGTTGTTGTTGTTTTTTATTTTGCTATGAATCCTTATACTTTGAGAGTCTGGTAACTCTACATTATTATCATCATCTTTGAGGTTTTAAATGTTTATGGCTTTTACAGAGATCGCCTTGATTGAGAGAGGTTAGCTAAACCATCAAATACATGATGTTATCAAGAAAGTCTATAATTGGGCAGGAAGAAAGTACTATTGCTTAAGCAGAAGAGTTCTTAATTGAATGTTGAGACAATAAAAAAATCTTTTGTTATCTGGCATGATTGGTTGGAGATTAGGCTGTCTTGGCTTTAAAAAACAATAAAATCATTATCAACAAGACTGTTCCAGTCACATATTTCTCTCAGAAATTTTACTATTAGAGGGAGACATAATAATAGAAATGGTTATGCTTTTCAGTAAAGAGGATTACATTATGAAAATATTATTAAAAATTGATAATGTGAAAGATGATTATTTTGATGCCTATAATCCATATATATAAAACCCTAAGCAACCAGTCAACTGTTTGACCGGTCGCTATGATGCTCACTGACCACCAGGAGGCAGATGCTCAACACAGGAGCTGCCCCCTGGTGGTCTGATGTGCTCCCACAGTGGGAGCACCACTCAGCTGACCCACGGGCATCAGACGCCTGGCTCACGGCTGGTGAGTGCAGCTGTAGTAGCGTGAGCCTCTCCTGCCTCTGCAGCAGCACTACCAAGCAGCCCAGCAGGCCCTCAGGCCAGGATGAGCTGGAGTGGCAAAGCACCTGGCCAGGCTCAGGCTCCTCCCTGGCTGCCTGCCACTTCACGCACTACTATATCCCTCCGGGGATGTTGGACTGCTGGTTTCGGCCCAATCCTGCAGGCCGAGGGACGCAGAGGGTGCAGGCCAGGCTGAGGGACCCCACCGGCAGTGCATGAATCCGTGCACCCGGCCTCTAGTTTATAATACCGCTTCTGGACAAAGTGATGGTACTATAGATGCATTAATGATGAGTAGCATGGCTTCTGTAGCAGAAAATCCCAGAAATCTCAGAGATTTAATTCTATAAAGATTATTTCTCAATTCCAATCCAATTTTAACAGCCCACTGAGCAAGAGACCACAAATCTCATGAGCCTCCTTAGATCCAATGAGAAGCACATAATAACACCTACAAAATCTCACCAAAATACCTCACTGATCAGACAATCCATATATGGGACATATGGGGCAGAGAAACTTGGCAAATAACATCAGAGAGAAGCAATCAGCTAAACCAGAATGTGGAAAATGATAGAAGACAAATGGTCTAACAAAGCAGTTTCAAGAAAAAGAAAATGGAAGAGGAAGCTAAATATTGAGACTTAGAGGCATGTTAATCAACTATAATGTGTGGACCTTATTTATATTCAGATATAAAGAAACCAACAGAAAAATTATTAAACAATTGGGTAAACTTTAATACCAAGTATGTAATAGTATTAAAAAATTAATATTTTTTAAGAAGACTCCTTTAGGGATAAATGTTGAAACATTTACAGATGAAACTGTATAGGTAGGATCTGTTCCAAAATAATTCTGTAGGTGGTGGAAGTCAGGTGAGACCGTTACCTTTTTGTTTTTCAAATCTCTCAGCAACAACAGAGACTTTGCTAATTAGTATAATGATATTAGAAATGACTTTGCATTGCTAAAATTTGTGCCTTTCTAAAAACAAAATGGTTGTGAGAGATGGGCTTCCATTATGAAATCCGTGGTATTCAAGACAAGAAGATTGGCTGAAATGTTTTGGCATCATCCCTACACTTGCATGAACAGATTTAAAAGTCCTGGAATCCCTTTGACTTCATTCTTTTTTTAAAATATATTTTATTGATTTTTTACAGAGAGGAAGGGAGAGAGATAGAGAGTTAGAAACATCGATGAGAGAGAAACATCCATCAGCTGCCTCCTGCACATCTCCCACTGGGGATGTGCCCGCAACCCAGGTACATGCCCTTGACTGGAATCGAACCCCGGGACCCTTGAGTCCGCAGGCCGACGCTCTATCCACTGAGCCAAACCGGTTTCTGCGACTTCATTCTTTATCTTTCATCTGTAGGGATGGTGCCTGAGGTTTTATTCCTAAATTATCCTGTGTCCCTGGTTCAGAGGATTCTAATTGCATCTGCTAATTTCTGAATAACTGAATCCTAACTCTAGATCAGCAGCAAATTTGAAAGTATGTTTCTGGGACCTCTGGGGGCCCTCAAGATTTGAAAGAAGTTCATGAGGTTAAAATTATTTTCCTAATAATAAGGCTATGTTTGCTTTTCTCACTTGCATTCTCTCAGGAGTGTAGGGGGAGTTGTCCAGAGGCGACATGCTCTGGGAAAACCCCATTGCTCTGGCAGCTAGTGTGTTTGGGGGGGGGGGGGGCGAAGGGGGATGTTTACCTTGAATGAAACTGTCATACAAGATGTTGATGGGGTTCAGGACATGCTACCCCAAATATGGCACCTTGGCATACTGAATATCTTAAGCTGAAAAAGTTTGCGGACACAGAAAAAAACAGGGAGGTAACTCCAATCTTCCCCCAACACGTGCTCTTCTCTCCTGAAAGCAAGAGCTAAACTTGCCATGTGGAAAGGTGCCCTCTCAGTACCAGGAGGCAGGAGACATCTTATCACCGAGGGAAGTGAGGGCCAAGAAGGCTGTAAAACAATCCTTGGTCCTTTCTCACCATTTACTGTTCCCAACCCAAACCCCTTTGTCTTGTCAATTCTTCACAACTTTGTAGTTTGTCTAAAAGATAGAAGTCCTGCCCTAACCGGTTTTGCTCAGTGGATAGAGCATCGGCCTGCGGATTCAAGGGTCCCGGGGTTCGATTCCAGTCAAGGGCATGTACCTTGGTTGCGGGCACATCCCCAGTGGGGAGTGTGCAGGAGGCAGCTGATGGATGTTTCTCTCTCATCGATGTTTCTAACTCTCTATCCCTCTCAGTTCCTCTATGTAAAAAATCAATAAAATATAATAAAAAAAAGATAGAAGTCCTTCTTATTTTCTGGTCACTTCTACAGGTCTTTATTCTCTTGTGAATACTCCCATGCACATATACAAATTTAATGAAATTTGTATGCTTCTCTCCTGTCAATCTGTCTTTGTCAGTTTCATTTTCAGACCCCATCAGAGATTCAAAGAGGTTCGAGGAAAATTGTTTCCTCCTCTAGAGTATACTAGGAGCTTATGAATTTTTGGAGAATTATAACTTTACGGAGCTTACAGAACAAACTGTTTTTCTCCTACTTTCTAATAAGTGTCTTTGTTGTCCCAGAATTTGGTAGGAAACTTGCCTTCATTACAACCTTGGTAGCAAGGTAAGAGACTAGCTTACTACTCACCAATAATTAAGTCACTGATCTGTAATCATTTGGTTTTATAATCAACAATGATAAATACCTTAATGGTTATTTGTGCCCACATTGGCGTAGGTCACTTTGTACTAGTAATGCAAACCATAAAGCATATATGCTCAGGAGACTTGAAATGGAGGGTTAGAAAGCTGGAAGAGGAGTAAGACTAGGGTATGAGAAAACAGAATGGAATCCAAATTCAGGCAGAGAAGAGAGCGGGAGTTGTTGGGGGAAGGGCTGGTGTGGAGGGAATATAAAGGACTCACCTGTAGAAGCCCTAGGTCCTAGATAAAGCAGGAGGTATGGGACTTAGACTCCTCCATTCCCACCAGTTTCTAAAATAGTTCTCTGACAACTAAGAGAGTTTTCAGAAGAGTAGAGCCTGCAGAAGTATAAATTCTCCATGTCCACCTGCTTGCAAAGAGAACAAAGATATTCACTCCATAGTTAGAGATAGAAAGCTTAAAATCAAAGTGTAATCAATTATTCAATTAACAAGCAAGAATGATTAATTTTTTTAAAATATATTTTTATTGATTTCAGAGGAGAAGGAAGAGGGAGAGAGAGATAGAAATATCAATGATGAGCCCTGACCGGTTTGGCTCAATGGATTGACCTTGAGAAATATCTTTCATCGATGTTTCTAACTCTCTATCCCTCTCCCTTCCTCTCTGTAAAAAGTCAATAAAAATATATATTTTTAAAAAATAAGAAATATCAGTGATGAAAGAGAATCATTGATCAGCTGCCTCCTGCACACCCCCTACTGGGGATTGAGCTCACAACCCAGCATGTGCCCTTGACCGGAATCAAACCCGGGACCCTTCAGTCCGCAGGCTGACACTCTAACCATTGAGCAAAACCAGCTAGGGCAGGAATGATTATTTTAGATCTTTTCCTCTTGGGAGCTCAAGGGATGGAGTAAGTTGCTTCCAAAGAGCCATGTGTAGAGATAGGAAGAGGTTGAACTGTAAACAGACATATATTCAAAATTTCCTTAGGATCTCCCCTGGCCGGGTCAAGTACTCCTTGCCTGGGTGCTTTTTCAAGTGTAGGTAAGGATATGTGCCACTCTGTTTCTCAAGTTTTGGAAGACTTCTTCTTTTTCCCTTTTTAATAATGATTTTAGTTCTGAGAAGGTCTATTTCTGAAAAAGCAAGAAACTTAGAATCACTCAAATCCATAAATAAATCTATTCAATTATACGTGACATGATTTAATACCTTTTTAAGTTTCTGGATCATCTCAGAAACAGCCTTTTCAAAACTATTTGCCTTTGGTCTTCCTGGCCTCATCCAGCCTCTTCATTCTGAATACACTGTTTCCACCTCCTCATCCCTCATGTCAGCTGCGGGTTCTGTGCATCCACACAGCCAGAGAAGGCCAGAGAGTCAGGAGGGTCACCAGGCCAGAAGGGATGGTTTGTGTCTAGAATGAGGTGTGAGATACAGGTCATAGCACAGTGACTATGTCCATGCAGGAAAGGGGGGTTCATTATTTGAGTTTTGCAAGCTGCTTACAGGACAGACAATTTTTCATCTGGCTTTGTTTTTGCAGCACCTAATTCAATGCCTGATACACAATGGCTCTCAAAAAGTGAATGTTATAGTGGCCATCTAAAGGAGGGACATTTCACTTTCTAAGTTATTCAGGTCCATTTTGAAAGACATAGCTCTAGTAAGAAGCAGCATCATTATCCAAATGAGGCAGGACCACATTCAGGGTCCAAGCTCTGCCTTGGGGAAGTGGGACAAGGAGAGTATGAGACAAGAATAAACCAGAAATACTAACTCAGGCCCTGAGATGAAGAAGGTATGCCACTTGATCTAAGGCAGGGGCAGCTATCTGGAGGAATAATAGTCTAGACCAGTGGTCGGCAAACTCATTAGTTAACAGAGCCAAATATCAACAGTACAACGATTGAAATTTCTTTTGAGAGCCAAATTTTTTAAACTTAAACTATATAGGTAGGTACATTGTTATTAACTTAATTAGGGTACTCCTAAGGCTTAGGAAGAGCCACACTCAAGGGGCCAAAGAGTCGCATGTGGCTTGCGAGCCGCAGCTTGCCGACCACGGGCTAGGCAAAAAGGCACGCACTATAGACAGCCTTAAGGCAGGAGGATGTCTGTTGTGTTTAATGAACAGCAAGAAAAGTGAATGGTGAGAGCTGAGTAAGGGGGAGAGTAATGGAGGAGGTTAGAGGGTAATAAGAGAAGGATTATATAAGGTCTTGCTAGGGGTGGGAAGCCATTGCAAGGCTTGAAGAGAAGTGACATAATCAATCTGGATGCCATGTTGAGAATAGATTGCATGGAAACAAGGAGAGAAGAAACAGGAAGGCTAGTTATGTGGGTATTTCAGAATTCCAGGTGAGATATGATGAAGGACTGAATCAATGGAAGTGGTAAGAAATGTGAGGCTTGTGGATATATTTTGAAGGCAGAACCAACACCATTTGCTGAAAGATTGGATACGGGATGTGAAAAAAAGTCTGGAGTCAATGATAATGCTAAGATTTTGGACTGAGCAATTGGAATTGCCATCAACTGCGAAAGGGAAGACTACAAATGCATCAAGTTGAAGGGAATGATCAGAGTTCAGTGTTTGATGTGTTAAATTTTATTTGTCTATTAGTCTTCCAAGTGGAAAAGACAAGAGTCTGGGATGAGTTAGGGAAAAGTTTGGAAGTCATGGGCATTAGTTTTAAAAGCCAATATACAATGAAATATTATTCAGCCCTAAAAAAAAAAAATCTTGCCATTTGTGGCAAACTGGAGGGAATTCAAGGGCATTGTGCTAAGTGAAGTAAGTCAGACAGAGAAAGACAAATACTCTATGATCCCTCTTACATGTGGAATCCAAAATATCTAAGATATTTAAGAGTCCTTTTAAAAATCTATTTTTCTACTCATTTAAAAAATTTATAATGTCAGAATTGCTTTTCATACTTAACTTGGAAGAGTGAATATTTGCATCTTAAGTATATATTTTCTCATTCTCCTGGTATCTGCTGTTAGCTCATACATATAAAAGTTCACTAAGAGCAAGTTCTTATTTCAGATTTACAACTAGGAAATGAAAGTAATTTGCATGCTCAGGTAATGTTGGAATTCCTGGGAGACTAGGTAATGAGGAAAATGTGCTATACTAATCACAAGATCTTTGTAAATGAACTATAACCTGAGATTCACAAGAACTGAAGATAATTATTTAGACTTATGGATAATTGTATCATTGATGAAATGGAATATCTGCTTCATTTCAAATAGGGCTTGGGCCTTTACATTAGGCAAATATATGGGACAAAAAGATAATACAAAGTTTCAAAACGGCCATTGACCAGCTCTACAAGTACCAAATTCCTTTTTTCATTTCAGAAGTAGCTTTCCTGTTTTTTAAATTTTTTTTAAACATACAGTTTTTGAAATTATTTTTCTTGTTCATTCTAGAATCAAAAGTACCACCAGATTAATTACTCCTTTACCTTCCTGCAATTGGTTTATAAGCCAGTCCATGCCTTATAGTCCAATAAAACTTAAACATTTATAACCAGCCACATATGTTCTCCCTTTGTTATTATAGAATATTTTACAAACTGACCCATAAGTGTAGCTCAATATAATATAGACTGTATTTTTCACCATGAACTAAAAAGTACATTAACTGGATCAATATGCATTGGGAGTCCAAAATGTACCAGCACTGTAATACTCTAAGGCATCTTGATGAATCAAGTCTAAAGTCTAGAAGAATAGAAATATTGTGAAGGGAGTCTACAAAGAATATGTTAAAATCAATTCCAGAATTTCCTGGACTTTCCAATAAATAATTAATTCACTGACATACCTTCATTCTGACAATAACCTTCATTCTGACCAACAGTTGACTCTTGGTTGACTACAACAATAGGAATGAGAGAACAAAGATAACACATAAAAAGCATGTACTTAGAATACCACCCCCACCCCCATTGTACTTTCTCAGATATTCTCTCTTTTCTTCCATTATGAGCCCATGCCAGTGTTACCATTTTGTTGCAGAATGGTCAAAACTAAATTTTACCTCTCCTTTAACCTATCAACCAGAGAACATAACCATAAAACCATGAACAAAAGTAATAATGAGATATATAAATAAAAGAAGTTGAAAGAGAAGAGCCTGAATGATCCACAGATTAACTACTAAATATTTAAATATTTGAGAGCAGGCTATACTTTTAGGACTAGACTCTTTTGGTGTGATTTATAAACAGAGATTAATTTTGTATCAGAATTTCTTAATGTCTATCATTGCCAGAACTCTAGAGTAAGAAAGGAATGGCTTATATTAAATTGACTTTGTAAGTTGTTAAACATCTTGCTAGCCAGTATTAAACACAATGTAGTGTTCACATGCCAAAGAGAATATATTTCACTTAAATTATTCATAAGAAAAAAGTTTTCCTGTCTAATAAATGATAATGACCATGTTATACTGTAAGGGATAATTAATTATAACCCATATTGAATATGATCCAGGTTTTGAATGTTCTTCATAATTTTTGCTCATATATATTTTATTTGACCCTCTTAAAGGCCCTGAAATAGTAATAAAATATAATAACAAACTCACAAAATGTATGATATTTCCTGAACTTTTCAGCTGGCTGAAAAGTTAATTTGACTTCTCAAGTTATGAACATTGTAAATGATAACACAAGGAAACACATTTGGAATTTTGAAATGCTTTAGGGAAAAAATATATCTAATGAAGACAGAAAATGCCTGAGTGCAAAAAAAGTGACTTCATTTTTTAAATAACAACCTCTAAACAGCTTTGAGCTATTGATGACTCATTAGTTGACAACCTCAAATTAATGATTAATTCACTAACCCTTAGGGTGACTGACTCAAACTGAATAATAAACACTGGTAGTGTATTTTAAAATCAACTAAGAATATTTTTCACTGCTTTAGAGATTAAAAATTATGAGTTTGGTTTATTTCCAAATAATGTATGAATAGAATGCCTTTTGCTGTGCATGGGTTTTCAATAAGCAGGAAAACATGTCATTCTCTCTCCTCTATCCCCCAAACCCACACCTCTTCATTCCCTCCTCATCATCTTCCTGCCTTCCTTCTAGTACATGTGGTTTATCAAATATGCATGTAAATGACTCATTTTAGTTCTATAGATCATCTTCAAAGATAATATAATGGCTCAGAAGGGCATGCTGGCATAATTTTCATGGCAGTTACATAGTTAATATATTAAAACAAAGGAAACCAGTGCATAAAATGAATTCTAAGAATTCCCATTTCAGACTATGCAACATCTCTAATGTCAGCCCCTAGTATATCATCTCCTTCCCAGCCACCCCCACACACTTCCAAGATGTGATGAAAATTTCAACACTATGTTTTCCACCTGAAATTGTGGGCTCTATCCTTGTATGGGATAGATCCTTAGATACTTTCCTCTGTACCAGTCCTAATAAAGCCAAATTTATTCATTAGATTTTCAACATATTTTTATAAGCCCCTTTTTAAAAACCTGGTTTAATTTTCATTGATGTTGATACTGAGAATCAACAGTCCTAGATTCAGGTGCTGATTCTGTCACTAACTTGTGTGTTCCACTAGGTGTCAACTGCAATGTCCTTATTGCTTCTAAATCCTGTATTTTTATGTTTCTATTAGCAAGTGTCCAGTCTTTTATACCACAAATACTGTGGTTTTTGTCTAGATTATAAACAATTGCACTACTAACAAAATCTCTAAATTTAATTTGTAGAGTACACATATTCCTGGAGATACAATCTATACCATTTGATGAATGGAAAGACTTAGAGATTTATTAGAAATCTCAATATGTTAAATGGTAAATTTATAGGAGAAGAGACAAAAATAAATCATTTCCTCAATCATTTCTATAATAAAACATCTACTGCACCAATCAGTAGTAAAGAAAAGTAGTAAGGGAATACATGAAATTTAAGATTATGCAGTATAGTGAAAAACCAACTTGATGCTGTGAAAATGGCAAAATCCTATGTGTAGAGATTTCCTGTATCCTATATAACTTATTTTCTCAAATACCTGTTAGCAAAAGAAGAAATATACCAAAGATGTGTTTTAAGAATAGGAATTGACCTGCTGACATATAAAGGTTGAATTACTTCTTTCGCTAACTTTAATGAGCTGTTTTGGGGCAGGCCTGAATTTTAAGTTACTACCTCAAGATGGCATTAATGAGTAAAAGGCACCTCAATGCAGTTGGCCTTTTTTCCCTTGTGGCACAATCCTGAGAGAAACAGAATATAGAGAGAAGCCAATAGAATTACTTCAGTTTGAATTCCAATCACAGAGGACTTAGATCATCATTAAAAAGGGATATGATCCAATATCAAGGTTATATACCCTATTATTGATATAGAGTCTAAAGTAGGATTGTATATAGGATGGGAAAAGGGTAACAGAGCAAGTCATTGAAAGTAAGAGTCAGGATAATCCATATCTGGTTCTTACTTAAAGAACAAGTGGTTAAGATCATTGAACAATCTGAATACCACAGCTGTAGAAAAATATCACTGGGATGGCTGGGATGGCCACAGCTTTAGTATGCAGGGCACTATAGTTAAAGTTTTGATAAACTGACAAATTTTAACTGTTTACTTAGCCTATTTTAGTCATTCATGATGTGTTTCATTAAGCATGAAAATGGTTAAATTTGGCCCAGCCAGCATGGCTCAGTGATTGAGCATCGACCTATAAACCAGGAGGTCACAGTTTGATTCCTAGTCAGGGCACATGCTCGGGTTGCGGGCTCTATCCTTGTATGGGGTGTGCAGGAGTCGATCAATGATTCTTCTCATCATTGATGTTTCTATCTCTCCCTTCCTCTCTGAAATCAATGAAAAAAAAGGGGGGGGCGTTAAATTTGAACTGCTAAAATAAGTAATTAAAAATTTATCTTTATTTAGCAAATTATTAAATGCTAATGTAATATCCATTTTGATATAAAAAATGTTTAACTTATATTACCACTGTGTCTTCTAAAATTATATAGATAGGAACATTCATTTGAGCCTGAAAGCTTTTACAACTGATTGCTACTTTTTTTTAAAATTTAAATTCTTTATTGTTTAAAGTATTACGTAAGTCTTTTTTCCCCCATTGACCTCTCCCCGCCCCCACCCCCCCCCCACACACACACACACTGGAACATGCCCTCCACCACTGTCTGTGTCCATTGGTTATGCTCATATGCATGCACACAAGTATGATGGCTACTCTTAAACCAACTGTGGGCTTTTATATTTTTATTATCTATGGAAATCAATTATTTCCTGCTTCAAAGAAGCTCTACCTTCTTTGTTTAAATTATTACGCTTACATTATCAGTACTAAGGTTAATGTAAGTGAATCATACATCTTGCTTTGAGCCACCTGCCATTAGCTGGTATGAATGCCTTTCATCTTGCGTATAAGTCTGCTGAGAACTGGCTCACTGCTCTGAAAAAGCCACTTTGGTTTGGGGGATGTATTAGTTCCCTATGGCTGCTGTAACAAATTACACAAACTTAGTGGACTAAAATAACACATATATTTTCTTACAGTTCTGGAGGCCAGAAGTCCAAAATCAGTTTCACAGAGCAAAGGTCAAGGTGTCAGCAGGACTAGTTCCTGTTGAGGCTCTGAGGGAAGAATCCATTCCTTGCAACTAGACCTTTGCTCCTTATATTTCTTGGCTCATGGCTCCTCCCTCCATTTTCAGGGCCAGGATCTTAGCATCATCCATTCTTCCTCTACTCTGGCCACATCATCTTCTCTGTAGTCATATCTTCCCCTGCTTCCTTGTGATTTCATTGAGCCCACTTGAATAATCCAGGATAATCTCTCCTATCTCAGGATCCTTAATTTAGAGTTGGGAGTTCATTTTGCCACATGAGTAACATTCACAGGTTCCAGATTGGAGACATGGGCGTTTTTGGAGGCCTTTATTCATGCTACCATGGGGGATATACTTGGGTTTGGGATGGGGACAAGGTGAAGATTAGGAAGTTCTTAGATGATACTTTCAGATAGCAATATTACATATATATATATATGTTGAATGCTCACTAAGAGCATCAACTCATTTAATGTATATCAGCTGAGGAGTGGGGTTGGCACTCCATTGCAACACACCAGTGGTCTTGCCTCAGTGTTCTCAGCACCTCTGATGGGTCAGCGGCCAAGGCCCATGACCAGAAAGTAGGAGTCCGGTGCAAATTCTGGTCCTCTGGCTCCAACATCCATGAGTCTAACCAGTCTACTCTACCATAGCTTCTGCCCCTCATTTGAAAAGCAAACTGCTGCAGGGATAGTGACAGGCAAAGCGATCTTCATCCCAGGGCACCAAGAGCCCTTCACCCTTAGAGGTAGCACTTTATAGTTTATGTTCTTACTCATCTAATTTCATGGTTAAAGAATTTAAAGGCTTGAAATTAAGAAATTAATTGAAATGGAATAAATTAAAATTGAGAGATTACGTGATTTACTCAAGGCTACACAGTGGAAGTAGTAAAGCCATTGGGGCATATTGTGCTCTTCTCACCAACTGCAGACTCAGAACACTCACTCAGCTCTGCCACTTCTCAATGGCACACCTCATGTTATGGGCTGAATTGTATCCCCACAAATGCCTATGTTGAAGTCTTAACCCCTGTACCTCAGAATTTATTTGGAGATAGGTAGGGTCTTTAAAAATGGTGATTAAGGTGAAAAGAAGCCTATAGGATGGGGCCCTATTCTAACATGACTGGTGTCCTCATAAGAAGGAAGGAGACACCAGAGAAACGGATGCACAAAGGGAAGGGCTGTGTGGGAACACAGAAGATAGCCATCCACAAGCCTAAGAGAGGCCTCAGGAGAAATCAAACACCTTGATCTTAGAATCTAGCCTGCAGATCTGTAAGAAAATAAATTTCTATTGTTTAAGCCACCCAGCCTGTGGTATTTTGTTATGGTAGCCCTAACAAACCAACACAGCCCAAGATAGGCCACAAGCCTTAGAAACTCTTTGGCCTGGCAGAAGTCAGCCCACGATTCAAATTCCTGAGGTTTCCCACAAGAAGAAATGGGGTTTCTGAACAATTTTCACTATTTATAAAAGCCTAAGGGAAATGTACAAAATAGTCTAATTAAAATTCCAATACAGTAACACTAATGATATCATTTTCATCTGAAGCTTTACTTATAGCATGTTCCTTTCATTAATTTAAAATGGGTTACTTATCATTTAATAAACTTGATTTGTTTGGTAAAGGATTCCGGTTTGTTGATGGAGAGAGATTGAAAAGGAATCACTGCTTTAAGCCCCAATTCTTTTATTTGGATCCTCTAAGACCCAAGCTGTTTAATTCTCTTCAAATTCTTAAAGCTCTTTCAGGGATGAACTGAGAAAATTATATGACTTTAGTCATTTGTCACATCAGGGGTGTTGAGAGCCATTGTTTTGAAATCTGTATCACTGACATTTGGTAGATACTGTAATATATATCTGGTTATTTTTCTGAGAGTTGATGAAATTTTAAGTGAAAATGATCCTAAGTGTATTAGTTAGGATTCTCCAGAGAAACTGATATAGAAAGAGAATAGATGATAGATAGACAGATAGATAGATAATTATTATAAGAGATTGGCTCATGTGATTGTGGAGGCCAAGAGGTTCCACAACCTGCCATCTGAAAGCTGGAAGCCCAGGAAAGCAGGTGTATAATTCCAATCCAAACCTGAAGGTCTGAGAACCAGGGGAGCCAATAGTGTACCCTGAGTCCAAGGGCAGGAGTAGATGCATGTCCCAAGTCATGCATAAATTTGCCCTTTTTCTCCCTTTTTGTTCTATTCAGTCCCTCAACAGATTGTATGATGTTGACCAGAATTGGTAAGGACAATCTTCTTTACTCATTCACTGATTCAGATGCTAGTCTCTTCCGGAAACACAACTCGCAATGTGGGCATCCCTTAGCTCAGTCAAGATGACACATAAAATTAACCATCACACCAAGGGAACAAAATACGAAAACAGCCTAATTAAATAGGCGAATGGAACTAGGCTCTCTAATCTAACAGAGGCAAAATAAAAAAGCCACAGCAACCAATACATGTACAAAAGTATCAACAACCTTCTGTAGAATATGTCTGAAATTTTGAAAAACAATACTTTAAACAGAAATTTATTTTATTTAAAAAATTATAGCAAATGTATGAAGAACACAAATTTCTATTAAGAACAGAAGTTTATTAAATGTTTTATAGTAAAATATCGAGACCACTCTATTACAATACACAGGTTTGATGTTCTAACAAGTAATACTGTACTTCAAGTTCATGATGAAACTGCAGGAACCTGCAAAGATATCTTCCTTCTCTTCCACAATAACTGCAAATCTGATATTCAGAAATGTTTAGGCATTGGGGGAAACCTGTCAAGTTTCCTGAGTATTCCACTAACCAATTCTTAAAATTATATATTACTTTAATGGAAAACATGAAAATTTTCTGGTGGAAACACCCATTTTAATATTTATTATCTTCGATAACTGAGAACCACAATCCCCAAAATGTATTATACCATAAGAAAGTCTTTGGGGTCATCATAAGGCTTTCCAGCACAAGATAAATTTCAAGGCAATTTACCAAGGACTGAATTTTCTTAAACCACCAAGCTAGTGATATGTGAAGATAAAAATAAATGTCAAGGTTAGCTGATTATTTTCCAAATAATAGGATCTAAAAAATATTGGGGAGAAATAAGGATGTGAGAATGAGTGGATACTAGATGATAATAGAGATGATTAGTAAAAGGTACTGAGACTAGTTAACATTAACTAGCATATAATATATTTTCATTCATTACTCAACATTCTCTTCATGTATATTATTATTTTAAGGTAGCATTACTAAAAACTTAATTGGTCCATTCATTTTTCAAGTCGGTTGCAAAGAAATTTCAATTCTGGATATCTAAAGATATAACTAGTAACATTTTCTATCATCTACCACTAAAACTATCTCACATTCTCAGCCATGGCTCTTGAATACATAGTTTCTTGATAAAATATCACTAAAATTGAACTGATGTTGAAAAAATACCTACCTACCAACTTAACCAATTCATATCCATTAGCTCACACAGAATTAAAACAATTCATATCATTTGGCTCTCACAGAAGCTGGATCTTTTTCCTTTTAAATAGTCTAATCAATCCTGCATAAAAGCAATTATTCAGAAAAGCACACCTAAGATTTGCACTCCTACTCATTTACAAGTATACTATATTGAGGTTTGGGCCTGAAATTGGTACTTCTAGCCCACACTTTGGTTCCCTACCTTTTCCAAACTGGACACTTTATTCTATGAATATGACCATCAACGAGAACATGAAAGTAAAGAAAATAAACTTTAATTCAGATCATGCTTTCAAAGGAATGGAAAAAATAAAATCATATATGATAACATAGAGTACTACAATCTTAGTAACCCAAACATGTAACTATCTCCGTTGCAGAATTAAGCAGCCAGGTCAAATACACTACGAACCATTTGATTAAAAATGCTTATCACCAATGCTTTAACAAGGAAACACTGATGAAAATAGTTTTAAAATATACAGTCTTGTAAAATTATATATTTTTTAACATTAAAACCTTGTTTCAGAAGTTCCCCGCTTTAGGTTGTTACTCAAAAACTCATCATGTTCAAAACTCAAGTTATTGTGAGATCTTGAGATCATAAGCAGCTTCTCCTTATTGGTAAAGTCTTTTTTGATTGCAGTTGGGGGCACAAGCAACCTCTCCATCGGGTCCTCTTTGTTCTCCAGTTTCATATACCCTTTGCTGTTGCTTCGATCCAACCGAGGCCAACTTGGATGTTTCCGTTGTTCTGCCTGAACAGTTAGGGTGGAGCGACCTCGGTCTAAGTCTAAGGATTTTGAATGTGATGAGAGCACATGCAAGGATGTGTTGGACCCAAACTGTCTTCTAGCGGCCCCAGGAGACAAGAGCTGGCCAGCCCCAGGTCCAAGGGCCACAGAGGACTTGTACTGACTAGACAATGACTCCCCAATGGAATTATTCCGAGGGAGCATCATGCTGACTGGCTGGAAGGACTCATTGGTGTTGGGCAAAGGGACCACAAGGGAATCCATAGACAGATTCCTCGACCGACTTTTGAGGTTCTCAGCATCCTCGGTGATGTTATCTATACTGGGCTCATCAATAACACAGTTATTGAGTTTGATCACAGGCAATGTAAAAGCACTGATGGATGACGACACAATGGACTTGGTTTCACATTTCTTAGGGCCACCGGTCTTATCATCAGTTGTCTTGGAAGGAGATGGATACAGGCCAAAGACAGAGACAGAGCTGTCAGAGAGCAAAGGTGGCATAAGATGCCCCAAACTCTTATTTTCATTTAGCGCAAGCTCATCCTCTTCGACAGAGCTGTCCATCCGAAAACTGCTCCTAAAACCCGAGAAAGAGGAAATGGTATTCGCTGCCAGTCTCGAAGCACAGGAGCTCCCATTCTGTTTGACTTCAGTGTAGATGCCATTCATATGCTTTTGCTCCTTGATTCTTAGCGTGTGGATGTCGATGACTGTGGAATAGATGTCCCTCATGTGTATGATTTTGGTTTCTTTGTCACGGTTCTCATGAAGAATGGCATTAGCACAAATGAAAATGAAAATGCCAATCCCCATGGTGAAGGGGCCAAGCATTTTCATCTTATCAGAATGTAAATGCTGCTCAAAGAAGCGAACCACCACGCCACTTTGGTTCCGAATGACCTGAGTTGCGTTTGTGGACAATGTGGTCTCAGCGTCAATAAAATGTTCTTTTTGGGGCCAATATCCAAGGACTGCCATTGCAATTCCAACAATGGAGATAAGCACTCCTAAAATGAGGAAGAAACCAGAGGGGGAATAAAGCCGGATTTTGCCTCGAACAACCACAACATCAGCCCTTGGCCGACGCCTGACTGGTTTCTTCTCTTGGGCAGCAGGTGAGGGGCTGAGGCTGACATGATGCTGTGATCGGGCAGAGTCTTGCCTTTTCAAGGCGGCCAGGCCGGTTATCACTCCACCAGTCGCTATCATAGCTCCGTCTTTTATTCTGAAAGGAAGGGAAAAAGATAATAATCTCACCATGTTTAGGGGTATGCTCATCAATTCAACCATTGTTTGTAAATTTTTGTTGCTTCATACAATGAAATGGGGCAGAAGAATAGCTTTTTAATTGGCATAATTTGGGTAGAAGTTTTATTACTGACTATAGTAAAATCCTGGAGATTTCCTTTTTTGGCTGAATTAGTGTTTTTATTATTAATGAAATGTAAGCTCAACGTATATATTACTTCAATAATTTTACTACTTATCATATATAATAGTTCCATGGTGATATCCTAAGTCTCTCTGTCACACACACGCACACACACTATCCTCATTATCTGTGTTATTTTACAGAAATGGAAAAATCCAGAATACTTAATAAAACAAACCCTAGACTTAAAAGAAGAATAAGCCCCACTCTTGTGAAAGTCACCAAAGAACACTTAAACTCCAACATTCAATTTCTCAATTCTCATCTTCCTTCTCTATTTCCATGGATATTACTGACCCCGCCTTTCTTGAAACTCTTGTCCAGGTTTTTATGATCCCAAGTCTTCTGGCTCTTCCCTGACCTCACTATTCCAATTTTGGATCATCTTCCCTCATTTAAAAGTAGACCACCATTCCCTAAGGGCCCTGTCCTTGGCCATCTTCTCTTTATACTCTCCCTTGGCATTCATATCTGCTCCTACACCTTCTACCATTTCCTCTATGCTAATGATTCCCAAGTCTCTATTTCAAACCATAGCCTGGATTTCAGTTCCACATTTCCAACTCCCCAGTGGGGAACACATACACATTCATGCACCACTAGCAAAGCTGAACTCACCTCCTACCAGCACTACTTAACTTTTTAATGGTGTCAGTTCTCAGGCTTGACTCCTCACAGTCATTTTTAACTTATCCCTTTCTTCTTCCTCTCATCTTCCAATCAGGTTGTAAATCCCAGAAATTCTCACTACACGCTCTCTCTCAATTCTACCCCTCCATTCCAAACTACTCTTCCCAGCCCAGAGCAGCTCTTACTAACTCTTGGTACTAGACCATTGTAATAACCTCTCAGCTGTTCTTCCAAACTCCAACTTCTCTTCCTCCACAATCAAGCTTACACACTGAAGGCAGATTAATTACCCTGAAACACAGCTCTGAAGTTGTTTAAAGAATGGAATAATTGATAAAATATTCTCCACCACCTACCCAGGTTTAATCTGGGATTTCACACCCATGGAATTTAGCTTTATCTCCAACTGTACCCTTTCATTTACATAAAACTAAAACCCAACTATACTCCATATTATACTGTTTCTGAGACTTTGTTAATAATGTTTCTCATTCATCTAGAATTTCTTCCTACTCCCCCCAAGTACACATATTGGCATCTAGCTGGTCATCAAAGCTCTTCTTTCCACTTTCTTTATAAAGCCTTCTCTGACCGACTCAGCAAATCCCACGTGAGCTCTCATTCCTCAGAGCATTTCAGCAAGTTTTCTATGGCACTCACTGTATAATGTCAGTTCTTCCATGTCTTGTGGTCAAACATCAAATTTAATTCACTTTTTTATCACCAGAAACATTCACTGTATGTAGTACTTACATATAGCCAGTATTCAAAACCTATATGCTAAAATGCTCAATAAGGGAGTAATTCTTCCCCTGAGATTTGCTGAGTGGCCATAATATTAGTATACTAAATTTCCTAGTTAAAAAAGCATAAAATTGAAGCCAAAACAAATAGCAACATTTTGTGAGTTGGTAAATATTTGTCATTATTTGCAATGACTAGTTCTCAAGCTGCCAAATCTGGCTGGTAGGATATGGAGGATATTTTAAGACCCACACGGTCTCTGGCGAATTTCTGAGAGGGTTTCTTCACAGCATCAAATCTTGTCTTGCAAAATCAAGCGATCCTTTTGAATTTCTATTTATGATTTCTGTTGTGTTTAAATAACAGTGTTGTGGATGGTATCTACAGTCTTAGCTAGTTGAACAAGCTGGTTAGTAAATCCAGCCTGTGTTGGAGTTATAACTAGGATTAAAATAGATTAATGTTCGAATACCAAACTATATTGTAACCCATAGCTCTAGTCTATTAAATTTATCAAAGTATACATATTACAGTTTAAAACTTCTCCCAAACCTTGGCTAAAACAAAACTTTGTGTCAGTTTATGTTTTCTTAAATCAAAACAGTTATAAATGTTTGAATAAAACGTTTAGATTAGATAGTGGCCATCTAACTCAGTTACTCCTATATGACAGGATAAGGATTTACTCTGAAATCCTTCAGAATAGAATGAAAACAAGGGCAAAAGGCTTTCATCTGGTTTAAAAATAACCATCATGAGTTATCATTCCATACAGATTCTTAATCCCCCCCCCCCCGCCCTTGTTAAAACATTTTCTGCAGGCTGTGCCATTCTCCATTTCTGAGGCTGACCAAGGAAAGGGGGCTGAGAAAGAAAAATATATGTATTCTGAAAGATAGATGGGAATAGTAAGGTGGAAAAGAGTGATGAGGGACTGAGTTCCTTTGTGAGCAAGCAAAGCAGGTTAGACCAGACATGAAGAAGTAGCAAGGGCAGTTTAAGAGGATGAACGTTTATTAAAAATGAAAGGAGAGAAGGTGCCTAGAGAAGTTTAGAAATAAAGGACTGAATTGGGGAAAATCAAAGCACACACAGCTTCTTCAGCCAGTCTACCCTGGCGGGTCTGGGCAGGGGCACCCCACTCCCAGGATTAGCAAACTCGGATGGAGGGGGCAGGGGACGAGGTGGAGAGCCCTTGTCCTCTTAATTCCACTGGAGACAACTCAACACTAAGTGAACCTCTATTGTGATTCCGGCCCAGCCCTGAGGGGAAAGCCAGGTGTGCAAACTCAGTCACCGCTTCAAAGAGCTAGTATATCTACCTAAAACAGAATGAGCTAACCCCTAGAACAGCGGTACTCAACCTGTGGGTTGTGACCCCTTTGGGGGTCAAACGACCCTTTCACAGGGGTCGCCTAAGACCATCGGAAAACACATATATAATTACATATTGTTTTTGTGATTAATCACTATGCTTTAATTGTATTCAATTTGTAACAATGAAATTGGGGGTCACCACAACATGAGGAACTGTATTAAAGGGTCGTGGCATTAGGAAGATTGAGAACCACTGCCCTAGAATGAGGGGAGCCTTTGCAACAGGCTTCAGGCAGACAAAAGCATTAACACTTAAAAATCAAGTGACTAGCCCTAACCAGTTTGGCTCAGTGGATAGAGCGTCGGCCTGCGGACTCAGGGGTCCCGGGTTCGATTCCGGTCAAAGGCATGTACCTTGGCTGCGGGCACATCCCCAGTGGGGAGTGTGCAGGAGGCAGCTGATCGATGTTTCTCTCTCATCGATGTTTCTAACTCTCTATTCCTCTCCCTTCCTCTCTGTAAAAAATCAATAAAATATATATTTAAAAAAATCAAGTGACTAGCATTTCAGGGAAGGTCAAGAGAAAGAATGGCTGGATACCAACCTCTGACCTGCCTTTAGCACACAGCTCAGCACTGAGGGAGGAAACCAGGTAAGGCTAGAAAGGAAAGGAGGGCCAGGTCTTGGAAATTAGCAAGTGGCGCACCTAAATGCTTCAATTTTACACTCACATGCAACGGGCTTGGAGTAAGACACAAGTACTGTTGCCCTTAACTGAAGAAAATTAATCTCAATTTGTAGATGAAAGCAGTCATCCAGGACTGGTTTTGGGAAATAGCCTGAGGATGCTAAGGACAGTTTTGTAACAAAAAGCCTAGTGAAACCATGCAACCTAGAGGGAGGAGATGCACAGACCACTGCTTCTTCAAACTACAACATCCACTTGGTCCATACTGTTCAGTATAAGCATAAAAGAGCCTAAATCTATCTTTTGGTTTATGCTGCAAAGCCACATCCCACACATTTATCACTTGGGGAGGGGGGAGTGTTTGAGGGCATAGGGACCAGGTTAACTACAGTCTCCTTATTGTAACAAGTCAGCATTCTCCTCAGTTTTGATAATAACAATAATAGTAATGCTAGCTAACATACAAACACACAACTTATGGCCAGGCACTGTTCTAAGCGCTTCAGGTATAAGCACCTGTTTAGTCTCACAATTCTGGAAGTGGATATCATTGTCATGATCTCTATTCTGCAGAGGAGAAAATTGAAGCTAAGTGAGTTTAGTAACATACCCAGGGTCACACAGCTCAGGGTTCGCTCCAGCGCCTGTGCTCTTAGAGAATTTGAAATGGGGACGGGCCTCCAAATTTGCTTTCCCTGTCAGTTTTGATTACTGTTTCCATCAGAACAGCAGATTTTAAAGAATGTTCTTTGGCCCTATCCGGTTTGGCTCAGTGGATAGAGCGTTGGCCTGCAGACTGAAAGGTCCCAGGTTCGATTCCAGTCAAGGGCATGTACCTTGGTTGCGGGCACATCCCCAGTGGGGGGTGTGCAGGAGGCAGCTGATCGATGTTTCTCTCTCATCGATGGTTCTAACTCTCTTTCCCTCTCCCTTCCTCTCTGTAAAAAAACCAATAAAATATATATTTTTAAAAAAAGAATGATCTTTGTCTTTAAAACTGTGACTATGGGCCAACCAACTGCCATTTCTCAAATCACACTGACCACATAGGAAAAGCCATGGGGTGGAGATGAGGACCATCCTTGGGCAAGCAGCGGGCCTCTCACACCTGTTTAGATGCCCTTCAGCACGTGAAGGTGCAGGCTCAAAATTGACCACCCACCCCCACCTCCACACTCCTCTTTGCTCTCCTCCATCCCTTACAGGGCGGGCCAAGACTTACAGTGAATTTCATTGTGTTAACTTGGGCAGAGTTTTTGCTTATCAGTCTTTGGATTCAAAGCTTCATCCAAACTTATGCAACTTGAAGCCCTGTGGCATTCACTAGAGACCTAGGTGGACATTTTAACTTGTGCAGATATTCATTCAAGTAATTAGTAAAAACTGGTGTCTGCAAATGCAATAGATATAGGGCTCAAAATGTTTTCTGGCCCAAAGAATATAATGATCAGCAACTATCTTTTTGAGGAGGTCATTTGACTAGTTATAAATAAACCTAACTAGATCAGCCGCATTTGGTTTCCAGATTTTCAATATTCTTATGATTTTATCAAAGGCCAAGTGAAAAGATAGATATGCATATATTCTTCTGTCGACAACCAAAAAAAAAATTAGTTTGAATTAACTCTTGGCTGCATATTAATCATCCTATTTTCCATGCCCAGTGTTCACAAAACAGCCACAATTTTGCTACCAAGATTACCAGCTTAAAATTTGCACAACAGCCCAGCCAGTGTGGCTCAGTGGTTGAATCCAACCTATGAACCAGGAGGTGACGGTTCAATTCTTGATCAGGGCACATGCCCGGGATTGCAGGCTTGGTGCCCAGTAGGGGATGTGCAGGAGGCAGCTGATCAGTGATTCTCTCTCATCATTAATGTTTCTATCTTCGTCTCACAAATCAATAAAAATGTTTAAAAAAATTTGCACAACTTCTTCACTTCAAATCAGGGTCCTGCAGGGCTGTCTCCAGGCCTTTACCATCCTACCCATTCATCACGGATCTCAGAACTTATCAGTAGGATTTCAATCTTGTTTGTTACCTTTCTCAGTGCAGATGTGAACTCCTGCACTCATTCAAGCACTCTATTACAGTCTACTCGCCTACCTTGGGCTCATCTTCTCTCCGGACCATGTTTATTCTACCCCTTTCAACCGAAAGCTCTCTCCTTGACAGAAGATTTCTGCCCTGTGTCACGTGTTAACCTACACCATTCTGTCTAATCATCAGGCTTGGTCTCTCCTATTCTTGCTCTGATAACAATTTTTAAAGCCTTATTGTTGTCGTCCTTTACACCCTTCTTACAAGCTTAAGGACATTCTGTAATTTGCTTTTCATGGCACTAATTTATACCGGTTTTTAGTATTCACACTCTCATGGGAGTTGATTCCTGAACATGTAGGTCTTCTGATCACACTGCAAGCCTACTATACATCAGATATGGTTCCAGATGCACTCACATGCTAATATCTGAGTTGATGATAAGTAAATAGGCTTGCATAGTTGAGAGACTTTTCAAATTTTTGAAGGAGACATTCCTTTTAACCAATTAAGGACCAGGAATGTTGTCTAAGTTCCAACAATGAATTAGCACAGTGGTTCTCAACCTTCCTAATGCCGCGACCCTTTAGTACAGTTCCTCATGTTGTGGTGACCCCCAACCATAAAATTATTTTCATTGCTACTTCATAACTGTAATTTTGCTACTGTTATGAATCGTAATGTAAATATCTGTTATGCAGGATGTATTTTCATTGTTACAAATTGAACGTAATTAAAGCATAGTGATTAATCACAAAAACAATATATAATTATATATGTGTTTTCCGATGGTCTTAGGCGACCCCAGTGAAAGGGTCGTTCGACCCCCAAAGGGGTCACGACCCACAGGTTGAGAACCACTGAATTAGCAGGAAGAACAGGATTGGTATTCATGATTTCAGGCGCCCAGTGCAATGTTCATTTTTGGTGAAATCTTTCTACTGTTTTTGTATGCTATCCCAATGCCTTGCAGAGTGCCTGGAATATAATAAATGCTCAGCAAGTTTACTGACTGTGCACTGGCTTAAATATCATTGAAATGCGCGAGACACTAGGGACACTGATTTCAAGGCGTCTGGAGTCCAATGGGAAAGCAAAGTGCACATTCATAATGAAATGAACTGATTGTATGATGGAGTCATGGGAACACTGAAGAATGTTCTTCCACATGATCTGGAGGTATCAGGGGAGGCTTCCAAGAAGCAGCAGTAGTTATCAAAGGCTTGGTACATCAGTAGCAGTTTGCCAGGCAGACAGACTCTCATTCATCCTTGTCCCTAATTCTTCCACTGGGGTCCTTGCCCCATGCTTTCTCTTTCTCTTTTCACCTAAAGTGTGCCAATTATTTTAAATATACTTAACAATGTCTTACTCACATGTTTGAATTTTTATTCTTATCTCAAAGCTTAAAAATTTGCCAGAATGTGAGGCTCTCTACCAAATGGAAGTAGAAATTAATCTATGCCTTTAGGACCAAACAAAAACATTATATAAAAATTCCCATGTGGTATTCATAAATGTGACAGATGGAAATACTTTCTGTTCAAGCCAGAACAGTTTTAGGACTTTCTTCCCAATAGAGACATTTTAAACTTTTAGAATAGGATTTCTAGTCTATCTATCTTTACCAGAGTTCAAAGAGAAAATGCCTATGGTGACCAATAGTTCAATCATATTGAAGTTTAAAAGATAAGATAGAACAGAAATCATTTTTTAATGTGTAGCATAATGGTTTTGCACATGGATACTGGAATCAGAGAAACAAGGGTTACAACCTTGCTTCATCATTTGATAGCCATGCAACCTTAGTCAAGTTGTCTTAAACTCCTTAGCTAAGTTCTTCCATCTGTAGGATGGCAAAACACTCTTTGATACACAGTGCATCCCAACTTCTTGGAGCCTCAGTTTCTTCATCTGTAAAATGGGGACAGTAACAGTACCTATAGGGTTGTTGTAAAGCAAAGGAAATAATGAATGCACATCACAGTTTAGTGTTTGGGAACTAAGGTCTACATTGGTGACATCAGCTATGTCTGATTTTAAGAACAAAATTAAAAATTAATATATATAAAATGCTTACAGTGTTGATTATACTAAGGTCTCAATAACTTAGCTAATATTATTAAACTCCTCATTGCTCACTATTAACTCTTTCATTGCTCAACTAAGCAAACCAAAACTATATTTTAATATATTAAATTAAATTTTAGTGATGGCTCACTGCATATGGAAAGGAAATTATGACTGAAAATTTGTCCTGGGATTTAGAGTCAAAAACTATCTGAATGGAGTCTGTGCATTTTAGTGGCAGAGCATGAATAATTTGATGTTTACAAAGAAGAGTTTACATAAGAGAGATACAGGTGGGGAATATATTGTAGAAAGAATAAAGCCTGCCTTTTTTTTAGTTTTTTTTAAGAAGAATTTTTATTTATTTTTTTTTAAATATATTTTATTGATTTTTTTACCGAGAGGAAGGGAAAGGGATAGAGAGTTAGAAACATCAATGAGAGAAACATTGATCAGCTGCCTCCTGCACACCCCCCACTGGGGATGTGCCCGCAACCAAGGTACATGCCCTTCACCGGAATCAAGCCTGGGACCCTTCAGTCCACAGGCCAATGCTCTATCCACTGAGCCAAACCGGTTAGGACCCTGCCTTTCTTTTTAATTCATTCTATTTCTTCATATTTAAAGACTTGTAACAAAAAATAATAGCAATAATAAAAGCAAGGTAGGAAAACCCAAACCAGTCCATCTGATGTTTTTACTCATCTTAATGATGCCATTGAACCAAGAATAATCTGATCGATTCTGCAAACACCATTCTGTTTCCATAGGGACATTTGGGCATAAAACAGTCTGAAAACAAAGAGGAATATGAGGGTTGGGGAGATGGGGACCAGAGAAGATGCCATAAGGGTGAAATAAAGGGAAAATGCACAAAATGGTAATTTTTTTGACAAAAAGTTTAAGCTGTGATTTTATGTGCACTTTGAAGGCCTTGCTGGTCTGTCTTGGAGAGAATGGTTGCTTAATATTCAGGATAGTACTACATTCACATGAAAGCTGGAATTAAAGGGAAGTATAGAATTTTTGATAATTAGCAGAATATAGTTAAGTCATTAAATATAAAATATCACTTATGGTCAAGTGCATCCTGAATGTGCAGAAAATGCCAGGAGTAGAGACTGCACTTGTATGTGCTCTTGGTTCCCGATGCCTTCCACACATGTCACCCTCACAAACCATAAAATATGGGCCCAGACCAATTATGAGCTGCGTAACAATGACATGGAACAATTGCTCTCCGGTGACTAAAATCTATGAAGTCCACAGAGCACAAAAGTCTCCAGGAGGCCAAATAACGGATCCATAATGAGCTATTAGAGAAAACCCTGCTGAGACCCAGTGGGAGACGTTTGCCACAGGAACCTAAGAAATTAGAAGCCTATTTCCCCCAACGTAGAAATATGCTTCCTGCCCTCGACCCCAATTCTTCAAATTTGGACAAGCTTTTACAATGATTGTCACCCTCTCTTTACACTGCACTTCCTGACAGGAAGTCAACTTGAAATTGGTATAAGGAAGCTACCCCTAAAGAAGTCACATATTTACTAAATGCAGGAAATTAGCCGAGCTATCCCTGGATAGAGAGCTGAAGCATTTAAAATCACAAATTGGACTTTTCATACAGATCCCTCCTCTGCTGAACATACACAGGAACTTCACTTAGAGGTATGATGACCATGTTTGTGGAGACAGCATTCGAAAGTGAGACTCTGGCCGGCACAGCTCAGTGGTTGAGCATCAACCTATGAACCAGGAGGTCGTGGTTCTATTCCCAGTCAGGGCACATTCCTGGGTTGCAGGCTCAATTCCCAGTGTAGGCCATGCAGGAAGCAGCCTACCAATGATTCTCTCCGATCATTGATGTTTCTTTCTCTTTCTCTCTCTCTCTCTCTCTCTCTCTCTCTCTCTCTCTCTCTCTCTCTCTCCCTCCCTCCCTCCCTCCCTCCCTTGCTCTCTGAAGTCAATAAAAAATATTTTTAAAAAGAAAGTGAGACTCTAATAGGTATTAACATTCTTTCCAGTGATTTTAAATGCCCAGAAAATCCAAACATACTGTTGACAGTCATATAGGAGAAGGGGGAAAGATGGAGGGCAGTAGTAAGTTTCAATTCCTGCTGCTCTACTTTCTATCAAACATCTTGTATAAGTCTATTAGTTTTGCCCAGAAAATCCAAACATACTATTGACAGTCATATAGGGGAAGGGGGAATGATGGAGGGCAGTAGTAAGTTTCAATTCCTGCTGCTCTACTTTCTATCAAACATCTTGTATAAGTCTATCAGTTTTGCATGTTACCCAGCTGTGCCAACACTGTTAAGGATGCAAAAGACATTTCTTCTCTACTGCAAGTAAGGAATCATCTCTCACCAGAGCAAAAACACCATTTAAATTAGTAATGAGCTGTGTTATGTTTTAATCCATAGTAACATACATCAAATTTATCGTAAAGTTTTCCAAAGATGGTAGCTCAAAGCTACCATTAGAATTTTTTAAAACCTTAGGAAAACATTAGAAAATAGTTCAAACTACATCATTTCCACTGGAGCATTTTACTTTTTATTTTTTCTGTAAGTAAAACTGAGAAGTACACATTTTTTAAATCTTGTTAGTAATTCTATTGGGATCATGCCAAATTTGTACATAAACACATAAGAACTGACATTGTTACACCACTGCAGCATTTTATCTAAAAATTTTATTTTATGTCAGTTTTTAAAAACAAGATCTTTCTCATTTCTTACTTTTTGTTTCCTGGGTATTTTCTCACTGGGTTTCTACTGTGCTTTCTTTCACTATCATTTCTATCTTTAAGTGGCTGTTTGAATGTAGGAGGGCTACTGATTTTTGTGCATTAATTTTGTACTAAGTTAATTTACTGAACTTGATCAATGTTTTTAAAAAATTTTTTCAGATCATTCTCTTAGGTGTTCTAGAAATACAATTATATCATCCAGAGATAATACTATTCTCTTCCCCAATTTTAAATCTGCAATTGCTATTTTTCAATCCAGGTGATAGATGTTGAACAAAGGTGAACAAGTAAGCAACCCAGACATCCCTGCCTCTCTCCTAGTATAACTGGCGTGCCTACTGTTTCACCACTGAAGAAGGACCAATCAATGCTGCTGTATTTAGGGTTGTTACCTAGAATCCCAGGAGACAAAATTAATTGATTCAGAGCTGCTCCTGGAGAGGAAGACCAGGAAAGGAAAGGAAGGAGCAGGTGAAGGGCAAAGGTGGGGGATAAAGTGGAGGAAGAAAAGGAGAAACATGTACCGGGGGAGAAAGTAAGGGATTACTATTGCAAACATTAACTATCCGAAATGACGACTAACTCCTACATATTTTCTGTAAGGTCCTTACTTCTTTCCATCTCTTTTTTTAAGAAGCATTTATATAAGGACAGGAATTATCTCCTGGGATTGCTGGGACTACTGAATCATCTACCAAATCCTGACTCTAAAGATGTAACCTGAAAAGGAAGAATTGAGAATAGTAAACTGCATAAGTTATCAGAAGTATAAAAAAGACAGGGAAGAATGCTTAGCAGTAAACAACGGTTTCAAGGGAGGCCTAACCTAACAACAGAGGAAAACACCATGTCTCCAAAACACCATATGCAGGTGACCACTTTTCACTAGGGGAGGGTATTTTGGGGTCATGCCTGAGATATTTTTAGCTCCAAATACCTGTTATGCTTTATTATGGTTTGCTTCACTGGTTATTTCCTGTGAGAGATCGCAACCCCAAAGAAAAATGGACCAAAGACGTTAATAGCCAATTCACAGAAGAAAAATACAACTGTCCAGTTAACAAATGAAAAGAGTAACTCAATAGTATGCAAAGAAATGCAAATTAAAGCAATTTCAAAAGTGAAAATATAGCTTCACTTCCTAATTGACAAAAACAACAAAAAAATGGGATTGATTATGCCCATTACTAGGGAGGTATAAGGAAATAAACTCTAATAAGCTGTCAATGAGAGGATGAAATGGTACTTTTTAAAAGT
The DNA here is from genome assembly GCF_000147115.1 of Myotis lucifugus. NCBI lineage: Eukaryota > Metazoa > Chordata > Mammalia > Chiroptera > Vespertilionidae > Myotis > Myotis lucifugus. The sequence continues at coordinate 97,940 of NW_005871198.1, forward strand.
TAATTTGGGAATGACTTTTGCAAGTTTAAATGCCCATCCCCCTCCATTTCACTTCTGTGAACCAGCCTTTCAAAAGACTTGTAGACGTAGACACGCATACATAAAAGTACACATTTCACGCTGCAGTCATAGCAACAACTTGGAACTAGCTTAAGTGCACATCAATGGAAAGTTGGTTCAATCAGTTATGCTGCATCTATACAATGGAATAAGACATAGATATTTAAAAGGATTAATGTACGACAATAAGGAAAAATGTTCACATCATATTTTGTAGCTTTTAGAAGAGAAATAAAGAGTAAGGTCCTGCTTATGGCAAACATACAGAACATGTGTTTGAATACATACTGGAGGGATATGGGAGGCAACATCCTTATTAACAGAGCTTACGCTTAAAGGGTGACATTGCGGGTGATAGGTAACAACACTCACTTTATATGTAACCTCACTATTCACCTTTTTGCAAGGAGCATGCACTGCTTTTATTTCATTTCCATTCTGGAACTCTAATTAAATACAGGGCAGAGAAAAGGATGCTAAAGTTTTGAAAATTAGTGTAAAAGGGAGACCAACTTGATACACATTTGGGTAATTAGATGGGCTGGCTCATTTAAAAAAACACAAGAAAATAGCAAATGGCTAAAATCACTAACTAGACTAAATCATAAATTCAGGAAAGAGACTTACTTAGACCATAATTTTCAAGCTATTAGGAAACAATTCTGCCTACCTGAGCAACACCTGCATCTATTGGGTGCAAGGTAACATACAGAAAGAATTAAGAATTGGTATCTGAAAAAAAAAAAAAAGCCCGGCCAGTGTTGCTCAGTGGTTGAGCATCAACCTATGAACCAGGAGGTCACGGTTTGATTCCAGGTCAGGGCACATATCCGGGTTGTAGGCTTGATCCCCAGTGTGGGGTGTGCAGGAGACAGCCGATCAATGATTCTCTCTCCTCACTGAAGTTTCTCTCTCTCTCTCCCTTTCCCTTCCTCTCTGAAATCAATAAAAATGTATTTTTTTATTTTCTTTATTGATTAAGGTCTTACATATGTGTCCTTATCCCCCCAGTACCCCCACTCATGCCCTCACCCCCCTAGTGTCTGTGTCCATTGGTTATGCTTATATGCATGCATACAAGTCCTTTGGTTGATCTCTCTCCCTTCCCTCTGAGGTTTGACGGTCTGATCCATGCTTCTTTGTCTCTGGATCTGTTTTTGTTCATCAGTTTATGTTATTCATTATTCTTTTTAAAAAAGAATTGGTATCTGCCTTTAAGAAATTTCTAGACTTTGCTCAAGGATAATGCTCTGCGTTGTAAAGCAAATCCTTTATCAGGATTGATATGCTTCATCTGTCCTGGGTGACCCTGACTTATTCAAACAGCTCCCTCTGTCCTTCAGAAGGGGGATGGCCTTCTTCCCCCAAAGCTCAACCTCACTGAAGTCCTCCAGTTACTCTCACCTTACAATTTTGATTCACTTATGGAAAGGAGCTTCTTTCTAAGAATGCCCTGTAGCTTCAGAATTATTTTTGCAGCCATAAAGGCTGGACAGAGATCTTTAGCTCCAGGGAAGATGAGGCACAAGTATAGCATAAATACGCTCGCATGAATTCAGATTGGTTGGGGGTTTAGACCCAAGAAACATAACTTTCTATCTACAATCCCAAGGCAGAAACTGAATTCAGTGGTGAAATTTCTAAGTCTTTTGTTTTTTAATCTTTATTGTTGAAAGTATTACATATGTCCCCTTATTTTCCTCATTGACCCCTTCTAGCCAGGCTTCACTCCCCACCCCAGGCCTTCACCACCCTATTATCTGTGTCTATGGGTTATGCATATATGCATACAAGTCCTTTGGTTGATCTCTTCACACCCACTCACCCACCCTTGCCTTCCCTCTCTGGATTTATTTTGTTAATCAGTTTATTTTGTTCATTACATTCCACATTGAGTGAAATCAAATGATACTTGTCTTTCTCTGACTGGCTTATTTCACTTAACATAATACTCTCCAGGTCCCTCCATGTGTCTCAAAGGGTAAAAGATCCCTTTTTTTACTGCTGTATAGTATTCCGTGGTGTAAATGTACCACAGCTTTTTTATCCATTCATCTATTAATGGGCACATGGGCTGTTTCCAGCTCTTAGCTATTGCAATTGTGCTGCTATACACATAAGGGTGCATACATTCTTTCTGATTGCTGTTTTGGGTTTCTTAGGATATATTCCAGAAGTGGGATCACTGGGTCAAATGGCAGTTCCATATTTAATGTTTTGAGGAAATCTCTAAGTCTTCATTGATGGAGCCACTGGTCACTATCATAGCCTCCCCCACCCAGCCCTGCCTGCTCAACCCATGATCTCGGATAGTAATTCCTTCTCATTAAATAGTTGAGGGCTATGTTCTGTTTAAAAGGTCATTTTAGGTTTTGTTCAGACTTCAGTAAAATAAAGTTGACTAAACTAAAGTCTACAGGCTTACTGAGATCAAAGTAAACATTAGTTAAATGGTGACTTTTTAATAATGGTGAATACCAGAAAGAAAGAAAAAAGTTTTATCTTGAATCTTTTCCAAGAGAACTGTCAAGAGGTCAAATTATTTATCTGGAGACTTTGGGGGAAGGTATAAAAAATTGAGAAGAAAAAATACACAATCAGAATGAGAAAGGAACTAGCATTTGCTGATTTCTGATATTTTTAAGGAACTTAATATATATTATCATGTTTAATCTTCAGTAAAATTGTGTAAAGGAGAGAAAAAAACTACCATTTCATTGAGACTCAGAGAGGGTAAGTAATTTGCTCAATGCCATGAGCCAAGAAGTAGAAGAACAATGTTTCAAAAGCACGTGATTTCTCCTTCAATCATACTGCATGTTAACAGAAATAGGATTGGGGGCAGGATACATAATTGGAAATGTTGAGAGAAAACAAGCAGATGAGGGTGAGAGTGAAGAGTTCATAGTTATGATTTTAGAATGCAGTAAGAAAAAATGTTATTTAAATAAGAACAAAGTATGTCATTTAAAGAAAGAAATCAAATGCATCTCTGAATTGCATAGCATAGCGCCATGCCCTCAGTAACTTTGTTGGTTAGAACAAAATGAGTTCAACTTCTAACCTTTATAAGAACCCATTTCTATAAAAATTATCAAGTCTGTATGTGGGAAATAATCAAATTCCCCCCGCCCCCCAAAAAAACACCATATACACCAAAACTATATCACCCAATGCATAGGTAAAATAAAGATCAAATATTCCTAAAAGCAGGTAACACTGGCAACAGTATAAATCTATTTAGTTTCCTAAATATCTTATTACTTTAAGGCACAATTTTTGGTATTTTATCTCTTCATTGCTACCGATTTGACCATCTGTCTCCAAAACTAAGAGAAGGATATTAAAACATGTCTCCTATCACTCTAAAAACTGATTGATATTTTAAAACCCAGTCAGCAGACTGATGAGCCTCAGAGGGGAGGTGAGGGTGGGGGAAGAAAAGCACACCTGTAATACTTTCAACAATAAAGATAAATTTAAAAACAAAAACAAAGAGCCCAGTCAGTTTAATGATTTCATTTTCCTCCCTAAAGTATCAGATGAGAAGTATAAGCTTAGGAGATATCAGCAAAAGCTTTTATAATTGTAAGCAATCTATACTAATAAAAGGGTAATATGTTAATTAGACTGGATAGACTGGACATCTTCCAGACGTCATTCCGAACATCCTTCCTGACAAAGCCGGGGGCATGGGCGGCCTACAAACTGCCCGCGGCCCCTCGCCCAGGCCGGCCCCACCCCCCCAGCGGGGATCCGATCACCCAATGGCGAACAGGGAACCGGGGATGGGTGGCGGCGGGGGACAGGGCCAGCTGCGGGCAGCTGGGGAAGATGGCCCTGATCGCAGGCCAGGCCTAGGGACAGTACCCGCACATGAATTTCGTGTGCCGGGCCTCTAGTGTTTATATGAAAGTTTTCTATGTCTTTCCAAAGGGTAATTTGGCAACATGTATATTTTTCTTTCAATTATATTAACAAAATGATTAGACCAATTAATTATGGTACATTCAAATAAAGGAATACTATGTGGTCATTTTGAAATGTAGACAAAATGTCTGACAGGAAAAAAATGTTCAATAAGTAAGTTAATTGAATATAAGAAAAACATAATAGGGCAAGCAATTTCATTTAAAAAATATTTGTATATACACAAACAGAGCTGGAGAACAAATACAAAAATGTACACAGCTGTCCAAAGTCTAATACTGACTGAGCTACACAAATAGCCCTGTTGTAATTAAAGGCTCAGAGAAAAAAATATATACATAAAAAAAAATCCTGATAAGCCATTTGGAAAAGAGCTCACTCTATGGTCCAGCTAAATATAATTTTTCTTTGCTCATCTATTAATAAACATCTCAAGTAGAAGATCACTTAAAAATCTGGAATTTCATTTCATTAGGCTAATATGCCTTTATTTCCAAAAGTCAAATGACTTTGTTGTTTCATTAAGAGCAATTTAAGAGCTACAACTATGAATTTATAGCTCAAATAAGTCAACATGATAAAACTCCTTGTGAAAAATTGCAGGCACACTAATTTTATCTCCCACTGATATAGCTGAAATAACTCTTTTTTAATGATTTCAAAAAAGGCCAACTGAATAACTAGCTATCTACTAGGAGTATCATAAAAACACTCATAAATTTCTTAAATAGTTGGTTATAAGGTCCAAATGTCTCTGCTACAAGGAAACCATCCCTTTACCCTTGTAAGGTAGCTGGCATTGTGTTTATTGTTTTACATTCACTAAGACCAAAGACAGCCTTCACAAGTACTGGGCAGGCAACTCCCTGGGCTTTCTCTCTATAAGGTCTTCTGGCATGAGATAGTTCCAATGCATAGGAATTCATAATCCGTAACAATCAAAACATTTTGGCAGATACATAACAGGAAACACTAGTATTGCAATATCATAAAGGGAGAGAAACAGGGTCAATCAACAGTTCAAAAGCAACGTGAGAAAAGAAGCAAAACCAGTACCTGAAAAGAAATGGCCCAGGAAGACTTGGGGCAGGGGAGGTAGGAGCACCAGAAGAGTTCATTCAGATAGAGTAGTGCCACTCAAATGTGGCAACACTGGTATAACCTGTGGGGTTGTCAGAAATCCAAATTCACGGACCAAATGCCGCCTACTGAATCAGAAATCAGAGGATGGCCTGGCTGGTGTGGCTCAGTGGTTGAGTGTCGACCTATAAGCCAGGAGGTCACAGTTTGATTCCCTCATCATTGATGTTTCTATCTCTCCCTCTCCCTTCCTCTCTGAAATCGATAAAAATTAAAAATAAAAATAAAGAATGTAGTATGTTTTTTAAAAAATCAGAAGATGGGCCTACCCTTCTGTTTGAGCAAGCCCTCCAGGAGATTCTGAGGCCTGCTCATGTTTGAGGGCCACTGAGATGGAGGAATTTCCTCAATAGGCCCAGCCTCTGCTCAGATGAAACAGGGGGGAGGGGAGGGTTGAATTGCAGACCACATTTCTTCTAAAACAGGACTCTTTTTCTGGGGTGGAAAGAAGGTGGGGGAGGGAATGCTATTATTAGAGAAATATGGCTGGAGACAAGAGCGCCCAACAGTGCCAGGAGGATTAGGGAGACTCCTCCTTGCTTCCCCTGGGGTCACACCTAGAAGACTCTAAAAACCATTAGGACCTATTTTTGCCTAAATTGCTTTGACTACAATCTGACCTGGTTCCTATCAACCTGGAAGGATCTGTGAACCATAAGCAGGACTGTGTGTTTTGCAGCTTCACATGGAGCAAAGGAATGCACAGAAACAAGGCTGCACACTCAAAAATAAATGAACGTGGCTCCAGAAAATGAAAGGTAGAATTCCAACTGTCTTTGTTCTTTAGCAGTTTATTAATCACAAAGTTCCCATCTGGATGGAAAAGAATAACTGACCACTGTTACACATAAGTCATCCAAGTCAGTATGCTATCTGTGTAGCACACTGAGACATTTCCACTGCACAAGGTTATGAAGTTATGCAGCCCTACTTTTTTCTAGACAGGCTTCATTCCAAATGTTTCATTTTCTTAAGGGACTCTACATGCAACAAGGTGAAATAAGCTTCAAGGTATCATTATTAATAAAGTTTGTAAGCAATGTAAGTCAGAACAATCCCTAATATTTACCTAGTTCTTGTAAGGTTTTCATTCACTAACTTAGTCCTCCTGGCAATCCTAATAGGACCAGCAGTGGCCATTAGGGCTGTTCACCAACATTCCAGTTCTCCTTCCAAGCCATAGGCCCATTATTGCACTGTATTTTCCTGACCCTCTGAAGTAGAGATGTGTGTCCCTTCTAGGTGAAAATCTGTAAGAGGCAGTGTGCAATTTGCTATCATCCCTTCCCCTTGCCATGATGACCAATAACCTTCCAGAGAGTAAAAAGCCAATCATCCCAGGTTCTCGTACAAGGATGAGGTGGAAGAGCTATTGGTCAATCCACAATGGACATGAGTGAATGAAATACATTTCATTATTTCAAATTATTGAGATTTGGGGCTTGTTACAGCACATAACCTATTCTGACTGATACAGGTAGGTGCTATTATTATTCCAGTGTTCTATATAAAGAAACTGAGAGTTGGAGAGTCTAAAAAATACCTTAGAAACACATAGAAGGGTAGTGTCACCGAGTAAATGAATTTTTGTTTAATGCCTGATCCTTTGGCTTCCCGAGCTAAAGGAAATTAATTAGCTGATTCCTCAAAGAGTCCCTCTTGTGATTCCAGTTCATACTTGGCCAAACTGAGATGTGATAATATCACATGACCAAAAATTCCTGAGACTGCCTTCATCTAAAGAGATTAACATGTTGTCCACTGTGACTCAGCTGTTATGTGACCAAAGGAAGGATCCAAACCTAGATCTTCCTGACACTAAAGCTTGGGATTTTTATCACAAAACTACATTACTTTCATGGCAAAGCACACCCAAAAAGACTAAAAATTCTGGTCCTTAATAGCTATCATCTTGAGGTCATAATTTAAGTTATGGCTTCAGGTTTTTATTTATAAAGTGAAAATACTTATCCTCCTTTACTCATAGGTTGCTATGAACTAGGTTCAGTTTAAAGGGTTTGCAAACTACACATTAATAGAATTACAACTAGTAAATAGTAAAATTTCAGCTCTGGGACACTCCTGGTTTATAAATGGCTCTAAAAAAGGGGGAAGTAATACTTTGTATTCACCGCTTTTAGAAGAAAAGCTTTTTACTTTCATTATTAGGGATGAAAATATTTCTAAAATGTAATACTTTATTGCAGGCTCCTCAAACAATATTAAACACAATTTAATTTTGTCCTGATGACTCAGAGTGGTTTTGCCTTGTTTTGATTGGAATATCAACTAGGACATGGTCTTGTGCGATATACTCTGGACACGTTGTGAAAAGCCAAGGTCTTTTCTTAAGAAACTTAAGGTCAAGAATGGGAAATGACTTTTTAAAAGCATAATCGTGATTAGTGCTGTCACACAAGTAAAGGTCCACAAAGGTCTGGAGGAGGGCAAGAAGACTCGGAAGACGGCCGACGCTGCCATTGGGAGCAGTGGGTTACTGCAGCAACTTTGCCTGCCCAGCTCTTGTGTGGGGCTTTGGCCTTAGAAATGAGAGAGCCAAGTGAATAGGTTTATTGATACTTTGTGCAAATTAAGAGCAAGTAAAGTTGAAATGGACTGAAGACTTTGGGTGTACATATTCTTTGGTTTTTATGACATCTATTTAACTTTTTTTTTTTTTTTTACTTTTTCAATGTGTGTCTACTTCCTGGTTTTGCTGGGTTCTTAATACATCTGTCCATTTCCAATGAGTGTAACATTATATATTAGACCAGCCTTTATGTTAGAGAGCTTTTTTAGATATGTTGTAGCATGAATTAAAGAAAACCGTATCTTCTAGATTTTACACTCCATATACATGTTCATAAAGAATCCTTCCCGCTAGTTCAGGGTTTACCAGTATGTTTAAATTTCATCACCCGAAAGATTCTTTCTAAATGTACCCATACAATGCCAAGTCCACTGAACCTGAGTAGACAAGACTGTTAATGATACTTTCAAACTTTTAAAAAGTACCATCCATCGGTGCTCAAATTTTCATTTGGTTTATCTGAACTCCAACTGTCATAATGACTCAACACCAAAAATAAGTGTTTAAATAATACTCATATCAGGCTTTCATTGACTCACTCAATTCATGTATGCATTTTTATCTACCCAATAAATATTTACTGAGCATTTGCTATGCCTAAAGCACCTTGCTGGTGGCCAGGGGTAAAATGATGAACAATTTAGATTTAATCTTCACCTCCTTGAATCTTTACACATCAGATGCAATTGGGTTTTTGTTTGTTTTGTTTTGTTTTTACATACTGGCACAACTTCAGACACCCTCCAAGAATTGTTTTGTTCGGGGCAGGGAAGGAGGCATCGAATGAATGACACTTAAATAGAGAAAAGGAGATCTCATAAACAGGGGAAGGGTGGGAGATTTATCATAATTTAGTCAACTGTGAATGTCCGCTCAAAATTTAAGGATGTGTCATGTTATGGAGACTTTGATTCTCTTTTTTCTAACTACTGACATGTAGTTCTCTTTCAATTATAAAGGGCTGGTTTCTTCACCAAGGAACGATACACTTCATTAATAATGAAGCTTGCTGTCGGCCAGTCAAGCCCACAGCAGTGAAGAGAGCATACTAAACAATTTGTCTCTTCAGGTTCCAATTTTCTCTGCTGGTGTCTACAGGGTGCATGGGGAATTGCAGGTGGGAGCGGTTCCCTTACTCTCTTCTGCTCGTCCTCTCACCTTGGCACCTTATCATACACTCTGTAGGAGAAGAAAAATCCTTCTCCTTTGGGCCAAACTCAGTTCTTTCCATCAATCATGGTCTGTAACTCCCGACACTCCTCCCCCGCCCCTCTACCTCCTGCTTCCTTAGAGGTTAAATTGTCAAGTCCTTCCATGCCAATGAGTTCTCTTCTGGATGGAGTGATAGTGGATAGATGATCTACAAAACAATAAAATCTTTTATACTGCCTCAAATAACTTACCTCCTATGAGTTAATATGCCAAGAGTCTCTGACTCTCCCTTTTCTTTGTATTTCACTTCCAAAGGTTGGTTTGGAAGTTCAGTATGTTTCTGGCTCAGAAAAACCCCCACAAAAAACAACAACAACAAAAAACAGTGTGTATGAGCAACAAAATATATCCCTCCAACCTTTATTTGTATTTTCTGGCTTATTTGTTTATGTGTCTCCTCCATTAGATCATGAGCTCTAAGAGAACATTTTGTTCACAAATTCATAGTATGGTGCTTGATGAATAGTATATTTTCAAACAAATTTTACTGAATGAAGGTGGAGTCTTGGCCAAGAGACGCTCCTACACAAGTCACTTCTGTGTGCTCATGAGATTGGAAATTCAAGAGAGACAATGCATGCACACATGCTTGTACACTGAACTGTTATGAACATATAATGCATTATTATAGTATTTACAAACACCATTAATATAAATTTTTCATCTTTACTGAAATGAGTCTTGTGAAAATTAAACTAGTAATAAATTGATAACAATAATACTTTGAATTCCTTTTTATTTCAGGTTTCAAATACTGAATATTTTATAAACACTGTGGGGTTTTTCCAATTTATATTTTAAATGTTATAATTACATTGATTTTTATTAAGACGTTTATTTTAGAAGCAGTCGGAAGCAGACTGTTGTTTTCTTAATAGTAAATTAAGTTTAACAACTATTGCATACTAATTGCCATTGAAATTCTCCTTCAAGTACAAAATAAATAATATTGTAAGAAGACAGAAATTAATCCCCAAATCACACTCATTAGTAAGCATTAGGCTCTCATGTGAAGATTAAAGGTTCTATTTGGAATAGGAAAGTTTATGATATTTTAGGCGAATGATGTTCAAAAGCTCTCAGGTAGCAAAACTGATATATTCCAGGGACAGGGACAAGGCCAAGTGCTTGGGGCATGGTGAGGGGTGACCAGCACAAGATGAGACTGCAGGAATGTACGGGCTGCTCATGCAGCTGTACACAGAACTGTGGGATTGATGAGGTGCTTTTAAGCAGGTTAGTGACATGATCCTACGTGCAGTCATCACTCTGGCAGTTGTGAGGATAATGAATCCCCAGGTAACAGGGATGGAGTAAGAAGGAGACCAGGTAAGAGATGTTGGTGGGTTGGATTAGGGCCGGGACAGGAGGTGCTGAAAAGAACAGAACAGACCACAGAATGCACTGATCTATTCTACATAAGGGATAAAGGAGAAGAACCAAGGAGATTTCCAGATCCCTAGCTACAAGAATGGCTGTGTCATTCACTGGGATAGGGAAGACTGGGAAGAAAATCTGTGCTGGGAAGGCAGTGTTGGGAAATCAATAGTTCAGGTGTGGGCATGCTCAGTGTGAGAAGCCTGTGAGACATCAAAATAAAGATGTCACAAAGGCACTGGCTACAGGAGCATGAAGCCCGGGGGATGCCTACTTGACATGTCCATTTTGATATTTCACAAGCATCTCCATGACAAGGTTGTGGCACAATTGAGACAAACGGGCAGTCCAAAGTAGAGGACTCTACAGGCAATTCCAGGGTCCAGATCTGGAGTCATCAGTATACATCCTCCTGTGCAGAATGAGAAGTGCCTTTGACTCTTTGTTTGATTTAAAAGACCACAGATCTGATGGAATGTAAATGGGGACCTGCTGGTACTTGATTTAAAAGTTTTCATCGTGGATTTCTTTAGATACAAAATCCTCTGCAGAGTATTCAGAGCATATGTCTATTTCGGAGAAGACATGCTACAAATATGTGTTTGTTTCTCATTGAATGCAGAATCAATTAAACATCAAAGCGTTACCTTATTAAAATATGTATCTTCACATGAAAAATAAACTGGCATGAGGAGACATAAGCAATCACTTTTCAATTATATGTTCCAGAATCTTGGTGGAAAAATCTGACCACAGACCTTTTGAGTTTAGGAAGTGATTAGGTAACTTCTAAATCAACATTTTAAAATGGCATCAAGCCCCATTCCCCTTCATGAATAATTCATTCTAAAGCCATTTAAGCAAGGTAGAAATCCACGCAGGAGGAGGGGAGCCATGGGCCGGAGAATGGGATGTCAGAACTTGGTGAGCATGAGGAAGATGTTCACTTAGAAGGATGGCAGCCCCAATCAGGGTGTTAAATATCGAGCAAAGCAAAGAAGGCATCCCCACAGGGAGAGAGTGGGGATGCCCAGCCACAGAGTCTCAGAGCCCAACTAGGGCAAGAGATATTTCCATATGGGGCTGTGGTCCAGCACAGGGTGTCAGAGCCTGGGCCAGGTGTGACAGGACTCCTCTGGGAGATGTGAGGAGGCCTGACATGGGTGTTGACACCTCAGCAGCATGAGGAAGGAATGGTATTGCACAGTAGGCCAGAGCAGGGAATCAGGGCACTAACACTGAACAGAGAGTCCCCATGGGGTGGGATGAGGGCAGCAGTGATAAGAGGCTGCTTACCTACTGAGATGGTCTCTGTAGGATACCTGGATAGCAATGAGCACATCTATCTTCCAGATCTTGGTTTCTAAATACCACTCTCCACTAAAAGGAATCAGGGCATCTGGGAGAAATGGCTAATTTCAGGGTTAGGACAGGGAAAGTATAAAATGATTTTAGAACAGCCCTCCCCCGCCCCCCAAAAAAAGGCAAGTAAATGCTCAGAGAATAATAGGGGTTATCAAAAGGACATAGAAGCCTGCTTGAATCTGCCACTGGCCAATTATGGGACAATTAAGCATCAAAATAAATGACAGTAACAGATTATGACCCATTAAAAATGAGACCATAATAATATAAACTAATAAATGAATAAGTTGAATGTTTAAGAAGGGATAAGATACTTTGTATAAATTCAAAGCACCCCCTTACAAAATACTTATTAATTAAAAATGGAAATCTATCTGAAACTTGATAGTGGTAGACACCCCTAATCAAGTGATCAAAATGATCATCATCATCACGAGATGAGCTGACCTCAAGCACTAAATGACACAATGAGAATACGGCACCACGGAGGGACCCAGAATAAGCTACTATGGCATAAAAACTGTTTTAAGCCAAAGGCATTTGAGTTCCTGAAATCTCTTATTTGCCTAAACGCAGAACCTCCCAAAAGAAGTAAAAAAAAAAAAATTCAACTGTCATAAATCCCAACCCGGAACAACTCAGAAGTTGGTACCACACCTAAATAGATACTGTCACAAAACTATCATATCTCCCGTCTATCTTTCCTAAAAATCATTTGTTCTTCCATAGTGCCCTTCTCTCTGCCCACCCCCCACCCCCCACCTCACCTCCCTCTGCCCCCTTTGCTTCTAAGAAGTCATTTGTTCTCCCAGAAGTGCTCCTCTGGCTGGTCCTTCCCCATTCCCTATTAAGATGATATATAAACCCCAAATCCTAGGTGCCTCTTCGAATCATATTTCTTTGTGAACTCATGTGCATACATAATTAAGTGTTTTTCTTTCCTCTTGCTAATCTGTCTTTTGTCAGTTTAATTTGCAGACCTCCAAACACTAAACCAAAGAAGGTAGAGGAAAAGTTATTTTCCTACTACTTCTGTGAAACTCCTGCCAAACCTGAATCTAACAACAAAAAAGCATCCACTAAAACCGCACTGGGAGACATCCTACAATAGCTGGCCTTTCAAGAGCAGAGGAGTCTAGGAAAGACAGAGGAAACATTCTAGCCTGAAGGAAACTGATGAGATATGACCCCTGAATCCAACACACGATTCTGAACTAGATCCTTTTATTCCCGAAGACATTATTGAGGCGACTGGGAAAACTCAAATGAGGTCTGAGATTAGAGGGTAGTAGTGTACCAATATTAATGTCTTGAACTTGATGGTTGGATTGTAGTTACGTAGAATGTCCTTGTGTATAAGAAATGCACACTAAAGTACTTGAAGGTGAGGGTATCATACGGACAAGTTATTTGCAAGTGGTTTAAGGGAAAAAAGTTTTTTTTATTATACTTGCAAACTTACTGTAAGCATGAGTTTTAAAAAATAAACACTTGAAAAAATGGCATTGATTTGCTTTAGTGTCCCATCCACTCACTACAGAATAGTCAAATAGTTTGAAATAAATCTCCAGTGTCAACTGAGAGGCCATATTGATTTTCCAAACTTCCACTTGATGTAGGCAGCCTCCCATTGTAGCCAAGCATACATCCACTATGGTTTCCCTAGCGCTACGGCAACACTGACAACTCATTCTTAATTAAATAAGAAGCCATGCCCCCAAATTCAATCTTAGTCAGAATTATGACACAAGTTCTTTAACCTTTCACTTGGGCTTTTGGAGTAATCATTTTTTATATGTTCACTGGTTATCATTTAGCTTTGTTTAAACAGAGGTTCTAAATACTATAAAATTAGGATACTACCTGAAATCTTTTACTAAACAGACTTCCTAGCACTATTAGACACTTTCACAGAAGTGAGAAATTTTTCTTTACATGGTTCTTCTCACATTTAAGCAACTACTGTGTGTTCTCTTTAAATGAAAACTTACTAGAAAATGCCCACAATCACAATTATGTTATTTGCATTTAAAATGTTTTTCATGGAAACATTAATATGAAAGGCATCTAACAGTTGACCATTCCACAGATTTTGAATGCATCTGAATTTTTGTCAGCCTTTAAGTTGTCTCTTACTGGACAGATTCTAATGTGTAAGATGAAAGCAACGCAGTGCAGCCAAAACCATGAGGTTGGTCCTTAAATCCTGGGCCACACAGGGAATCCCCACTAATAGAGAACCCACGAAGGAGCTCTGATCACGGGGAAGTCTGCCCAGGAGGTTAGATAAGGCTCAATTCCACAACTTAACTCAAACACGTTCATCTCAGTTTCAAAAAACATGATTCTCACCCTAGCATTTTATTTTTAAATAAATGCAGTGTACAAGTTTGCTATTAGCCAGATTATGTAAACTAACTTTCATACTTCTCTGATGTTTGAAGATTACAACCGACTTCAGCACCATGATTCACTGTTTTTACTTAAACAGTGAATTTTTATTAAAAAGAGAGAGAGAGAAGTGCCTTTCATGCGTAAGGCACAATACTCCATAGAGAAAAACTGCCTTAAAAATCACACTATGGTTGGCTATAATTAATTCTGTCTTCTCAAATGCTAGGCCACAGGCTTTTAAAGATTCGAATTATCTTCCTTTTTTATCTAACCACCTGCTAGTCATGAGATATCAAAATACTTTATAAGAATGACAGGGAAAAAACCCTATCTGTCTGAAGCATTTCCTATCCATCAACTCTTTGAACTTGAGCCAAGCCTGCCACAATGAGATGTATTTCTTAAGTAGAACCAAGCAAGGCTGGCGGTTCTGCACTAGTCCTCCAGAAGCCTGCCAGATCCCAGGTAGATGTAACAATAAACTTATGTAAAAAGGCTTGGTATGCCCAGAGGTCCAATCTGTCCTGAGTTAATTTAGTTAAGATTACCACTGACTTCACAAAAACAGTTTATTTTATATAAGGAAAAGCATGTTAGTTCATAGGGTAAGACATAAATAACCACTTAAAAATATACACTAAAATTTAAAAATAGACTTTAAGGCACCATGTGTCAGTTCATGTCCTATGGGAAGCAGATGTCCAGACAGAATTAGAAATATAAGAGATGATTGGGGGAAACACCTGTGATGGATAAAGGGGGTAGGGTACAGAAATAGGCAGAGGAAGCTTCAGACCACCATAAACTGTTGGCACCTGAGAGAGGAAAGGAGAGAAAGAAGAATCGAGTCGGAGGAGCCTCAGGATGCGTGAGACTCTGATGAAGTCTCTGCCAGCCCAAACTCAAGCAAAGACTGCCTGCCCACAAGATAACTTCTGTAAGCGGGTAGAATTGGCCCCTCAATGGTACCCCGCCTGGGAGTGGCCCAGAGAGAGTGTGGCCCTGTGGGAAACAGATCAGAAGTCGTGGCACCTACAGGATGTTGGCCAGTGAATTTAAAAGCAATTGTTATGCCCTAGCTGGTTTGGCTCAGTGAATAGAGCATCAGCCTGCGGACTGAAGGATCCTGGGTTCAATTCCGGTCAAGGGCACATGCCTGGGTTGCAGGCTCAATCCCCAGTAGGGGGTGTGCAAGAGGTAGCTGATCAATGATTTTCTCTCATCATTGATGTTTCTATCATTCCTTCCCTCTCCTTTCCTCTCTGAAATCAATAAAAAATATTAAAATAAAAATAAAAGCAATTAGGACAAAACAGAAATAACCTCATAAACACAGAGAACCAACTGATGGCTGCCAGACGGGAGGGGGTTAGGGAGCTGGATGAAAAAAGGGAAGAGATTAAGAAGTACAAATTGGCAGTTGCAAAATAGTCACAGGGATATAAAATACAGCAAAAAGAACATAGTCAATAATACTGCAGTAACTATGGTGCCAGGTGGGTACTAGACTCATCAGGAGGGATCATTTCATAAGTTATAAAAATGCCTAACCACTATGCTGCACATCTGAAAACTAATATAATATTGAATGTCAACTGCAATTGAAAAATTAAAAAATTAAAAAACTGTTATGAGCAGAAACCCAAACCATTAACCTTTTATTTAAAAAAAAACACTTCCTAATACCAGGTTAAATAAGAGCTTTTTAAAAATTAATTGAGCACTTATCATTCTCAACCAGAACCTGACATTTTTTCTGAGCTACTATCCTTTCGCTCAGATTCGTTGTTTATGTAATCATCCCCTCCGAGGGCATAACTGGTGAGACCGGCTCTTCCCGCGAATGCCTTCCCAGGTCTGCTGTTCGTGTTTCAGATGGTGTAACAGAACAGACCATCCAGGGCAGGCGATGGGAACGGCCTCTCCACAGCCTCCAACAGTACAGATGGATTTTGACACTTTTCAGCAGACTGGCATCTCAACCACGGTTCCAACCACGTGAGAGTGGGAAAACGACTGGAGTGACCCCTTTCCAGGCAATTCAATCTAGCTGCAAGAATTTGGGCCAATCCATGCAGTATGGCTTGTAGCTATCAGACTTTTTTTGAAGGGGAAAGGAGAGAGGTTCTTTTTCCCATCCTATGGGCAGAAAGCACTATGAAAATAGATATTTGAGATCCCTAATAGAATTGACTGAATGCCTACTACTTTCAAAGCATTGCGATATAGTGAGAGGAACGCAGGACATAGAGAGAGCAGAATTCTGGCATAGGCTCCAGCACCCGCCAGCTGGGTGGCCTTTGAGTCACTTAAGTGCTCCCAGCCTCCATTTCCCCAGCTGGAAAATGAGGGCAATAGATCACACAGACTTTCAAATCCCTATCCACTTGCAAGTTTGAGATTCTGTAATTCACTGTTCACTGAAAGGTATTGAGACTTCTGCAAGGAGGCAAGTAAATCACACCCACTCTCCTCTATTTACCCAGCGCTGTAACCTCTATTGCAGAGAGAAGGCTTCTAATACCTCAGACCTACCCAAAGCTCCAGAATGTAAATTCAACCTTCACTCCGATGCTTTGTATCTACGGTTGACATCTTAACAAATGCAGAAAGGATGTCAAAAAATAAATTAGCAAGGGCGCTGTCAGCCAGACATGAAGAGGATAGGATAAACTGTGCCAAAAAATGTCCTCCCACGTGTAAAGAAACTGGTAATTGGAAGTCAGAGGAATCCCCCACCTCCCAGAGCAGACTGTGCAGAGGCGGGGCGTCCCTGCAGATCCCCAACCCACTGCCAGAAGCAGGGGCAGCCTGGGGAGGGGAGAAAGCTCTGCCACCCCTGCTACTCTGCGTACTTAGAGGGATTCATTCCAGTTCCTGGCAGGAACCTGCGGGCAGAAGTATTCCCTTCTGTGGGAATGGAAGGGAATTTCAACATGACAGGTGCACACAGCAGAACCATACCACGCCTTGATCAAAATTCCTTCTTGCATATCAGTCCCGCATTTTCCTTTATGCAGGACCTGGCTTACAGACTCCAGCCTGAGTTTAGCACAACGGTGGTGGCTCCTTGGATACAGAGCAGCCAAGGGCCAAATCTTCCGGAGCTGGTGGAAGGTTTGTGAGAAATGGACAAATACTGACTTCAAACCCTAACAACTGACTCTCAAGTACAGTTTATCGAATCACTAACTACAACCAGGGATGTGATGTATTGCTATTTCACCTCAACCACAAAGCAGTGTACAAATAATGGGAACGAAACTCACTTATGACTCTAATCGAAGAGCCATGTGCGCTACTCAATTGTAAGATCAAGGATGGGAGTCCTTTCTCAGAAGAAGAGATGATATTCCAAAAGACAAAATGCAGTTCGAGATTTTTCAAACGGAATTTGTAAAAGCACATATTCAGGCAATGTAGAAACATGCTCCCTGGACCAAGGAGACCAATACAATTCCTTTCAAAAAGTCCTAAGTCAAAATGGTTAGTGATGTCACTAAATGATGTTTGGGTCATCTCCTCAGCGCTGAGAAAGTGGACACCATGTTTCCCTGCTTCATGTGAAATGCCTGAAAATAATCTTACTGAAAAAAGGACTCCTGACACTATGGCTTTTAGCAGCAAACTAATCTAATAACGCTAAGGCAGAAAATGACAGAACACTGGCACCTTTTGTGGTTGAGGCCATGTGAGCCCAAAACTGTCTGGGCTATTGAACGCGATCTTTGATCTAGCCCTCACACGATACTGTTATAGGCACTGAAGGCTTGAAAGTGATGTAAAACATGTGCCCACTGCACATCTGCCTCTGAGGTTTGACCTGATCATTTCTGACCCCCAGGTAATGACGTACCTCCACTTGAAAAATTACTTTGTCTCTAATGCCATGACACAAGGTACACACATTTTTAAATAGCCCTCTATTGTAAGAATTGCTTTATTTTTCCTCTGGTGTTTTTCCCTTGTGATATCAAAGTTCCTTAAAGTCAGGGCCAATAAAAGGAGGCCTTAACACCCAGAACCTTGGTATTCTGTCAACTTATTCTGATTCAATTTTTTCCTACAATTTTGTCAGTCTATACTGCCTAACTCAACCTTATGAAACCCTAGCTTTATTCAGCAATGAATGGTTATCAGACACCTACTATGTGCTAAGAAATGAGCCACTCATATAGAAACCAAAATGAATTCAACATTTAAAAAAATCACAATTTAGTGGGGGATGCAATCAAGAAACAAAAGTTATGCTTGGTAAGTGCTATGAGATACATATACACAGCGTTACGTGGTAAGAGGACAAGCACACAGTGGAGCAATGACCTCAATGAAGGGTAGCCAGGTACTGCTTCTAAGATAAAGAGACGATGGAGCTTTGTCTTAAAGATGAATAGATGCTCACCCAACAAAGACAAGAGAAGAAAAACAAGGAAGAGGTAGCAGCCGGTACAAAAGCATGAAAGCACAGGATCTGACTGCGGGAAACATCGATGGTGAGACTGAAAGGTAAGCAGGAGGCAGGTCACAGAGGCCATCTACATCAAGCTTGAGAGGCTGACCATCATTATAAAGGCAAAAGGAGACACTAAGAAATAGCTCCGCCCCGCAGCAAGGCAACGGACAGATAGGCTGAATGTGAAACTGGAGGCTGGTTAAAAGGCTACTGTACTCATCTGGGCAAAGCCTGCCCTGAAGCCATTGAACTTGAAATGGATAAAGATGGGCCACATGGAATTGAAACGGGAGGTAGGGTTAACAAAATGCAGGGTTTTGTGGGTGGGAACAGGGAAATGGTGAGGATGGAGTAAGAGATGGCTCTCAGGTACCTGGGCTAAAGCAAGTTTTAGACAGTAACAGCATTGACCATTTATTAAGCAGGCCAGGCATTATTTTCTAAGTGATTTACTTGCATCATTTAATTAACTTACATACATTACCTAATTTAATCTTCACAACAATCCTGGGGGACCAGTATCCATCTGACAGATGGGGAAAATGAAGCAATAGGAGGAAAGAACCTGCACTGAGTTATCAAGTGGTGAAGGAAGACTCACTGCCGAGCCCTCACCATTCCCGGGACAAAGAATCCCGAAGGAAGTTTACAAGGAGCAAAAGAAGGAAGAGAATGAGTTCAGGTTTATACACACCGGGCTTCAGTGTCTAGAGCTTGTAAAATATACAAGAGGGGGTCTCTTGTAGGACTAGAAAACCTGATTCTTGAATGAATAGGGAGGCTGTACGCTAGACACACATGTTTAGGGATCTTCAGGGTGTGGGGGTAGTTGGAGCCTGGGTGCAGGAGGTGTTACAGAGTTTGAGAGAGGGGGAGAGAGAGAGGTGACTGTAAAATCTGCCTGGACCTTGAAGTCTAACATCTCAGGAATCCAGGCTCAGAGCACCCTCTGCTTAGAGTGGACACACTGCATAACGACCCAGGCATAGGGGGCAGAAAAGTCTGAGAATGTGGTGACATTGATGGCCTCAGGAAAGAGACTTGAGGTTATGGCAAGGGCTTGCCCTTTTGGTCCAGAAGAAAACAAAAGTCCACTACATATAATGGACCAACACAGTTATTGTAACTGATTAATTATCTTTTCCTCTGTCCACATGTATTGCACTTCTACCATGTGTGGGGAGCTCTGGCCCAAAGAAATACACAGCACCCCCCTCTAGGGGCTGGCTGGCTGGTGGGGAGGGGCGCAGGCAAACTGATGATTATATCATCGCAAAGCTGGAAGACCTGTGAACAGGGGTTCACACTGAGGGCAACATTTTTTATTGTTACAACTTGGGGGGAGCAGTGTTACTGACATCTAGTAAGTAGAGCTACAGCTGTGACTAAACAGCCTGCAATGCACAGGAGGAACTCCCACAGTAAAGAATTATATGGACCAGACTGAAAACAGCGAGAAGGTTGAGAACTCCTGCTAGAATGAAGGGGAGGCGAGAAAGACAGGGAAGAGGAATCAAACACACAAGGCGGCCTTGGAGGGTCAGCACAACCTCTCAAACCTGGGCGCTGACTCCACAAGGAATTTGCCAGGCAATGAGCCAACATCTGATCTTAGTGGACATCTGCTCCTTGCTGGGCACTATTTTATTTCCCACAGTCCCAATCCGTTATCAGCATTTATTAAGCACCTACTATATGCAATGCATTCCTCCCATGCCATGGGGGAGAAATATTCATGAAAAAGGCAGGATTCTCACCTTTAAGTGCATAAAGAATATCAACTCTTGTCAAGCCTTTTCACATCATTTAAACCTCAGAGCAATCCTATGAAGTAGGCAGTACAAGTCTCACTTTGTAAATTCAGAAACCGCTGACTGAGGTGAACTGATGGACCACAAAGGAAGTAGTGGAGCTACTCTGAACGCAGGTCACTCTCCTGCTGCTCCTGCCCTCTGCAAAACCGCACCCACCTACGTAAGGCGTGTCCCATTCACACGATATGATACGATAGAAGCCTCTGGTCATCTAGTTCAAATTTTCTCTATAGCTGCTGCAGTTAACAACTGCAGAACACGTTTTTGTTAAAACCAGAAGACAGAGAAGTAGAATAAGTCCTGTTTCTCCAGGATTCAAACAACTGAGATAAAATATAAACAAAACTGTATGATTTATAACCATGTCTATCAGGCTGTGAGATTTTGTAATCAAAGAAAGATTGAATCATAGTTGAAAATAGTTAGGAGGCTGTTGCACATTTTATTTTTCATGCCTTTTTAAAAATCGATAAAGCATTTATAGTAATTCTTAGTTAACCCAGAACATCCAGGAAACCAAAACATTTATTTCTGGCCATTCCTAACAAGTGCTTAATGCTCTTGAAAGCAGAATAACTTTTACTAGCAATTTTCACATGGCTAAGCCTTCTTACTGTAAGTAACGCATATTAACAAAGAAGTGGGTGGAGGACCCCATAGCTTCATTATAACAATGGAAGCTCATGTCAGGAGGTGAGACCATGGAGCCTTGCATGTATGTCCCTTTCTTAGCACAAATGACCTGGAAATTTTACTGAGAAATTTGGAAAAATCTGAGACAATTTGAAATTCAGTGACTCATCAGAATCAATTGATGGCCTTAAAAATCTGGCTTCATGCCGAAACCGGTTTGGCTCAGTGGATAGAGCGTCGGCCTGCGGACTCAAGGGTCCCGGGTTCGATTCCGGTCAAGGGCATGTATCTGGGTTGCGGGCACATCCCCAGTGGGAGATGTGCAGGAGGCAGCTGATCGATGTTTCTCTCTCATGGATGTTTCTAACTCTCTATCTCTCTCCCTTCCTCTCTGTAAAAAATCAATAAAATATATTTTTAAAAAATCTGGCTTCTGATCTTCAGTATCTAAAATGAATGGTTTTCAAAATTCTGATAAGCTGCATCATTGCTTGCCTCCTATCACAGAATTTTTTATTTGGTGGAGGGCCCTGGGAGCCACATAACTTCCAAGTTGGTAACATCTGTTTTCTCAAGTTTTTTTCTTATATGATGATAGAGTTGTGTGTTGAGGGAGGCAACATATGTCAAAAGAGCAAGAGCCCCAGAGACAAACCCTTTACTTGGTAAGCAACCAAGGATAAGTTGCTTTACTTTTCTAGGATATTCTTAGATGGAGAATGGTTACCTCATAGAGTGCAGTGAGAATCAAATGAGAAGACGTGCGCAAAGTCCCTAGCAAAGTACACAGAGTTCACACTAGTAAATGTTAGGCATTTCCCTTCGCAGAAAGATGAACTTTGAGTTCTAAGGTAATAGTTACCTCACCCAGCCTACCCTTTATATTTGAGAAGGCACCTTTCAATGGTCACACATGTACAGGGGTCACACATGTACAGGGCTCCCACGTGTTCAGAGTTGGCTTGGTGAACTACAGGTCCTGGTCTCCTTAGTACTTTCCTGCAGCTCATGCCTCACTCTTCCCCTAACAGTACAAACACTGAAATAGCTCTCCTCCCTGTCATTATTCCCAGCATGCACCTTGCCTGTGCTTCTCAAAAGCTACACTTGGTATTCAGGACGGTGCACTACAGTGGAATGTGCCCAGGGCTAGGAATTAGGAGACAATCCCTCACCCCAGTCTGGTTCCTGCTTCCACTAATACCTTGCTGTATGATTGAGTCCAATTCTAAACCTTTATCTCCTCATATGTAAAATCAGAGGATTATCTTAGATCTTCTATAGTCTACCTCAATCCAAGAACCCATTGTTCTAATCTAAAATTATATTCTAAGGTTCTAATTAGTTGACAGGCAATGAAAATATCATTGACCTATCAATTATTAAAAGATAACGGAGCTAGAATATATAGCATTTTATATGTAATTATTTTATATTTTACATAAAATGTATTTTATATTTATATTCAATACATCTTTATCAGATGAATGATGAAGGCATTTTTTTAAATAATAAGTCTGCTTGCCTTCCCCGTGAACTTAATGATTAGTGTTAAAATAATTGCCACTTAAAGCCTAATGCCATGAGTTAAATGGTTTTATCAGCAACCATTGATGATGTAATTCACATACACTGCAATAAGTATGCTTTAAGGAAGGATACTCAAATGCTTTCTTTTTCTAGTCTTGGTAATTTTAGTGTTTATAATTGAGTGATGCATGTAATTTTTAAAATACCATAATTATTTAAAAATTAAACATATACTTACAATATATAGTCATTGTTTCTGGTATCAAGATTGAGAAAGCATGATAACCTAATTATGTCACTCACTAAAATAATAATCACCTTATCAGAAATAGAAAAAAATAGGGATATGTAAATTTATACCATAGAATGATACACATGTGTGAAAACATACATAAGCAAGAACGCACATATAACATCAACAGAAACAGAACTTGCCGGAAGCCGGTCCATCCTTGCTGCTTGACACAGTCGCTGCAGGGAAGAAACATCTGCACAGCATGTTTCAAGGGACCTGGTGTATATAGCATACTGTTCTTAATATGTTTGCTCACCTTCTTGGCGCTATGTGTTTTAACCAAGGTCACCTCTCCGAGAAAGGTTGTTTCCCCAGGTAGGGATTTTTCCCTGAAGTTAGGGAGGGGATAAAACCCCTTAACTAAGTGCCAGGCGGGTAGTTAATCACTTTAACTACAAACAATCACGCTTAAGCTACATAATCTTTACTCCCTGGAATAGAGATAAGAAACGCCCTAACCTTTGGAATAGAAATTGATAGGATTAAAATCAACTGGTATAAATACAGATGTAACAAGACAACAGAATACAGAACCTAGAGACAGAACCTAGCGAGAGAACATGGCAAAAGATCCTGGACAGAACCTGGCTGCAGAACTTGGCTGGAGAACTTAGACAGAACATGGCAGGAGAACCTGGATAGAACCTGGCTGAAGAACCTAACGAGAGAACCTGGCAATAGAACTTAGCTGGAGATCCTAGCTACAGAACCTGGCTAGGCTGCTGATCAACTGAACGCTGCCTCTGTGTCATTCCTTCTTCGCTGATTCCGTCCACACCTTTGGGGACCCCTGGACCTGTTGGGGCTGGACCCCAGCAAGAACTCACCTAAGCCATGAGTTCTCACACCAAGGAGATGGGCCCCATTTTCTCTAAGCAAAGATCTAATACCTCTCTTGAGAAATCATTTTGGGAGTTATCAACTTAGTGAGGAAGCATTTCCAAATAGCTAATTTCCTAATATTGTAGTTTAAGTACATTTCCTCTTAAACTTCTATTTCCCTGAAGAGGGAGGAATGATTCTTACATTTGAAAACCATTAATACAAGCCTTCTTGTTTCCAGGATCACCCTAGTTCCTCCCACATTTTCCAACTTCTTAATCAAACCTTACTGTTCACCTAAATGGTCAACTCCTTCACTTCCCTCTTGACATGCAGATTCCTGAAGTAGACATGATAATCTCCAAAGGACCTCCACTAGAGTAGAGTGTGATGAAGTTAATGAATTTTAAAAATTTTGCTCTCTTCATTCCTGAGTGGTACTTGTCATTCTCCCTTCTACTCTCACAATACTCATTATGAAAACTTCCACCTGTGAAAAGAAAATTATTTTGAGAAGCAGAAACTCACTGTAAATTTTCAATTCTCGAAAACATTGGAATACCTACCCTCACATTTTTATGCTCTTTCCTCTTTTCACATAAAGCAAACAGGATTTTAAAAGTTTCCAAAGAGAAAAAAAAAAAAGACACCCAGAAACTAGACAGGGATCTATACCATTTTAGACAGAAGGTTTAAACCTATCTATTTTTAAGTTCAGTTGCCAAAAAGCCTCATGTATGACTGACTATTCCAGGGAAACACGTTTAAGGGTAAGGAAGCTGTCGTGAATTTGGTCTACAATTCCCTCCACAGATCTGAGTCCCCTTGGCTCAAACAACTATAAACAAACTTGAGAAATGAGGTGATCATGTCCACATGATCCAGGGTTGCCCAACCTGTTAAAAATCTTATCCAGCTCGGTCAGTGTGGCTCAACTGGTTGAGTGACAACCCATGGACCAAGCGGGTACTGGTTTGATTGCCGGGCTTGACCTCCAGTAGGGCGCATACAGGAGGCAGCTGATCCACTCTGATGTAAGTGTCTATCTCTCTAGCCCTCTCCCTTCTTCTCTCTCTAAAATCAATACAAACATTTTTCAAACAACCCTACCCAAATAAAAACATTTGTTCTGCTACGAAGGAATTATGGGAGTTTTTACAAAGGTCTTTAATGTTGTTAACATTATCTTTATTATAAACAGAAGAAAGCTGGGGTTCAGTTAGTTACAGACAGGAGATCCCTCATTCTTTCTTTTCAAGCATTTCGGTGCCTTACACTACCACCCTCATACAGACATACTGTCACAAAATAAGAGAGCTAGAGAGTCGTAAAGGTCGATTCTTACTAGAATTGATAATTAAAGAAAGAGCACTCTTCTATCCACTCACTTTAACAGCAGTAAAGGATTATTGATGAATGAGCTACGTGCCTGCCTCCACCACAATGGAAAGGTTTGGAAATAGGTTCTCTGTCAGGGAGGGGCTGGGAGTCCTGCAGGGTCTTGTAGAAAAGGACCTGGCTTTCAAATGCTGCTGATGAAGAGAAAGGAATACAGCCTTTTAACAGTTTTAAAATAACAGTATTATAATGCAAAGCAAACTTGTTATATTAGAAAATGTTCCAAGATCATATCTGCTGAGATTATATTTTTGCTAGTTTCTTTGTTTTCCTGTGTGTGTGTGTGTGTGTGTGTGTAAAAGTATTTCAGCATTAACCTCCAAGATAGCTTTTAAATGCCAATGGCTTCCTTAAAGTTTGAAAGGGACAGAGATTGGGCAATGCTGCATCCCTTGGGGGGTGGGAGGGAGGAATGACATCTAAGATGTAGAGCTCAGAAGCCTTCTCCCGACTCATCTGAAAAGATCATCGATTCCCATGTGCCAGTCTTTATGGCTGACAAAAACATGGTTTCTTTTAGTAACTCTAAAAGCAGACAGTGAAAGAGAACCTATGAGGGCACCCTCACTTGCTCTGACAGGCAGAATCGCAGTCCAGAGCAGCTTCCAGCTCTGCCTCAAGCAAACGCAGCTGCTCCCTTTCAGCAGAGATTCCCCATCACTCAAATGCTGCCACACGAATTCCCTTACCCTTCCTCTTCAGAGAACAGCACTGGTCCCAGTCTGAGCTCCTGCTTCACTTTGTTAGAGGTCATTTACCTTTCAGGGATGGGGCTGGGATTACCTCAGAGAATGGAAACCAGAAAGCTCTTTTAATACTTTAGATATTTTTAGCAAGGACTTTACGTCAGTTGTTGTATAAACCCAGATACATACACACAAGTGAAATGAAGACTATAGGAAAAGTCTAGATAATTCAAGTTTAAGAACTCTCCCCTAATAAATAAGTTTTCCCAGAATGTCAATATGATTTCAGAAAAATGGGAGTTTCCTGTCCTAAGGATAATTGTTCATTTGCATTTCAAAGCATGGCCAAAGGGCAAAAAGATCGTCCCTAAAAACTCATCTGAAAATTCTTCCTGTGGTGAGATTACACAGCATTATGAGTTGGTTGATGTTCAGACTCTTAGAAAAGTCTGCAAAATGGAAAATGGTCTGAGAGATGGAGATGGCTGGTTACAAGATTATAAGCCTCCTTTTATTCCGAGCAGAACATGATGCAATTATAAAATTATAGAACTGCAAAGAAATTGATTTTTTCTTTGGTCAATCGCTTCTCAATAAGGCATTTTCTTTGTGGGACTTGAGTGGAGATGAAAGAACTGGAGGAAGGAGGAAAGATCTTGTTCAACAGCCTCGTCTAGAAAATGATCTATAAACTTACTTTTAGTGAGTGTTCTGCCAGTGTTTATCTTTATTGTGTATTAAAAGTGTTTATTGAGACAACTGCCTTATGTAATAAGGTTAACAAAACAAATCCCAGACAATAAACTCATTAGAATTTAAAGGAACTCTGTTAGATCTCCGGAAGAACAAACAGATTATAAAAATGGTTGTAAAAAGCCACCTTTCAGGTGATGATCAGTCCTTCAGAGCCCTGACATCATCCCTTCTTGTAGTCACTCACCTCCAGGCACAGGATCCCAGCCAGGAGCCCCGCCCACCTCAGGTTTTGCAGTGGCTCCAGGCCATAAGAAAGTTAAAGTTTTATTATGTAATCTCCATAATTAGTAATGCCCCCAAAGTGCATGCAGGCAGCAGAATGTTAGACGGAGGGAATCCCCTTTCTAGGTTTTTTTTCTGATTACTTTCTTCCACATTTTTATCCAAAAGACTAGAGGCCCAGTGCACAAAATTCGTACATGGATAGCGTCCCTAGCGGCTGCTGGCTGCCGGCTGCCGGCCAGGGCCTTCCTTCCCCAGCTGCCGGATGCTGGCTGGGGCCTTCCTTCATTCTGTGCCGCCCCCTGGTGGTCAGCGCACGTCATAATGAGTGATCGAACTCCTGGTTGGTCGAACTCCCAAGGGGACACTTTGCATATTAGGCTTTAATATATATTTATATAGAAGATTGTATTAAAAAATGACTGAACAGTCTTCTTGTGTTTCTACCACAGTGCTAAAGATTAATACTTTTGCAAAGAGATAATAAATAAATGTACTCCAAGTGTAAACTTTTGTAGTATTCGAAGAAAAAGGAAAATAACCCCAAACTGTTAGACACTGAGAAGCTTCTAAAAAGAAGGAAAAAAAATCTGCTCAGAAACTTTACAGGAGAGTTATCTGCCCATTCACAACTTAACTTCTGTGTGATTTGATCATCACCTCAAATTGATAGAAAATGCCAAAATATCCAACAATACATTTGGGAAACATTCTTTTCTTTCCTGAATCAAGGAAATTGCAAATGCAAGTTCCAAATGTCATAAAAATTAGTATTTCCTTTTTTATTAATTAAAAACTGTAATTTAAAAACACAGGTAACAGAATATAATGCATCCTCTAGAAAGGATGCATTACCAAAACTTCAGTAACATGACAAATGTTTATAATAAACTAAAAAATAGATGTGTCATTGGGGAAATTTATTTTATATGAAATACTGATAAAAACAACTTATAATGTTGAGAAAGTACTTAAGAAGTGGTTTCTTTCTTTCCACATTATTTAAATAAATTATTCCTAGAGATTTCTTTGGGTTCATTGGCCCTCAAAGTTTTAATAATTGCCAGAATTAGAAAAGTTTTAAAAGGGAGAAGTAATCCTTTGTACTCATTCTGAAGACAATATTCACCACTTTTTGATATTCGTTTTTATCTCTATACCAACCAAATGTGATTTAATAAAACACTAAAAATTAAAAGAAAACCGAAGACACTGGATTTTTAGCATGACAGCTCATAATTTATTGATCAGTATTTTCAGAGAGACCTAGAAAGCAATATCTAGACACACGGCTGAATTATGAGTTATGGGAACCAGAGTATTTGCCGCCGCCAGGCATTCAAGTGCTCAACTTCAAATTTTATTAGAATGGCTTCGTGGATGTTTCAAAACATCCAAATGAATAAGGCCAAGCAAAGAACTGGATTTTCTATTGTCATTTAAAACTCTCCATCTGGCTGTTTTGGAATGCCAGCATGCTCTGACTTGGCTGCCTCATTCTGTTCAGGATGGCTCATCCTCTGAACTAGTTAATACTAATATCCTTGCTGGATACGATCAACACCTCAATCAAGATGACACTATCAGACCCAATGCTAATAAACCCTTCAGAGCTGCTGTCCCACTTCAATTTAATTCAACGATTCAATAACCACTGAGAGGAGTCATAAAACAACAGAACGCCACACCTAACCGTTAGGAGCTCCCACAATTCATCGGGTGAAAGGGTTTGCTTCTGGTCTGGAGTCACTATGAGCCCAGAGCAGGTGCCTTGAGAAGCCTGGCCACAGAAGAATGACTCAACAGAAGAAACTGAGTAATAGAAAGTGGGCAGGCTTGCTAGTGGAAAAGTTCCTGCTTAGTGCAGCTGCTTTTCCCCTTCTCCAGGAGGATGGAGAGAAAATTTTCCTGGGGGCTGGAAAGGGTTACTCTTAGAGGGCTGCAGCCTTTCTTCAGAACCCTGTCCACTGGTCTCCAAAAGGCAAATGCTCACGTCTGCTTCCACAGAGCGGCAGTGGGCTCTATTTTTGTAACACTGCCAGTGGTAACACCACTAGCAGAAAACAGAAACTCTCCTTCCAATTGCCATGCCACTCTTTTGTTCTTTAAATATATTTTTATTGATTTCAGAGAGGAAAGGAAAGGGAGAGAGAGATAGAAACATCAATGATGAGAGAGAATCATTAATCGGCTGCCTCCTGCACACCCCCTACTGGGGATCGAGACTGAAACCTTGGCAAGTGCCCTGACCAAGAACCAAACCATGACCTCCTGGTTCCTAGGTCGATGCTCATCCACTGAGCCACACTGGCCAGGCTTCATTCCCCTCTTTTGGTTGTTCTGAGGGTTGTTCTTAGGTCCATTTTCACTGCTTATACCCTTGGGTATCAGAGAGAGACAGAAGCTGGACATGTCACTCTCAGTGCATCAGGCTTAACTGCTGGCATGAGCAAAGCACCTTGACAGCCAACTCTCCCAGGTGAGGCAGGGGAGATAGACAGAAGAGGTGC
Organism: Myotis lucifugus; assembly: GCF_000147115.1. NCBI lineage: Eukaryota > Metazoa > Chordata > Mammalia > Chiroptera > Vespertilionidae > Myotis > Myotis lucifugus. Next base: position 127,127 of record NW_005871198.1, read on the forward strand.
AATCGAGGTGGCTCTAGAAAAATGAAAAGCGCTTCCCCTGGCAAGGAGGTCAGCTTAGAGAACAGGCAGAGAAAACAGCTATTTCACACAGAGCACATGTGCCAAGGGCATCCTGGTGGGAGTGAATGAGACATGAGAGTCGGGGAGAAGGAGTACACCGGGCAGTGTCCACTATGGGCCACACTCTGTGCCAGATCCTTTACTTAATCCTCAGCAACCCTTCTAAGGTGTCATGTTGTCCCATGCTAAGGATGAGCGATGTAGAGCCCAGCAAGGTTAAGCAATGTGACCAAGGTCATGTAGCTCTTGGGTGATAAAGCTCAAATTCTCCTGTGATAATGTGATTTTCAAATTATCCTTGGTAAGGGGACTCTCTGTCAAGCAAAACTTCACTTAAATCATAAATAGCCCAGAGAATCAAAAGTTGACTATATATTTTCTAAAATATCTCTGAAGGAGAGACACTTTAGCTAGACAGCCAGATGGCAGTGGGTTCTGGTGAGCATAGTGCTAACTCCCAAAGGACTCAAAGTCCAGGAGAGATTTTATGTAAACTTTTCAATCATAACCTAAGAAAGTACTATGGACATAATAAGCACTATCGGGTGCTCTGATAACTTCATTTGATAAATAAGGTTATTTCTGAATCTTAATGTTTTAATATAATGAAAACTACAAAAATGAAAAGGCCATACCATATGATTAAAAGAAAATGTGAAGTAAATATAGTGGATCAGCTCTCACTTGACAATGATTCACCCAAGGATGGTTGTCAATTTTTGCCCATTAGTCTCATGTACTACCGGCAACTCTCCAGTGTATCTTCCTCTGTAGGAAAATAAGAACAAGGATTTCATTCTCCCTGAGGTCCACCATCACACACGACCTTCAATAGCAGGTATTTTTTTCTCTTCGATTTAATGATCTAAAATGCGTTTAAAATAAGAGCAAGGATAATTCTCTGAGTCTTCTGGTAGCTGTTCAAGCACTTCCCTTTTAAATTACATACTTTCCTTGTAGTGTCCTAGAAAGGAAGCTAGCTTATACCTCTATTTGTGGTTTTAAAAACATCTGTCACAAAGATGATATATGACCTAGTAATTCTTTAAAATAAATTTATAAGACAAATAAGTCCTGGGAATGTACTATACAGCATGGTGACTAGAATTAACAATACTCTATTGCATATCTGAAAACCGATAAGAGAGTAGATCTTAAGAGTTCTTGTTATTAAAACAATTTTTTAACTGTGTGATGATGGATGTTAATTAGACTTATTATGGTGATCATTTTACAATATATATACATGATATGTCAAATCATAATGTTGTACAACTGAAACTAATATAATGTTATGTCAATTATGTCTCAAGTTTTTTAAAGTATATCCAAATACTTTAAAAGATATAACAACCTACTAAACTGGAGGCAGCAAAGGAGTTGACAGTAAGAATAGATTAGTAATCAGCATGACGAAATTGACCTTCCAATGTGCTCTTCTACCATTGTATTACTGTGAAGGAATGACTCGTGTATCTATTCTGTTCTTACGCAGTATCAACTACAAAATAAAATTCAAAAAAATATTTTCAGTAGTTTCTAATCTCATCTCACCCAAAAGTTTGAAGGCTATACTACATGAGAGTTTCACTGGTCAATTAAATTGGAGAAAGAAATTGAAACCAAATCTTCAGGAAGGGCTCATTAAGGAGCATGTGCCAAGCTTTATTGCTAATGCCACGCACACCTTTCATGAGTGACATCACACCCCTGGCTCCTCTCCCCGCTGTAGGGCTGCTACATCTCCATATGCTCCTCTAGCCACTCAGAAATGTGGACATCCCCAAAGCATGCTCCCGAGTCGCCTTCTTGCTCAGTCTCTGTTCTCTCCCTACTTGCTAATGACTCAAATGGATGTCACCATTCCCAATTTCTCATCTGAGCTCCAGACCCATCTGTCCAAATGTCTACTTGCTCTTTCCCCTGGGATGTCTCACAGGCATCTCAAATGTAACATGTGCAAAACTGAACCCATGAAGCAAACGTATGTAAAGGCTTCCTCATCTGTGCAAATGTTACCACCATCCATCTACTTGCCCATGCTAAAATCTTGGTGTGTCCTGAACCACAATTCCCATGTGCTATCCGTTACCAATGCCTGCTGATGCTGCCTTAGAAACCTCTTAAATCTGTCCCTTCTCCCCATCGTCATTGTCACCACCCAAACTAAAGCCCTGTTTTCTCTTCCTTCATGCATTCTTGCCTCCTCCAACCCCTTCACCACCAAACTGCCAGAGTGATGTGTAAATGTAGATCAGTTCATGTCATTCCTGGTTTTTCAAGGCTTGCTCTTTGGATTGAGTATCAGACCCTTATCATTTCCTTCATGGCACTACATGGTGGGCCTCTGCCCAGCTTACAACCTTTCCTTTACCTTCTCTCCCCTGCTCACTATGATCCAATAACAGGATTTCTGTCTCTCAAAAAAAAAACCAAACTCCTTCCTTCTTCATCCTTCCCGCATGGATTTTTCTCTCTGGCGTGCCTCTTCTCCAGACAAGCTCCTCTGGATTCTAGTCTCATCATATAAGACATTTCCTGGGGAAGCAAGAATTCTCTAACCCTCTGACTCACAACCCTCTCTCTTAGCAATCTGCATGTCTTTGTGGCACTAATTACACTTGTTACTTATGGTGTAATGGTTTTTGTCCCCGCTAACAGAGTATTCGCTCCCTCTCCACCCCATTCACAGCTTTTCCCCTAGCATCACCCACAGTCGGTGCCTACATCATAGTAGGTGCCCCATGAATAGCTGCTGACCAAAAGAATGCTGGTACTTAAGGAGGTTTTCTGGAAATACTCCAAGTCGTTGACCCTGGCAGGCCTGGTTCTTATTAAGTAACTAATTTCAGTCCAAATTTCACAGCTTTTCTTTTCCTTAACAGATGTGTATCACAACCATTATTCAAGAGCCAAGATCAGGAGGTGAAAAGTCTGACTTTAATCCTGTATCTGCATCTAGTACCTCATATTCTCACTGTTCTATGAAAAAGTCTCCTTTCAGCTCTCATACCCTGGATCTGTGAATGCACACTGTTTTCAAATTTGCAACAAAATTTTGTTCACATCCAAAGTAAAAAAACTCCCATTGGCTTTGGAATTCTCTGGGCTATGCTTGCTTCAAGGTATTTATCAATGTCACTTTTATTTGATCTCATGGCTTCCGAGAACCTTGAATTAGAGTTCTGACCCATCAGGCAGGACCGACAGGTGATGAATGCAGACATATGGGCCTCTGCTCACTGCATATTTCCTTCTGAGAATCGTAATGACCTTGAGGATGGGGCCCAGCAAAGCTCTCACTGTAGGTTAGGATCCCAGCTGATGCTTCCCATGTTATTCAGAATAAAGTCCAAAGTTCCCTGTGGCCCTAAGGCTCTCTCTCAACCACTGCTTTGATTTAATCACATTGGCTCTTTGCTATTCACGCATTCCAAGCCAAGTCCTACCTCCTCTAGGCCTTTGCACTTCCTGTTCTCACTGCCTGACACTCTCCTCCCCAGACATTCTAATGACTCGTTCCCTCCCTCCATTCAGATCTCTGCTCAATGTCAGACCTTAGCAGAAGGGCTGCTGTGACTATGTCCCACTAAGCCACCATCCCAGCTGCTCTCTGTCCCTGAGCCCTGATTATTTTTTCTTATTATTATTTGTCACAGCAAATTATACGTGTATTTTTCTGTCTCTTCCAACTGGGATGTAGAGATTATAAGGAGAGAAACTTTGTTTTGTTTACTGTTATATAGGTAGTGCCTAAAAGAGTACATAGTAGGTACTCAGAAAATATTTATTGAATGAATGAATGAATAAAGGACTGAATGAGTGACGCTCTACAAGAAATAAAAAAGGAAGCAGGATTGAGAATGTTCCAATCTAAAGCTGCAGGAGTACATGGAGACCGGGGAGAAGTGGTGCTGATGAAGGCTGGGAGAAGGAGCTTAGGTCCCAGGACCACAAGGCAGGGACTCAAGAGGCAGCCCCCAGATCTCCTACCCCTACCAGGAGCCTGAAGATGGGAAGGTTGGGTTTATGGCGTGGCAGGTGGGGTTGGGTCCCCCAGGGCCTGACGGTCAGCTGGTCCCCTGCCTCATAATTGAGCAATGAGCCTCTAGCAGCTGGAACAGGAGAACAGGAAAGCCCCAGGTAATATCTGTAGAAATGAGAATCGGGACACAGTTGGCCTTGTTACCTGGAGATGGATGCCATGTGCTGCCTTTTTCATCTTTGTCTTCCTTTTGTAATGTCTCTTAAAAATCACTTAACCAAATTTCAAATGTAAGGCTCCTGTGAATTAAACCACAATTTCACTCACTACCCTTCCCCAAAACTCTCAGCCTCGATAACCATGCAG
>NW_005871198.1:133375-134809 GCF_000147115.1 Myotis lucifugus
CCGCTCCTTGTTTTCTTTTTATTTTTTTTTATTCTGGGCCAGCTTTATGCTCTGAGGCCTCGCTGCTGAAAACATCGATACAATGTTTCGGTCCGGCTGGCTTTCAGTCCAGCTGGTTTCTGGGGTTTTGTTTAGCTTCTTATTTGCAACATAGTACATAGTTGCTCAGAGTTGCAGCTGAGAGGCCGGCAGCGGCAGGCGGGGAACATTGGAGTCCGTAGTCACTGAAGCAAGCAAGCCTCCCTGCTCGCTTCAGTGCATGGCTGCCGGCCGCCATCTTGGCTGACAGTTAATTTGCATAAGGATATGCTGATTAGCCAATGGGAAGGGTAGTGGTCGTATGCTAATTACCATGTTTCTCTTTTATTAGTGTAGATTTATATTAAAAACCCTTTGAAGGTGGGTATGCTGTATATGGAATGTCTTCACCACATAATGATTTATGACACATTGTAAGCATGAATACATAGGGAGTTTCTAACGTGAGCACTGAGTTACTTCCAAATCCAATACCACCATCACAGTGAAAAATGCACTACTTTGCATTCTTATCTTATCCTATCTAATAGAGGGAATATGCTAATTGACCCTCACATTGTCACAAAGATGGTGGCACCCACAGCCAATAAGGAGGTAATATGCTAATTGACTGCCCCACCCTCAAAGATGGCAGCGCCCACAGCCAATAAGGAGGGGATATGCTAATTGACTGTCCCACCCTCAAAGATGGCAGCGCCCACAGCCAATAAGGAGGGAATATGCTAATTGCTGCCACACCCTCAAAAATAGCAGCACCCACAGCCACAAGATGGCGGCGCCCAGTCCCCTCAGCCCTGCTGGGGTGGCAGGCGGGCCCGGCCCTTCCTCATGTCTGCCTCCAGAGACCCCTAGTCCCCTCAGCCCTCCAGTTGCCCAGGGCTCCCCGAGGCTCAGGTAACCAGGGACAGCCGAGGCTTGCACTGCCAGCAGTGGCAGCAGCAGAGGTGTGATGGGGTGTTTCCTTCCCCTGATCGCCAGGTCGCCTCCCACCCCTGAGGGCTCCCGGACTGTGAGAGGGGGCAGGCTGGGCTGAGGGACCCCCTCCAGTGCATGAATTTTCATGCACTGGGCCTCTAGTCCTATCTAATAAAAGACAAAAAGGGTAATTAACCGTACCTCTGCTAAGCTTCCCATTGGCTAATCAGGGCGATATGCAAATTAACTGCCAACAAAGATGGCGGCCGGCAGCCACGCAGCTGAAGTGAGCAGGAGGCTTGCTTGCTCCGGTGATGGAGGAAGCCAAGGTTCCCTGCCTGCTGCGGCCCACCTCTGAGCTCCGGAAGCAACAATGTTGCAATTATAGAAGCTAAACAAACCCCAGATACCTGCTTTCAGCGGGCCGTGCCTCAGAGCTGGGAGCACCAGTGACGGCAACAATATTTCAATTATAGAAGG
>NW_005871198.1:135260-146638 GCF_000147115.1 Myotis lucifugus
CAAACTGACCCTAACAGCAGAAAGACTGGGAATGACTGGTCACTATGACACACTGACCACCAGGGGGCAGACGCTCAATGCAGGAGCTGCCCTCTGGTGGTCAGTGCGCTCCCACATGGGGGAGCTCTGCTCAGCCACAAGCCAGGCTGATGGCTGCCAGTACAGCGGTGGTGGTGGGAGCCTCTCCTGCCTCCTCAGCAGCGCTAAGGATGTCCGACTGCAGCTTAGGCCTGCTCCCCGCTGGCAAGTGGACATCCCCCGAGGGCTGCCGGGCTGCCAGAGGGATATCTGATTGCCATCTTAGGCCCCATCCCCCGGGGAGCAGGCCTAAGCCAGCAGATGGTCATCCCCCGAGGGGTCCCAGACTGCGAGAGGGCACAAGCCGGGCTGAGGGACCCACCTCCCCCCACCCCGAGTGCAAAAATTTTTGTGCACTGGGCCTCTAGTTTTTAATAAAAGAAAAACCTTCTAATGGCTTCCCACTATACTGAGAGTAAAGCTTACCTGGCTCTCCCACCCCAAATAGGCAAGGCTGGCTCCTCATTATTTTAAAGGTCTCAGCTCAAATGCCTCAAACACAGAGAGGCCTTCCTCGACCTCTGATTACAGACGCCCAGGCACTAGTCTATTCCATCAGACTCCCTGGTTCCTCACAGCCCTTGCCACCATCTGAAACTGACTCGCTCATCTATTGTCTGTCCTCCCCAAAGATAATGTACGCTCCACCAAAACTTTTGTTTGGTTCCCTACCCTATTTCCAGCTGCCAGCACATAATATTTATTAAGTCAATTATTAATAAGTGAACTTCCTACAAAGCTTGAGGTTTCTATTTTATGCATGTTATGGGAACTTTTACATGTCTCATCAGAAAGCAAATGATAGATGTACAGGTCATGCTTCCCTACATGTTTGTCTGCATTATCGTTGTGTAAGATGTGCCTCACATTTGACAAAACAGCTAATTAGGGTAATTTAATAGCAACTACTGAAGGACTCTCACTAAATACTGATTTAGTGAACAAATGAATGAAAACAATTTTGTTCAAAATTACTGACTGAGACCCATAAAAGAAAATGGAGTTGCTATAAATACTCTCCTTCAACTTTTAAAAGGAAACCAAAATTATTTTAATTTTAGTTGTGAATTATTTTTGTAGAAAATAGCAGTTGTGGAGAAATTAAAATTGGCACTCCAAATCCACCTCAAATTGACTGCTACAGTAAGTTTAATAGTTCCCCTGTAGTCTCAAGCAATATTTTTAGACAACAAACAAACCCTTCCAAGTTTAAATGAGATCCAAGTTCCTCCTTCTTGTGGAATGAATCTAAGTTCATCACTACAGAAACTAGATACTGCAATGTGGCAGCTTTTCTTTGGAAAATGGAGTATAATCAGAATGTTCAAAGTTGAAGATCCTTGGTGTGTTTTGAGGGAATCAGTGACTAACAGAGATGAGAGTTCCTTGGGCGGGAAATCTCACGGGTTTTTACATCCTACATTAGAGCACATCTTACCTCACGTTCTACCTACCAGCACAACCTGGTCCTGGGTGACCTTCTGGGAATACAACCAGGAATAAAACAGACAGGCCTGCCCTGACTTTGGTCACAGCCTTTCAATAGGGTAGGTCCATGAGCACAACAGTACAACGTGCCATGACCGCAAGGACCTGACCACCAAGCTACAAAGGTGAGGCTGTCAGAGGGTTCACTCCACTAGTGGGGCTCTTGTCCTGCATCATCTTTTCATGTTGAACAATATTTAGTTCAAAGCTGGAAGTTCCATCCAAGCCTCCCGCAGGTTCTCTACACTACACATGCCCTCACAAGTTGTACATATTATTGGCTCTAAAACGCATTCTAATCTTCTCTCTGTCACGGGCTCCGATCTGCATATTCATAAACATTTGTCAATAACTTTTTAAAAACTGAGTGGTTCATCACAATATTTAACCAGTCCACATTCTAAAAGAGAGTTTTTGGTAACAAAGGGACAAAATCAGCAGTGAGCATAAACTGTTACTTGTTTTGAAATGGTAGCATTTTTATCTAAAAAATAAATAACACACTAGTACAGCCATAGTGAGGGGGTATTTCTGTGCACTGTCAATCGCAAGTTCATCTATTATGAAAATCAGTTTTGCATTAAACATCTTAAGATACAAGATTTAAGATTCATTACCTTTGACCCAGGAATTACCGTTCCGTGGAACTTGCTTAAAGAAGTAATTTGAAATTTGTACAAAGATTTCATCAAAGTCCCATTTATAATACCAGATATTTGGAAACAGCCTAAAGGTCTAATTTTAAAGGATTGGCTAATAAATTATGGTTTGTCCATACAATCAGTTATTATACAGACATTAGTAAAGCTTGCCGGGAAGTTGGAAATATTTAGGAGACAAGGTTAAGCAAACAGAGCAGGTTGTACTATGTTATTAACTATGGAAAATTCGTTAAAAATAAGAGGGAAGAAAATGTCAAAATGTTATGGTGCCTTTGGGTCATGGGATTATAGGCAAATATTCTTCCTGATTTTTTTATACTTAATATATTTTCCAAAGTTTTTATTGGGAGCATGTATTGCTGTCATAAGAAATAATAGTGTCTCTTCAGAAACACTAACTCTACTGTATTACAAATACTTGCACTTGTATGTTCACGAAGCTGATCTGATATGTGGTTCATCAAGTGAGTGAAAATTTATGCCTCTCTTATGCCAAAATCAGTACTGAGATTCCTTAAATTCACCCTGCATTCCAGCCCAAAGATGCTGGTTCTCAAAAAGGATAATATTCCTGAGCAGCTGCCAATCTATCAGCACCTCTGTGAGTAACTCACTATTTGCAAAAGAGCCTGCCCCTTCTCAGCATGACTTATCCCAAGAGACTCTAACCTCCTTTCCCTATTCTAAGAGCCCTGCCAGCTTTGTTTCAGAGTGTTGTGGTCATTGGTTTATATCTGACTCTTCCATTAGATTATGAGATTCTTGAGGTTCTTGTCATCCTAACATCCTCAGAATCTAACACAGCACCCAGTAAATAGTGGCCATTTAATGAAGGTTGCTAAATAACTTCTTAGAGCAGAGGAAAAAAAATCATCTCACTAATTCACAAGAGAAACACTCACTCACAGGATCCTATGGTAATGGGAATCTTGTTTGGTGCATGCAATAAGATATACTCCGGAGTATCACTTGCAGTTTATGAAACAGCAGGGCAGCCCCTGATACCCAGGAGCTGGCCTGGCACTCAGAGCTATGCCTTGGTGTCCTCCTGTTAGATGAAGACGATGTCACAGAACATCAACACTGGACAAGGACATCTCGTGACCATGATGGATCAGGACAGAAACAAGACTACTATGTACTCATATGGGAACACAACAAAAACACTAACACCGTCCAACCCCATAATGACCGATACCCCCTAACCTAGCTAATGGGAGCTTGCAGCTTCTTTGCCAATTAGCTTCTCTAGTCTTGCCTCCTTCTAGATAAGATTTAAGATACAAACTCTCATAGGATTACCCCTGCTCCAACCTGGAACAAAGTCCTGCTTCTTTAAACTGTCTCCCAAAGCATTTAACACAAGCCCAAATCCCACAATAACTAATTCCTAACACCCTCTTCCTGAGACACCCCACTTTTCCCTATGATGTACATTCTCACTTGCCTCAATGAGTAGCAAACCCTGTTTGACTAAATGGAATTTCCTGGTGGTTCTGGCTGGAAGGCATTGATAAGTTCCTAGTCCTACCTGGAATACCTTCCTCTGTCTCTCTTTCCATTTTATTCAACAGCCCTCTCCTCCCCTGAAAGCCCACTGTTGGCTTCCAGGTTTCAGATAGCTCCGTTTCTTTTAGTCTCCGTAGCACTTATATTCAGCTGCTACTATTTGGATTTCATAATACTACATAGCGCTGTCATCTTGACTACTCTCTAAAAGATCCTTCCAACTCTAACGATCGTATTATTCCACTGTGTTGTTTTAAAAGTTTTATGTATGGTTGCTTACCTCCCCAAATGGGCTATGAGTTCTCACAAATATGTCTCACATATCTTCGCATTCCCCTTCCTCTTAGATAGAAACACAATCCACTGCACATAATGAAGACCTACATCTGGTCATACATCTAAGCAGATACAAATTTGACCTTGCATTTGTTGGGGAACGCTATGATGTTCCAGTAGTAAATAGTTTGATTTAGAGCAGCTTCAAGTACAGATTTTTACAGCTGGAGTGTGTTCCCTGTACCTACTACATTCAGTATGTGTTAGTGTTTTTGCTTGCTCTCTCTCTCTCAGTATATATCTGTTTCTTATTTATTATATTTAGGGCAAAGTACCTGTATGTATAAAGGTAAATCCAGGCCATGGTAGCTGGCAGAGGTCCCTGCTCTTCAACTGAAATCAGTGACTAAAATTAAGCCTTCCAAACATCTGACTTGCTGACGTACGTATCCTGCATAATGACAGAGATCCTGTACTGAGGGGGAAAACCTACTAGATTACTAGGTTTTGTGCCGAAGCTGGATATAACCCTGCTGGACAACTGTCTTCAGATGACCTGGTATCAGCTCATATTCAGATGTCCAGAAGTTAACTCACGGTCCCCCTTCACAAAACATATGCCCCAGCTGACTTCCCCAATTTCTATGGCCCAGATTTGAAACTGACCTTGCCTGCCAGGACCAGGATGACTCCCTGAAGACCCAGGATGAGGTCCAGACTTAAATGGATCTGGGTTTCTATGACCACTCCTTCATCTTCCGGTCTAGTTCCAGAAGCTCAGGCAAGTAACTTAACCTTTCTAAGCCTCCATTTCCTGGCTTTAAAAAACCCTAATACTTACCCTCCCAGGCCTCTACCGAAGATTTGGTGAGATGAGTATGTAAGACACATGGCAAACATTCTACAAATGTCATCTATTTTTTCCTTAATAGTACCTGACAACTAATAGAACCCAGTCTTCCACTCAGGAGTCAGTTGCCCATTCCATATTTTCAGTGACTTACACCAGGAAGAATATTTGAAGCTAGAGTAGATGGTAGAGTTCCTGTTCTCAGATCAGCAATCGAGCCCTAGTTGTTCTATTGAACTGCCCACCTGGTCCTGATACCACTTCCATCCACTTTCTTTGCTACATCCCAAACCCCAGACCAAGAATCTATTCTTCCCTGGCATTGCTGTCCCGTTTGCCTCTGAGCATGGATGCTCTGCACCCTCACCCTGCTAACCTCTATTGCATCCTCTCTGTCTGACCTGAACTTCTGGTGCTCTGCTTGCCTGTTAGAAGGCACAACACTGCACCTGTCCCTCCATGTGGCCTGCTATCCTGAATTCTGACCTTGGGCTTGAGAGGTCGTGTAGCACAGTGTCTTAAAGCAGAGGCTTTTGTTTCGGATTGCAGGGGTTTGAATCCCAGCTCCACAACTTGACGACATAACCTTGAGCAAGTTATTTACCTCCTTAACTTTCAGTTTTCTTCCCTTAGAGGACTATTGTGAGATTTAATATAATGAACCTAAAACAATAAGGACCTGGCATAGTAGATAGGTGTTCAATAAGTGTCAATGCTATACATTTAAAGCAGCAGTTCTCAATCTGTGGGTCGAGACCCCTTTGGGGTTCGAACCACCCTTTCACAGGGGTCACCTAAGACCATCGGAAAACACATATATAATTACATATTGTTTTTGTGATTAATCACTATGCTTTAATTATGTTCAATTTGTAACAATGAAATTGGGGGTCACCATAACATGAGGAACTGTCTTAAAGGGTCGTGGCATTAGGAAGGTTGAGAACCACTGATCTAAAGGCTTTGTCCCTAGGACTCCTGGTGGCCACAGGTTTCCTTTCTACACAATCCAGCTGCCATTTTACCTACTGGCCCAGCCTGTTTACTTGGTCTCATCTCTCCTGATCTGTTTCATCACACAAATGCTTGGTCAACACAGATGCTCCCTCATCCGAACATGCAACCTCACCAGACTTTCCTTATCTCGTCCACATATGCCAACATTCTCATTTGGGACCTAACACCTTATGCCTCCTAAGTGATAACACTAACCTGAACCCACTGCCTCCCTTCTGCCCAGCCAGCTCCCACAAACCCAATGAATTTGTATAAACAATAGTTCTGTGTTTATCACTTCATTTCCCTGTTCAAACTTTCACTGATAATGCCCACACCAGGGGTCTCTAATCCTATGATCCCTAGATGACCGAGGCTTCTGTAAATAAAATCCTTAGGCTAGAAATAAGGCACAGGGGTATTTGATAAAAGTACACAGATATAGGTAAATGGCTGGCTCCGTGTGCAATAATATTCTGCGAACCCTCGTAGCAAAGTCCACTTCTGCAACTTGCATGGCATCTGAGATGTCTCCCTGTGCAAACTTGACATCATGGTGCAGGGGACTGTCCCCCAAAAAGAGGGAGCAATTCTCCTTAACAGCAGAGAGCATCATTAGCTTGGGAGAATCACACCTCTATGTGACTAGACCAGGGGTGGGCAAACTTTTTGACTCGAGGGCCACAATGGGTTCTTAAACTGGACCGGAGGGCCGGAACAAAAGCATGGATGGAGCGTTTGTGTGAACTAATATAAATTCAAAGTAAACATCATTACATAAAAGGGTACGTACGGTCTTTTTTTTTTTCGTTTTATTCATTTCAAACGGGCCGGATCCGGCCCGCGGGCCGTAGTTTGCCCACGGCTGGACTAGACAGAACTGTCCATCACGGTGCTCCTACTAGCCTTCTCCACTCCACCCCACCACTGGCATCTCATGCACACAGTGTTGGGCACATGATCCAGTCTAAGACTATCATGGTAGTCTTCTCTGCTGTAAACAGAGACTGACTGATTCAATGGCCACCAAAGCAGGGCCAATCCAAGCCCTTCCAGATTTCTAGAAATGGGACCCAGAAGAGACTTCTTATGGATCAAAGGCCTGGAGATGCAGATGTGTTACTATGGACTGTCATCTTTCTCAGCACGTGGAAGAGAGCCTCAGAATGAAGTTCCCTGAGACAGAAGAGGAGCCAAGAAGCAGGGGGAGAAAGAAAGAACCCTGACAAAGATGTAGTGTCTCTGGCAAACAGTTATGACTGAAGCAAAGTCCACCTTTGAACTTTCCAGTCACATTAGCCAATAAATCTTCCTCTTTGCTTAACCTGGTTAAAGGAAAGTTCCTCTCGTGTATATAACCAGATGAATTCTGACTAACTCCCTTCCACAGGAACATGGGGGGGGGGGTGGTGAGGAGAGACTTGTCCCCCTTGGTATACTTAATGCTTTGAGCTGATGACAAGGACACTACAGGAAGGAATGCAGAGAGCCACATCTTCACACCTTGCTCACATTCCTGTGTAATTCCTGTGATTTCTGTGTAATTTCACCTTTGGTGATAAAGTTTCCAAAGCACAACCTGCTGCTGGAACATATCCCATTAATTCACAGCACAATGGTCCAAGAATCCACACCTTCACAGGAGAATTCACTGTCACCAGTTGCACTGAAAGCTCTTAGAAGAGTCTTATCAATGACTCTGTAATAATCAAATCCCCAGAATTACTGCCGGAGAATGAGAGGGAGGTGAGGTGAGAGGGAGCACAGACAGGAGTCATCAGACTAAACATCAACAATCAGAACTCAAGACTTTTCAGGAAGTCTTTATCTCATGATTGGAGACTCTTCTCTTCCAGAATGTAAACTAAATTTTTACTCAGAAATGTGAACGCCCACAAAAATCTGACACCAACTTTCTCTCTCTTTCCCATTTCCACAGGGTTTCCAAAGCACGTCCTATCTAGCTTCTCTTATCTCTACAAATCCTGCAGAAAGGCAATGGAGCTTACTGGTGCAAGGGCACTTTGCAGTGTTAGCCCTGATTTCATCACCTTTCTGCTCTAATTACTTAGGTTGTTGTGAAAATCAATTGCCATTATTTCTGAAAATTCACTGAAAACCATCAAGTACTCAGTGAGCATCGGTACATATTTTATTATGTATTGTGAACACAGACCATCCATAATGGGCCAGATGCCCCAGGTCAGATCTCCTTACCTCCTATTATTATCATATTTCCCTTTCCCTGTCACCCTCCAACCCAAACTCTACTGATGGCACCAACACCACCCCACCACATTCTAATTTCTCCCTCTCCTTAATTCCTTTAGGATTCATCATGCAGTATTTTTAAAAGAGGATGGGAAGGTCACAGTCCAAAGGCTTTGATCTGTTGATGAGGGCAGAGAGACCCAAAAAGGCCAAGGAATGTATTCAGGGCCACATAATCAGTGTCTTGGTCAGGATGACTTGGTCTTTCCAATTCCTCTTACAGTGCCTTTGGCAACCCCTGAATCTCAAGGACCACCCCAAGTCCTCAGTGATCCGTGGCACCTTTTCTAATCCCTTCTACATCAGCCTGTAAGCTCCCATAGCAGGAGCTACCTTACCCTCCAGCAGCTAGCATGACACAAGTGTTCATCTGTGCTCTCTGGGGGCTTGGGCACATATCACACTTCAGCAGACAAAACAGATCTTAAGTCCTGAAATGGATACACTCGGTAAAACTGCAGTTCATGTATTCCTTAATAAAATAAAGGGCCCATCTCACTGTGGGCTCATTTGTTCCATCTCTACACAAGTTCTCATTCCAGATGTGTTTTGCTTGATGCAGACTCCCCATGCGGTCTCCTATTTAAGGACAGTGACATTAAATGAAATCTATATTTAAACTGATTTTAAACTCTACATTCTATTTGGTAAGTAATATGCATTGCCATGAGAGCTTATTATTTTATCTTCTACTCATTTTTCTTAAGAACTATACAAAGTGACATCTGCTTTTATCTGTGTTCTTACCTATTTTCCTAAGCTAAAGATGAATGTATTTCCCTTTAAGCTGAGAGTCATCCTGAGAATGAGAGAATATAAACAAACAATTCAGATCCACTCCCCCTATAAATCACTCGTTACCTTCCTCTGCCCAATGAGCTGTTGTCAAAATTCTGAAACTACGCAAGTCCAACTACCACAAGCTAACTCTTGGAGCATTTAAAAGCTTCACTACAAATTTCTCCGAGTTAAAATAAGTACAGCAGCCTCTTGACAACAATTTTGCCTGTAGAACCCTCTGATTACAGATGTCTTTGGGATACTGCATGGATTTACCTGGACCTGACACAGAAGCAACAGGTAAAACCTTCCTGTGCCAACTGCTTGGAAACTGCACGAAACAACTCTGGTTCACTGAAGACTTCCCTAGCCTAGGATACAAAGCTATACATAACTAGGTTACAAATTATAGCCAAATCATCTCACAGTTATGGGCTCTCTAATGGGACTTCAAGAAAATCATTCTTAACACCTCAGAATATATTTTATACATTTGTGTTGTGTTTTTATTTTTTAATATATCTTTATTGATTTCAGAGAGGAAGGAAGAGGGAGAGAGAGATAGAAACATCCACAAGGAGAGAGAATAATGGATCAGCTGCCTCCTGTAAGTCCCCCACTGGGAATCAAGCCCACGACCCGGGCATGTGCCCTTGACCGGAATCAAACCTGGAACCTTTCAGTTTGCAGGCCGACACTCTATCCACTGAGCCAAACCGGCTAGGGCAGAATATATTTTAAAGAGTAAAAAAAAAAAAAATTCCATAACGTTAAGTTGCTAAAGTATTTAACTATAGTTTCCACTTAATGGAAATAATTTGTTCAGAAGGACACTTACTCTTCACTTAAGCTGTTTGAAAAGCATGAAACCAGGAGCAGATGCTTCTGTATGGGTAGACAGTAGCAGAAAAATAAAGTAAGGTTTACGAAGTTTCCAAATTTAGCCTACTTTTCACAAAATGGTAATATATTTTAGCATCAGTAGCCAAATAACCTGAATGTCATTTTATATATTAAGTGTTACCATAATGACAAACCACCAAAGTAAATGAAATGTTTTCAATATATTCAGTTGTCCACAACGACTTCAGAAAAAAACAACAAGGAAAGAGGTCAACATACTTTACTTAGTTCTTAAGTACACCTGATTAAGGTGCACCTGGGTTGACTACAACTAGTAAATTACGCTGATGTGAAGCATGTGACTTTCTGGCATTACCAATGCCTGGTACTGAACAATGAAATGTTTTTATTACAAATATTACACACACACACACACACACACCTCAATCTAAATCTAAGGGCAGAAAACACACAGAGAGAGCTCACAACCGCACAGTATGAAATACTGGCTTGGGCAATTATAGTAAAAAAAATGATTAATGAAGCAAATCTCGCAAACCCTCAGCCCTTTCTCTTAAGGACAGACTCTATAGGAAGAAGAGTAGCGCTGAATTTGGCAATAACTGCTTCGCCTCTCCATTTTGCCTGTGTACATACTAACCACATACGATACTGCTTTAGGAAGCCCTGAACACACTTTGCTCGGGCCAAGGACCGCTATCAATTAACGCTGAGAACACCTTCCCCGGGAATGCTGACTCTGGAACGGAAACAAAGGAGGGTGTAGCGTGGAGAAACCCAGCCGGGCGCGCCGAGGCTCCGCGCTCTCGGAGGCTGCTCCCGCGGCTTGTCTTGCGCTCCAGGGACTGGGGAGTCCCGAACTGATGGCGGACTTGGTTTATTTCCCAAACTTCAGAAGACAGTGTTTACCCTAACTCCGGAGGCTGACGCGGGAGAAGGGGGGAGCGGTGAAGAAGCTCCCCGTTTTGGCTGCCGCGATCGCCCGCCCACCTCCCCACGCCGCTCGCACCCTTCCTCCCCCCCTCACCTGTCCGGAGCGCGGGGACTCGGAGGTCCGGCCGCCTCTCCGGGCTCTCACTCCGGGAGCTGTTGGGACGTCTGGCGCCTCCGGAGACGAGCGCAGGAGGCGGCGGCAGGGTCGGGGTCATTAGCATGAAGCTTCGCAGCCGCCGGCAGCCTCGGTCTCCCTCCCCGTTCCGGCGGGGGCTCGGCTGTGGGCGTGTTTGCTTTTCGCGGTCGGTGAGTCCTGCGAGGGTGCGGCGGCGAGGGGTGCGGGACCGGGCGAGGGCGGGGACCGTCCTACTCCCCGCACCCGCGGGGGCGGCGGCGTCCTCGGGAGGGAAGGGCAGGGTTCCCGCAAGTTCCCCCCCACGAGTCGGCAGCTAACCCCGGCCGCCGCCATTCGGGCGCCCGGAATCCCAGCGGTTCCTGCCTTCGGGGGCCCCCAAGGGGCGGCGCGGTTGGGCCCGGGGGACCGGGGGCTCCCCAGTTCAGGCGTCGCTCCCTCCAAGAAAGGAAAAAAGTGAGCCGGGGCTGGGGAGTGGAAAAATTTCTGGCGGGTTCCTTGTTGAGTCCGGCTAAACTTATGAGCGGTGGGGCCAGGG
>NW_005871198.1:146738-198221 GCF_000147115.1 Myotis lucifugus
TTCTCCGCCCCCCCGCGCCTCCTTGGAACTCCCCCAGCCAGACATAACACACTCTCGCGGCCCGCCCTTCCTGGCGGATGCAGACCAGGTCTGCTCCTCCTCTTCCAGGACCCCAGCCCCCAGCCCCGCGCCCCAGCCGCAAAGTTGCACTTCTAAAGCCGGGATCGCCGCAGACAAAAACCTGTCTTTGGGAAGAAAATACCCGTCGGCAGGAGCTCTTCTCCGGGCTGGAAGGCCAGGGGGTGGAAACGGACACACCCACCGCGGGGCGCGCCCTTTCTGCCGTGGACCCCGGGCCCCGGAGAGCCGCGGATCCGGCCCCGCGGGTCTCCCCGAGCAGTAGCGGAGCCCCGGCTGATGCGGGTTTTCCCGGAGCAGGCGCCTCCGCTCCACGCCCCTCCGCCTTTCTTATCAGACGCCGCCTGGGCGGGGCGGGGTCCCCCTGGCGGGCTGAGCGGGCGCTGCGCGAGCGGAGCCTAACCGGCCCCTGGCGACGCCGGGGACCTCCCTCCCCACCTTGAAGCGCGCGATGGTCAACCGCGGTCTGGCCCGGAAAGGGGCTCCGAACAGGCGGCAGGGACGAAGAGGATGAACTGAATCGCTGAGGGCTTCGATGGACAGTGGTGAGGTTCAACTCCAAACATCAAAGCCAATGAGGGATACAAGTTACTCCTCTTACCCCGAACATGCACTGAGTGGAGACTGTGCCCCATTCACAGAGTAAACCATTATGATGGTTACCTCCGACTGGACAGAGACAGAAATGATTATTGTATATATGCAGGTCAATTCAGCAAGTAAAGTTTCATGTAAAACTGGAATAAGGGCTCTTCCAAGCCCGCCACAGAGCATGTCAGAGCACACCAGTCGCAGCTCCCAGCGCTTGGAGGTGGGATGTGCCCTTCCTTGTGTGTCTCCTCAATGTATTTTAGGTGGTGGACCAGAAGGCAAGTGTAACATTCTGGTGCAGTGTATTTGTGTATTTCAATGTATGATCTGTTCAGCTCTTTTTTTCTATAGAGTTATTTTATTATTAGAAATTAAAATTTAAACAATAGAAATAAGTCTAGAGATGTGAAAAATATTTTTAAGAGGAGTTTGTTTCTGGCGATGGGAAATGTATGAGGGAGGGAAGGAGGGAGGGAGGGAGGGAAGTGAGACTGAGAGGTGGGGCAGAATTCCATGCAAAACTTTCCACATTAAAAAAAAATCTTGGAAATCAGATAAGAGACTGTAGAAATGGATTGCTTGTGGTACAATCTTGACTAGAAACATTTGGAAAATTGGCCCTTTTAGTAAAAATTTCACAATCCAAATGTTAAAAAAGAAAAAAACTAAAGGGAGGAGGTGGAGAAATGAGTCACAGCTATAAACCATCTGTAGTTTAATTGTTACCTCACCTGCATCTAGTACATCTTAGCCCACAGCCACCTGCTGAACTCTCAGGTTTTCTTACACATTTGTCCAGGCATCCAATCAAAGGATTGTGATTCCACCAGGCCTTGCTTCCAGTTGTAGCCTGTACATCTTATAAAGAAATACCCTGAAGTCACCTTTTCCTATAAAGCTCCTGAGAGTGGACACCTCCTGGTTAGGATCATAGCTTCCCAGGATGACGAACAGGCTCATAATGTCCTTAGAGATCATTAGACAAGGCATCTTATCTAAGACAAGCAGTGAAATATTTAAGATGGGTATCTAACCATTTAGACATTGAATGACTGAGCCTTCCTCACAGAGTGACTGATGAAAGGAAGAATTAGCACATTCTATGGCCACAGATATTGATGATTCCTCATTTCTAAACTTAGATTTCAGTGATTCAGGCATAAAAGAAGCAGCAGAAAGATGAACTACATCAGACTACCAAAAGGGAATTATTTACATTTCTTTTAAAAATAATTACTATTCATCTCAGAAAAGACTAGGGTAACATGTCCTCTAAATAGAGGACTATCTACAATTCAGTAGACCAAGCAGCTCTTACGATATTAATTATAAATTCTTCCCTGCCAAGGAGTGCTCAAGGCAAGCTCAGGTAAATTATGTATTTAATATCTGCTATAGGCCAGCATCTCTCCATCTGAAAAAAATCCCAGTGAATATACCATGTCTAATAGATTCTGAATTTAGCTCCATATCCATTTTTAAAGTAATGGATGAGACCTCTCACCATCCAGCTGCATTGCACTTCACACATAATATTTTCTGGTGTATCCTTCTGAGATGTGTAAATTTCCGCCAGAACAAGCACATCTTATAAGAGTGCGCAGAGAAAAGAGAGCACTCCTCCCAGTGATTCAGGCTCAACTACCTACTAACAGGGACTTCCAGCCTTGTTTCTCCCATCCCTTAAGTAAAAACAAGGACCCATTTCAAAGGGCTTTGTGCAAATTGAATGAAATAATACACATAAAACTCTTTACCTGCGACATAGATTCTCAACATATAGTTACACATGCACAAAACTTGTTTGAATCCTATTAACATAGTAAAAAAGAAGACTCTTCCTCTGGAATCAAGAATAAATTTGAGAAAAATGTTGAAATATGATCAACATTTTTATCTTGGTACACTATAAATGTAAAAAATGTTAATGAATTAAGTTTGAAAATATCCATTGGAATGAAAAACAGTATGTATTCTTAAGTAAATGATGCAATGAGGCTAAGGGAAGGCCTATTAGAAAATTTTCCTGGGATTATACCCATTTTCTTTTGCCATAAGTGTAGCCCATAGCTTCTCCAGACTTGAGAAGAGGGTCCTCAACCAGAAAATAAAAAATATCTTCCAAGGAAAACAAGTTAAATTGTTTGCCAGACTCTTATCTGAATTCTTTTGTTCCAGCTGTGAACTAGATTGATAGTCTTAAAACCCCGAGGTATCTCTGCTGGCAGCCATAGTTGCTGTTTCAAACTAGGGAGTAAATAAAAACAATGTCACTCAAAGAAAATGATCTGTCTGGTTTTGTCCTTAAAATATAGAATTTGGTGGAAGGAATACAGGAGAAAGAAAAAGGGAACAGAAACACATTTTAAAATAAAATTTTAAGGGCATTTTTGTTTCACTCTGATTTTGACTAGCACTTTGACATATTTTTAATTATTTCTCTCTCATGTGCAGTTGACTAATAGTTTATTAGATCTTTCAACAATAACGATTTTTTTTAAGGAGAGATGTTGCTAATTTCTGTTCATCAAATGTGCAAGTTAGAGTGCTACTCTTCTCAAGTAGATATTTTATAATATTGAATCTTGTAATATAACAAATATTTTATGAGTTCTGTATCAACTTCCTTATTCAATAATAAAGTTGATTAAATTCTTTTTACCCAAGGTTCACTGGAAGCATACTTTTTTAAAAATGCCAGAGGGGCACCTCCACCCTCTCTAAGCCCCAGTTCTCTTCTCTAGACAGATTCGTACCTGCGTGAACGCAAGGTGATAGCAATCCAAAAAGTAATTTTAAAAATTTCTAACTATGTGTTTTGTCACCATAATCATATCACAGAGATATTAAAGAGATTTGAATGAAATGGCAGAGAAGGTGATGGTGGTAGAACACCTGTTCTGCTGTCCACGGTGCTGAATCAGTCATTGGGCATTAGCTCTTGATTCCTAGAAGTGTGGTCTCTGGCTCCACAACATTGTCTTTACTAGAGAGCTGTTAGAATGGCAGGATCCCAGGCCCCGCCCAAACCTACTGTATCACGCTCTGCAATTAACAACATCCTCATATGATTTATCTGTTTGTTAAAAATTTGAGAAATGCTGTACTAGGATGCAGTTTATGTTGCCTTGTGACTTTCCTGATGCTTTGTTTATATTACCCCTCATATCATCCCCTCTGGAGGTGCAGCCCCAATGCTGCCTTTTTTTAGCTGCATTTAATTTGAGGATGGCAGTGTGCTGTTAAGAGAGCATAGCCCTGCCAGGCTGGTGTGGCTTAGTGGTTGAGTGTCGACCTGTGAACCAGGAGGTCAAGGTTTGGTTTCCCGTCAGGGCACATGCCCAGGGTTGTTGGCTGAATCCCCATGGGGGGCATGCAAGAGGCAGCCAATTAATGATTCTCTCTCATTGATGTTTCTATCTCTCTCCCTCTCCCTTCCGCCTGGAAATCAATAAAGATATTTTTAAGAGAGAGAGCATAGCCTTTGAGTCAAACAGCTAGGTTAAAACCTCAGCTTGTACTGACCATTCTGAGCCTCATTGTCCTCATTCATAAATGTCAATATTATTATATATCCTTAATAATGATGTTTTAAGGATTCAATAATAATAAAATAGTATGTGTAAAGCACTTAACCTGACACATAGCAGATGTTCAATAAATCTCTCAAACACTGTGTGAATGCTACATCCTCTACCAACGAGGGGTACCCTCTCACCATAACACTCCCAGGCATTGTAAAAGAATTTAATCTCCAATTTCTGCTCAACGAAGTCAACAAAACATTTACATTAAATTAGTTAATACAATAAAAACTTAAAACCCACCAAATCTTCTTTCAGTTTGGTGTTTCTCCACACCCATAATTATAACCTGGAGTAAAGAAAGAGAAGGTCTTTCTTGACAATTATGTTAGATCTGTTTTTATTCAATTAGAACAAAGTGACTTGGTATTTTGAATAGTAAAATGTGTATAAATGTCTGGATGCCTTAATTCTACTACCAACAGAAATCTGTACACATGTATAGCTGACTTTGTAAACAATTATTATTTACACTGATGTATAGACCCTAATTAAGCCATAATGTTGCTTATAATATAATGCAATTTAAAATGTGCTATTTAGGAACACTGGGAATACTGTTTCAAGCATTTATTTTAGAACATGAGGAAATATTGACATTTTTTTCAAAAGAAACATCAAATATGAGCATCTGTCCCATTACAATAGTCATGTAATGCATTTGACACTAGGAGCATTGCTTGTTGCACTGCTGAGCTGGAAACACCTGTTCTCTAAGGGAATGAGCTATTACGAACTTGAGAAAGTCAACTTTTCTTCTAAGTTCTATCTTCACTTTTTAAAGTTCCTGGAAAATAATCTTTATAATATGTTAGATATCATTTCTTCCAGCTCCCTCATTTTGTAGTTTATGAACACGAGTCAAGTACCTGTCTCAGGATCATATAACAAGAGAGTGGTAAAGCTATAAGTAGAATACAGGTCTTCCTATTCCTAGTTCAGTGCTCATTCAACACACATAAAACATGACTCATATTAGGCTGATTTAAAGCCCCCAGGTGATTGAGAGATCTTTACATATCCCTGGAAGTATTTGCATTTTCCCATCCTTACCACACCTCCACACCCAAGGAAACAGCCTTATGGTAAAAATAGGAGGAGAACTTCAGTTTTAGAATGTTTGTTCATTAATTCAGAAAGCATTCACATAATGTAGTGGATATTATGTTCAGTTGGAGCCATATAAAAATGACAGATTCAGATCCCTTTTTCTCATATTTATTCTGGTGAGTTTGGTACTTTTATAAGCATATAATTAGAGTATGAAAAGTGCCCTAATAGGGGAACAAAATGGTGATATTAAGTAGGCATCATCAGAAAATTTGGGGGGACCTATAGCTTAAAGGAAATTTAAAAAATATGCAGGAAGAGGATTCTGGCTTTAAAAAACAAGAAGCCTTCAAAAATGTGAGCAAATGGGGATTAGAATTCAAGGATGAGAAGTGTGTGTGTGCAATTTCCAGAGGAGAGACCATTCAGAGGAGTGTAGTCAGTGGTTCTCAACCTTCTGGCCCTTTAAATACAGTTCCTCATGTTGTGACCCAACCATAAAATTATTTTCGTTGCTACTTCATAACTGTAATGTTGCTACTGTTATGAATCGTAATGTAAATATCTGATATGCAGGATGGTCTTAGGCAACCCCTGTGAAAGGGTCGTTCGACCGCCAAAGGGGTCACAACCCACAGGTTGCGAACCGCTGGTGTAGATAAAGCCAGTATGGCAAGAGTATGGAATCAAGTCAGGAGCTTTAAAAAGGAGATTAAAGAGATAGGCAGGGGCCAGCTCACATAAGGCCTTGGAATGGAGATATTAGGGAACCATTAAAATGCCCTTCTGGCAGATGTAGTAGAGGTTACATGTAGGAGGAAGGAGGACTTAGAAGCAGGCAGGCAAAAATATTAGATTTTTGTAATAGCCATGGTAAGGAAATACGACAGACTGAACTAGGACATTGGGAAGAGGGATGAATTGAAGAGATACATACTGAGAAATAGTATTTGCTGATTGGTAAGAGAGTGGGATAATGTCCAAGTTCCTGGCTAAGATACTTGTTTTTTTCTCCTCATGGCACCAACCGAAACCAGTGTTTCTACACAAAATAAATAGAATCAAATTGTACTATTTCTTCTATAGTAGCTGAGTGTACAGTGCATTATATTAATCATTTTTAAGTTTAAAAACAAAATAAAAATATAATTGATAATTTAAAACATCTTGTAAATTGAAGACTTCCCAGGTTGACTCCATTTCACTCTACTCATACAATTTCAGCACTGGCCGCCTTTCAAGGTCTACCATCATTGTCCCTAAGACACTTTCTTCCATTCAAAATAAGAGTCTACTCCTCAGAGTGTTTAGTTTCTAACTCAATTGAGCATGAAGATCCAGACACATCGTAATGCTACATTCTGAAAAAGTTAATATTTTATTTTATTGAATGATCTTCATTCTATGTTGCCCTATTCCTTACCTTGCATTACTGTTGATGAGGGAATGGGTATTTGGAGCCCTTTTCATTAGAGATAATTTATAATCATAAATATGAGAATTGGTGGTTAGTAGTGACAGAGATGACAGTTTTATTTATAGTAAGAAAAGTCATAAAGTAAAAAGGTTTGGATTCAAAAACCCCTTAAATTATGAGTCACACTTGGGTTTTAAAATATGATAAGGAGCCCAGCCAATGTGGCTCAGTAGTTGAGCATTGACCTATAAACCAGGAGGTCATGGTTCGATTCCTGGTCAGGCAATACACCCAGTTGCAGGCTTGGTCCCCACATGCAGGGGTGTGCAGGAGGCAGCCAATCAATGATTCTCTCTCATCATTGATGTTTCTATCTCCCTCTCCCTCCCCTTCTCCCTCTCCCTTCCTCTCTGAAATCAATAAAATAGTGGTATTTTTAAAAAAGAAACCAATAGCTTTCAACCTTTAAAAAATTATATGACAAGGAAAATTGCGTGCTGAAATAATTTGAGTGGACTTTTACTTATAAATACTTAATATCTTTATTCATTAACATAGCTCCATGACCAGAGTTGATACCCCTTTATTCATATTAATTTTTAATCAAGTCATTTTCTTATCTAAAAATTTGCATGGCTGCCTATTATAAGATAAAGTGCAAAATATTCAGCTTCTTTATTACAACCTAATGTGGTTTTGACCTTTCTAGACTCATCTATAACCCTCTTAGGGCACTAACAGAACTGCTTTACCTGGATGTCCCAATGTTCAACTTGGCAATAGGGTACAACCCATGACCCAGGACAGATACTGAGCATTTTCTAGTCCAAGTTATCAGGGTCTGTTCTCTTTTTCTTCTTGAGCTCCCTGTGTTCATACGTGTAGTCAAATAGACCTCCTTCTTTTGTACCACTTGGGGACAGCTGATAAGTCTCACTTCCTGCTGTGAGGAGGGCCTTCGCGGTTCCTGTGTTTACTCATTCAATAAACATGCGCCAAGGCTCTGCCATGTGCCAGGGACTCAAAAGCATTCTGAGTGCTGCCGTCTCTGAGGGGCTTCTGGAGACGTGGGTGCTCTCCCTCGCCTCACCTCCCCGACACAGTGGTGGCAGGCACTCCCCCATTATTAATGTGAACAGCTGACTTTTTAGGTTCTACTGTAATTTGACAATGACCGGCATTTTAGATCGTGAGTTTTCCAGTGTAAAAAAGAATACACTTGCATTTTCGAGCACTTAACCGAATACTATCTACTGTAGCAAGATTGATTACTCCAGCTTCAGGTAGAAAATGACTATAGTATAATATGTGCTCCCACGAGACTACTGCTTTGCAGCACATAGGAAAATATAATGAATTTTTCCTCTGAATGTTTCTTAATGGAAGTCACTAGGAGATGCCCATTTTACTTATGGGAAATGCACAAATAAAAATCAGTTCTCAAAAACATTACTCCCACTCACCCAGTATACCCTCTCCAATGGTAATTAATATTCCTCCTCTCTGTTTTAGAATGCAAATTTCTTATAGATAATCCCATGCACTAGGTTGGAGCCCTTGAAGGTAGCATTATACAGTAATTAAACACAGAGAAGTCAGGGTTCAACTCCCAGCTCTAACACTGTGTGTGGCCTTGGAAATCTGAACCTCATTTTCCTCATCTGTAAAGCAGGGATAATAAAAAATATCTCATAGGTGGCTTTTGATAATTAAAGAGATAATTTATGTAAAGTGCTTAATCCATTGTATTAACATTAGCTTTCGTTTTAATAGCTGAAACCCAGAAATCTAATACACTGTATCTGTTTAATAATATTGGTTTACAAAACCCCAGGTTTGATAATGTTGGTTGAGTGAATAAATTAATTAATCAACACATATCTGCTTTGCTTAAGTCTATCCTATCAAATAAAAGAAAAATATGAAAATTGACCATCACTCCAACACACAAGATGGCCGCCCCCATGTGAACACAAGATGGCCAGCAGGGGAGGGCAGTTGGGGGCAACCAGGCTGACAGGGGAGGGCAGTTGGGGGGACCAGGCCTCTAGGGGAGGGCAGTTGGGGGGAACCAGGCCTGCAGGGGAGGGCAGTTAGGGGCAACCAGGCCAGCAGGGGAGGGCAGTTGGGGGACCAGGCCTGCAGGGGAAGGCAGTTAGGGGCAACCAGGCCTGCAGGGGAGGGCAGTTGGGGGGACCAGGCCTGTAGGGAAAGGTAGTTGGGGGGACCAGGACTGCAGGGGAAGGCAGTTGGAGGTGACCAGGCCTGCAGGAGAGGGCAGTTGGGGGTGACCAGGCAGGCCGGCAGGGGAGGGCAGTTAGGGGCAATCGGGTCAGCAAGGGAGCAGTTCGGCATCAATCAGGCTGGCAGGGGAGTAGTTAGGGGGTGATCAGGCTGGCAGGCAGAAGCAGTTAGGGGCAATCAGGCAGGCAGGCAGGCTAGCAGTTGGGAGCCAGCAGTCCTAGATTGTAAGAGGGATGTCCAACTGCCCATTTAGGCCCGATCCCAGTGACAGTTGGACATCCCTCGAGGGGTCCCAGATTGGAGAGGGTGCAGGCTGGGCTGAGGGACACCCCCCCCCACCCCCATGCATGAATTTCGTGCACTGGGCCGCCAGTATCATATAATAATATTGAGTACACTGTTCTTCACTTCGCAAGATGTGGGTGGTCCTCTACCAGGAAGATTCACTGTTGGAATTGTCTCCTTGGTAGTGATTGTCTTGGGCTGAGCTGTGACATCTTTGACATGTTTGCCCTGGTGACAGGTCATACACATTGGAGTTTCTTGGGAAGGATCAGGGCCAGGCTCATCAGTCTTGGCACATTGTTTTCCCTTTCAGACATGTACCTAACCATAAAGGGAGAGAACCTTGGCCTCATTTCCATTCACCCTGGAGCATGACAAACGCTGCTAATCAGCTGCCTGCTGACCATTTGGCTCGTCTTTGGGACTAGGAAAGCCAACTTGAGAAAAATAGCAGCTGGTAGCCTGACTCTTTGCTACTATCTGGCCTTGGCCCTGCAGCTCAGAGAAAGGCAATTTATGTTGCCAAGTGCTTATGCAAATATTATCAATCTTTTAAATGAAAGGGATTATTGATAAATGATATGTTGCTCTTTTCACACTGAGCATGCATACTGCCTGTCTACTGGTAACAGATTTGTCTACTGTTAATACAGCCAGATTGTCCATATTTCACTGCTTCTCTCAGCTGAAGATGCGATATGAAAAGAGTGGCAAGGGGAGTAGGGGAGCCTGGATGTTCATTAGGATCTGCCACTCGTTGCATATATGGCTTTGAGCAAGGGGTCAGGTGTAGATCATATATGGATTGGTACAGGGTTGACTATCTTCTGTGTACCAGTCTCTGGGTAAGATACCATGTATGCATGTAAGCTCTTTAAATTTTCCAATGACCCTGTAATGATACCCATTATATAAATGAAGAAGTTGAATCTCAGAAAGAGTGTATAACTTGTCCAAGCTCACTGAACTAAAAAGATGCACAAAAGATGACTTCAATACAATCTGGCATTTAAAATTTGACACATTTATGAACATATTATTTTACATGATTAAAAAATAGAACATTTCGCATGGTCAGCATGGCTCAGTGGTTGAGTGTAGACCTATGAACCAGGAGGAAAGGGTTCGATTCCCGATCAGGGCACATGCACGGGTTGCGCTCTATCCCTGGTGTGGGTCATGCAGGAGGCAGCCAATCAATGATTCTCTCTCATCATCGATTTTTCCAGCTCTCCCTCTCCCTTCCTCTCTGAAATTAATAAAAATATATTTAAAATTTGAACATTTTAAATATAAATAAGCCTTTAAAACATTTCCTTACAGTTTAGATTGATCAAATGTTCTTAAACATTAAGGTAATAGTTAAGAAAAATTAGTTGACTCCCAAAACATTGATTTAAACAAGTAGACCTTCTTAGTTAGAAGTTATCTCTGAGATAATTCTTTTATTTTCAGACTAGAAATCAGGATTTTAAATTCAACGGTTATTATATTTTTCTTTTTAAATGTATTGCTGCCACAATTTGGTAAAAGCCATTAGCATGATAAGTATGGTAAGTGTGGTTGTTTTGGCTGTTAAAAATGTATATATGACATTCTATATTTTTGTATGGTTGTATCAATTCATATAATTATTTTTGCTTCTTTACCATCAAAATATGAAATCTTATTCTTATCTCTGACTTAGGCTTTTTTTTACAGTATGAAGCACTTTCTGAATGGTTTGTACCAATTTACTGTGAGCTTTCTTCCCCTTTGGAACTATTTCCTTACAGAAACTAGGTTAAAACTCTGCTTATCAGGAAAATTAGGCTCAGAGGAAGACAAATGACCTCCCTCTTCAATACATCAAGTAAATTCCCAAACTCAAAAGATCTGAACAACATCTTTGAAAATATAGCTGGGACTAAAATAACAAAAATCATATTTTGGAAAACATTTCTTAGAACCGAAAAATGTTAATGAATGCACAAAGTGGTGCAAACGCCATCACCTCGGCTGGTCTGGTGCCACCTACACACAAGAACCAAGCCTTTCCTGTGTCACCCTGGATCCCTACCGTGCAAGCTTGCCCAGGAGTCAGGGGCTCTTGTGTTTATTGGTTTCAAGTATAATCTTGCCATGTTTCAGTAAAGTATCTTTTATTGTCATCGATATCAGTGCAACCTTAAATGAAATGCTGCAGGTGCATTTCAGCCCTGGGGAGTTCTATCTATTCACAAACAAAAGCTGTACCCAGCAGGTTTTTAATTTGGCAGAAGCCTCATTGCTATTCACTTAGGATTTATGTGTTTCTTTGTACTTTTGGCACAGTTCAGTACGAGATTATTTTTTAAATGTCGTGATTTAAGAGCCTCCATTTCAACATGTTCATTACTGAACTCATTATTGTCCCTCTCCTTTTTCCCAGGATTACTGATCTCAGGGAATGGACCACATCTATCCAGTTGTCCATCCAGCAATTCAGAAGTCAGCCTGCACTGCTTTCTCTTGCTCACTTACACTTATCAGACACCTACTTATGGACTTGGGCAGTTGCCATGGGGGCAGGGACTTGGTCTATAAATTCAGAGGCTAGCCCAGTCCCTATGCTCAATAAATATTAGAGGAATAAGTGAATGACAAATATTTATCTAATCTATACCCTTCTCTCCACCTCTGCTATCTCAACCCTAGTTTTGGTGTTCACCACAGTCTTACCTGGCTATTGTAATAGCTTCTAATTTGGAACCTTTGACTGTATTTATTTCTCACTGCAGCTGCCCTTAAATCTAGCCTTATTGTGCGCTGGCTGGGTGGCTCAGTTGGTTGGAGCGTTGTCCCCTACACCAGAAAGGTTGCAGGCTCAATTCCCAGTCAGGGCATATACCTAGGTTGTGAGTTTAATCCCTTTGAAAAGGGTCACGAGCACAGTTGTCTTGATTCCATAGGTGGTGGAGGTAGGCACAGGGACCAACATGATTCCAGGCCAGGCTGGGGTCTGGTGAGCCCATTCACTGAATTTGAAATATCTGGTGTTCTTTCCCTTCTGAATCTTTTGACTCAGAAATGATGTACAGGAGGCAACTGATCAATGTCTCTCTCTCTCTCACTTTCTCAAATCAATAATTATTATTATTATCTTCAGTGATAATTTAAAAATAAAAAATAAATCTAGCCTCACTGTTCTTTACTCCTGACCCTGTATGTTATGCTTAAATGGTGTTGATCTGGTTATATCTCCTGGTACACATAATTTGATTTTACCCATAATGCTTCTCTCTCTAGAAATGCCTGGTCATTTTTCTTTATTTGCAAACTCCTACTGATTCTTATTGCTCAGTCCATGTGACACATTTTTTAATAATTCTTTTCTGCAGTTCCACATTGTATTAAATGCTCCCTTTCTTTTGTCCCATTGTTCCTCATGCATTTTCCTAACTGAATACATGTTTCTTATTTTATTATGCAGTTTATTAGTCTGGCTTTCCTTCTATGCTCCTTTTTTGGATAGGAATTCTTACTGAGGCTTTGTAATAGTTTCAATGGTACATGAAAGGCAGTCCATAAATATTTGTTAATCTGAAATGTGGATACTTGTATTTTCCTTTTCATTGAATGAACAAATAGGAATTTAATATTGCCACTAATTATAAATGTTTTTAACATGTCTAGAACAAATTATAAATTAATGGACACTAAAAAAGACAATTCTTTCAAAGGAAATGAAGCTAGTGAAAATAGCTGTTAGATTTGTGCATCATAAAGGTATCAAATAAAAACTGAGTAGTCAAGTTGGCATAAAGCCTAGTGCAGACATTAAATAGACAGCTGGTATTTATAATCTGTAGGGAATGGATCTTGAAATTAATATTTATAATAGCCACATGTTGAGGATTATGTAGCAGGTAATATACTGTTAAGTACTTTTAATATGTTTTAATTTGCAAAAGAATTTATAAAAATGATTACAATGCCCATCGTATGATTGAGGAAACACATGCAGAGCGGTAAATAAAGAAAATAAGGAAGAAGTGAATGAAAGATTAATCAAAAGGTAAATATTTTCAAATCAACAATGATCATCAAGACCATCATTGTCTCCCTAGTCGGTTTGGCTCCGTGGATAGAGCATTGGCCCAAGGACTGAAGAGTCCCAGGTTCGATTCCAGTCAAGGTCACATACCTCGGTTGCAGGCTCGATCCCTGGCCTTGACCAGGGCCAAGAGTGGGAGGCAACCAATTGATGTGTCTCTTTCACATCAATGTCTCTCTCTCTGTGTCTCTCCCCCTCCCACTTTCTCTAAAAAGCAATGGAAAAATATCCTTGGGTGAGGATTAACAAAAAAACAAACAAATAATAAAGACCATCATTGTCTAATGCCACAAATCAGTTTAAATTTTGACCAGCCCAGGAGCCTGTAACTCTCCAATACAATTCACTCAACTCCTGTCTGTCCCTGCCTGTCTTCCACCCACTTTTTGAGTTTTGCACAGAAACTGAGGTCTGGAATTCAACTGCTGTTCTACATTGAAATTTAGTGTGCGTCCCTAGAAGTGCACTCATGGGCCAACTGCCCGTTACCCTTTCCACAACTGCGACTGTCATGCCCTGTTGTGTGATGAGACTTGTGCCCCAATTCTGATTAATATTACAGGACCTGCTGGGCCTGGAGCTGTGTGCCCTGGGCTCCGACAGTTGGCTGCAGCCACACAACTGCCCAGCGTATGCCAATGCTTGCTTCCAGGCAAGCTGAACTCTGTCTCCTATCGAAAGGCTCTGGCTGGGCTTCTACTTCCATCCCAGAGTCTCCTTTCCCTCACTTTACATGATGTGGCAAAGTATGTCCTCCTTTAGGAGGAGACATTTGTGACCAGACTTGGACATCAAGGTGAAGGGGCCCTGCACCAATTACGGGCCCATCCTGCCAGGTGATGAAAACAGCCAGAGCCAAGACCTACAGGTAAGGAAAGCTTAGCTTGATCCAGAACTAGGAATGAAAACACAACAGGCAGGGGAGAGGGGTTGGGGGCGGAGTTGCAGAGATGGTCAGGAGTAGATCAGAGGGCCTTGCTGGTGATGGAGAAGATGTGATCTGATTTTTGCTGATAAGCATCTCTGACTACTATGTGCAGGGTGGTTTATGAGGATGTAAAGATGAAAGCAAGAGACCAGTTGAGCCCCTGCTGTAGGGGCTGAAACAAAATATGATGATGATTGGGTTAGGATGATAGGCTTGGAGTATTTTTTAGGAGGTAGAGTTGTCAGAATTTGAGAATTTGGGTATGGAGGAGGAAGGAAAGAGGAATAAAATATGGTTCCTCGACTTCTCTTTTGAGTGACTGAGGTTGTAGATGGTGGTGCTACTTGCTGAGAAGGAAAACGGGGAAGCAGGAGTTATGTTTTAGACATGTTAAGTTTGAGAGATATATTAATATCCCAATGGAGATGTCAAGGAGGCTCCTGTCTACATGAATCTGGAGCAGAAGTGAGAGGTCAGGTGTAGAGTCATTAGAAACAGGTACTGTTAAGTCTGAGATAGGAGATGATTGTTTAGGAAAGGATTACAGAGAAAAAATGGGGCCTAGGAAGATCCCTGGCAGGCCATCATTTAGCGTTTGCTAGAGGAACGGTCCGGAAAGGGTCCTAAAGAAGACACCAGTTGAAATGGTTGGAAGAGAAACTTGACATGAGTTGTTTCAGTGGCAATATGGAGCCAAGTGGGCCAAAGAGAAACTAGGAAATGAGAAAATGTAGGCTGTGAGGACAGACAGGTTTTTAGAAAGAAGTTTTGCTGAGAAGGAGAAAGAGAATTAGCTTAGGGCAGTGGTAGGCAAACCGCAGCTTGCAAGCCACATGTGGCTCTTTGGCCCCTTGAGTGTGGCTCTTCCACAAAATACCACGTGCGGGCGCGCATGTACAGTGCGATTGAAACTTAGTGACCCATGCGCAGAAGTCGGTTTTTGGCCTGGGCGAGTCTATTTTGAAGAAGTGGCGTTAGAAGAAGTGGGGGGGTGTCGGTCAGCGCGGGGGAGGCTCGCGAGATTCATGCAGGAGTTGAGTGAGACTGGCTACAAGATGAGTGCGGATGGGAGAGTTGGAAGGGGTCGACCTCAGCGAACGTACCACAATCAGATTGAGGACGTTTTTAGCAAAGGCCAGCTTAGGAGTACCCTAATTAAGTTAATAACAATGTACCTACCTATATAGTTTAAGTTTAAAAAAATTTGGCTCTCAAAAGTAATTTCAATCTTTGTACTGTTGATATTTGGCTGTGTTGACTAATGAGTTTGCCGACCACTGGCTTAGGGGACCGGAGGTCATGGGAGGCTATTTGTAGTGTTTTATTAGGGTTGAGATACTAGAATGTTCTCAGAGGCTGATGTGCAGAGAACATTTGGTATGACTGAGGAGACGGGGTTCAGGCACTGCTGCAGTTTTTCCACTTAGCAGAAGAGAGGGAAACAATAAGGGCTGGATGCAAGCAGTTTAGCAGATTTAGTGACTGAAGCATAATCATTGTGCTGATTTCTTCAGTGAAGTCCAAGGAAGCCACAGTTGTGTGTGTGTCTGAGTGTGTGTGTGTATTAAGGGGGTGGCAGGTTTGAGGAGTGATGAGAAGGGGTGAAACAGCCTTCTGCTAGATAAGAAAACAAACCTGGAGATATGTGCTAGGATTACGACCTAGGCCGTGCTAAAGGTTTTCAGCATCCCAAATGTGTATTCCATACATGCAAACAAGTATTTGTTATGTATGTGTAAGTTATGAAGTCTACATAATAAAGGAAAGCCCGTATGCTCCTACCGCCCACTTAAGATCTAGACCAGGGGTCCTCAAACTTTTTAAACAGGGGGCCAGTTCACTGTCCCTCAGACCGTTGGAGGGCCGGACTATAGTTTAAAAAAAACTATGAACAAATTCCTATGCACACTGCACATATCTTATTTTGAAGTAAAAAAACAAAACGGGAACAAATACAATATTTGTATTTGCATGTGGCCCGAGGGCCGTAGTTTGAGGACCCCTGATCTAGACTTTAAAACTTGACCATAATCATCATGACCCAGTGTGCCCCTCCCTGATCCTATCGCTCTGCCTCATCCCCAGAAGTAACTGAATCTCTGAAATGGGTGTTGTAACCTAAGTGTGAACTAGTGGTCCTGTGCATCTTCATCCCTTCCTGCATGATGGTTTCATGACTGACGACTGGCAATATATTGTTAAATGAACTCGGATCAGTTGGCAATCCTAATGGAAGCTGAGTAGTATTTAATATAGAATTTTGAGTAGCTCATATTTAATTCCTTTAAAATTAAACCATGGAAAGGATGTCTTCTGAGACCTTAGATACAAAAAGAAAATAGGTTTGAATATAACTTCCATATGCCCTTTGCTCATGCCTGAGTCACATCCAATATTGCAGACCAGGTGTGATTCAGTCTGTAAACTCTGGTGACAGGAAATATCAGGTTTATTTATTATTTTAATTTCACATAAAATCTTCTCTAAGCTCCTATACTGTCAGGCAGGTGAGAAATTCAGTATCAGTCCTTAAGGCGGCATGAAAATCAAAGATGTGGATATGGGACTGACTGAAGGAAGACTGTTTCATCTCTAGTTTATCGCAGTTAATTATTCTCATGCTTTTAATCCCGCGCGTTCTCTGCTGTCCTGCCACACGGAGACTGCAGAGCTTATGCTGAAGACCCAGCCTTGATAAAAGCAGAGGACAGCTAGCACCTCTGTGAGCTGCCACTTCCCTGGGACTGTCCCAGAGCTCTGCTCCCGGTCCTGCACACAGAGCTCCTTTCTTTTCCTCTCTACTGAAATCTTTCCACCTCCCTCTATTGATTTCAAAGGTGCTATTTTTTCCTTCCTCTCTCTCTAGAGTACTTATCATAATAATATCAAGGAATTTAGGCTTTTACAAAAACTAACAAAATTCTCTGATTTCAAGTGGCTTCTGTTTTCCCTCCTGCCACAATTTTTTTGAGTCAAAGGAGCTAGAAATCAGAGTGGGAGAAGAGGGGAGGAGGAAAAACACATTTGAACAAATTACTGTCTCCATGAATAATCCTGGGCCATTTCTACATAATGCATGGGCATGTCTTAAAAATAAAAGAACTAGAAAAAAAGAAAGACTGTGACCTCCATGGCATTAAATTTTAGTCTTGTGTGGGTCTCTACTGAGAAAATGTGGATGCCCCATCTAGTTCACCTCCTCCCTTTCATGGGTAAGAGGACGGAATTCCAGAGGCAACATGGTGTAGCCAACTGCAAGGGCTTTGCAATTAGCAGAACTGAGTTGCAGCATTATTCACAATAGCCAAGATATGGACAACATGCGCGCCTGTCAATGGGTAAAGAAGTTGTGGAAGACACATGTGTACACATAAAATGGAATATTATTCAGCCAACAGAAAAAAAGGAAATTCTTCCATTTGCAACAACATGCATGAAACTTGAGGACATTATGCTAAGCAAGGTAAGTCAGACAAAGATGACAAATATTACAATGACACTTATATGTGGAATCTGAAAAAGCCAAACTCATAAAAACAGAGTAAAATGGTGGTTACTAGGGTCTGGGGTTGGGAATAGGAGAGCTGTTGTTTAAAGATATAAGGTTGCAACTTACAGACAAGTCCTGGAGATCTAATGCACAGTATAGTGACTGTAGACAACAATATTGTGTTATAATCATCAAACTTGCTAAGAGACATAAAAATGGTAATTATGTGACATGATAGAGGTGACCAGTTGTCTCTGTACAAGCTCCTACCTGAAATCGAACACGCAGCCTAGGTATGTGCCCCGACTAAGAATCGAACTCACAGCCTATTTGCATACGGGATGATGCTCCAACCAATTGAGCAACCAGGCCAGGAAGCAATGAGGCTAGATTTAAAGGCAGCTGCAGTGAGAAATGAATAGTCAAAGGGTCCAAATTAGAAGCTATTACAATAGCCAGGTAAGACTATGGTGAACACCAACACTAGGGTTGAGATAGCAGAGGTGGAGAGAAGGGTATAGGTTAGATAAATATTTGTCATTCACTTATTCCTCTAGTATTTATTGAGCATAGGGACTGGGCTAGCCTCTGAATTTATAGACCAAGTCCCTGCTCCCATGGCAACTGCCCAAGTCCATAAGTAGGTGTCTGATAAGTGTAAGTGAGCAAGAGAAAGCAGTGCAGGCTGACTTCTGGATTGCTGGATGGACAACTGGATAGATGTGGTCCATTCCCCGAGATCAGTAGTCCTGGGAAAAAGGAGAGGGACAATAATGAGTTCAGTAATGAACATGTCGAAATGGTGGCTCTTAAATCACGACATTTAAAAAATAATCTCATACCGAACTGTGCCAAAAGTACAAAGAAACATACAAATCCTAAATGAATAGCAATGAGGCTTCTGCCAAATTAAAAACCTGCTGGGTACAGCTCTTGTTTGTGAATAGATAGAACTCCCCAGGGCTGAAATGCACCTGCAGCATTTCATTTAAGGTTGCACTGATATCGATGACAATAAAAGATACTTTACTGAAACTTGGCAAGATTATACTTGAAACCAATAAACACAAGAGCCCCTGACTCCTGGGCAAGCTTGACGGTAGGGATCCAGGTGACACAGGAAAGGCTTGGTTCTTGTGTGTAGGCGGCACCAGACCAGCCGAGGTGATGGTGTTTGCACCACTTTGTGCATTCATTAACATTTTTCGGTTCTAAGAAATTTTTTCCAAAATATGATTTTTGTTATTTTAGTCCCAGCTATTTTCAAAGATGTTGTTCAGATCTTTTGAGTCTGGGGATTTACTTGATGTATTGAAGAGGTCATTTGTCTTCCTCTGAGCCTAATTTTCCTGATAAGCAGAGTTTTAACCTAGTTTCTGTAAGGAAAGAGAAATAGTTCCAAAGGGGAAGAAAGCCCACAGTAAATTGGTACAAACCATTCAGAAAGTGCTTCATACTGTAAAAAAAGCCTAAGTACATAGATAAGAATAAGATTTCATATTTTGATGGTAAAGAAGCAAAAATCATTATATGAATTGGTACAAACATACAAAAACATGGAATGTCAACAGTATTCCTCACATACATGTTTACAGCCAAATCAACAGTACTTTATATACTTATCATGCTAATGGCTTTTACCAAATTGTGGCAGCAATAAGTTTAAAAAGACAAAAATAATAACCACTGAATTTAAAGGCCTGGTTTCTAGTCTGAAAGGAAGAGAGTTAATTATCTCAGAGCTAGCTTCTAACTAAGAGGGTCTACTCTTCTAAATCAATGTTTTGGGAGTCAATTTATCTTTCTTAACTATTACCTTAATGTTTAAGAACATTTGATCCATCTAAAATGTAAAGGAATGTTTTAAAGCTTATTTACACTTCAAATGATCTATTTTTAATCATGTAAAATAATATGTTCATAAAGGTTTTCGATGTTAAATGACAGATCATACTGAAGTCATCTTTTGTGCATCTCATGGGCACGATCATATTTTAGCCATTCATTTATTAACTTGTTGATTTAAATATTTATGGAGCACGTGCTGCATATCCAGCACTTACAGGGCCCCGAGAAAACAGAACCAGAATGCACAGTTTCTGACTTCTTCCTTCACATTATGATTGGAGGGCAAGCCAGTTTAAGCCTCTTCTTATATTAACTCAGATCAGCCCTGCAATAACCCTAAGAGATTAGTACTGCTGTCATCTCATTTTACAGGTAAAGAATATGAAGTACAGAGAGGTTAAGTAAATTATCTAAGATCACACAGCTAGTAAGTAGTGTTTTCAGAAATAAGAAAGAACAGAGAAATTTTATGATACAAAACGTTAGTGTGTTTTTGTACATAATTTCAAAGAAATGCAAAAGAAGAGAGTGAAGTAAGATAGTTCGATGAGGTGACTTGTCAGGGATTTGTCTCCAAGAACATTTCAAAGAACA
Organism: Myotis lucifugus; assembly: GCF_000147115.1. Taxonomy (NCBI): domain Eukaryota; kingdom Metazoa; phylum Chordata; class Mammalia; order Chiroptera; family Vespertilionidae; genus Myotis; species Myotis lucifugus. Next base: position 166,923 of record NW_005871198.1, read on the forward strand.
AAGGGAAAGTGTGGATCAGATGGTGAGGAGGAAGTGGGGCCGGGAACAGAAAGCACCTGCTAGGTACAGCCAGGAGCGCGGCTTTCGTAAGAGTCGGAAGAGAGGTATCCATTGTCCTATTCCCTCTCCTGTCTATACTTAGATATGTCTAACATTCTTCTATCAGAAGAATCACTGAGAACCTAGCAGACATTTTGCTGTTATAAAACGCTACATTGTTAACAGAGCAGTTTTATTTCATATGCTCGTGGTTTTTCGCATGATAGTCATTGTTTGACTTTCCAGCTATTATTCCATGAACAGTTTCCATTGTAAACTTCTCAATGTCAGAAAAAAACAAAAACAAACAAACAAAAACAAACAAGCAAACAAACAAAAAAAACCCAAAACACACCCTTGCTAACTTCAGATTCAACCCTAGTTACTCCCTTTTCTATCTACCAGGAAATCACAACCACACTGCCACCCAGTGGCTCTTAGTGGCAGCCTCCATGACTGACAGAAAATGTAATTCAAGCATCTCCAGCCCACAGTCTTTTACAATTTCTGTTTTTACCGAAATCTGTTTTTGCATTGGTTGCTTAGGATGCACAACTCATTTTAACATAGAAATGATATTATGAGTGGTTGTTAGGTTTCCAACTTGTTCATAAAATCATTTATCTCATAATGTGTTTCGAATGAACACTTTCCAGTTATATCAGCCCTTCTGTAGTCAGTTTCATGGAGCCTTCTTGCATTGCACCTGTGTTCCTTCTGCTTCACTGCTTTGATAATGCATGAGAAAATGCCTGCTGTCCAGCCTTCCACTCCAGCCTGTTGGTTCCCCCTGTCCTTGGCCTTGGGAAGAAAAGTAAGATCGCAGGAAATCAATCTTTCTGTGAGCCGACTGCTGGTTCCTGCTGCTGTGGTTCAACCACCAGGCGGGCCCAGCCTCTGGTCCTGCTCCCAGGTCAGCTGGGGTCAGCCTGCTGTGATGATCTTCTTCCACTCTTGCAGGGCCTCTCTGACTTCCCTCTCCAGCCTTGCCTTGCCCATGGCTCACTTGAACCCTTGCTGATGATTTCCTATCAGTGATTCTCACCCTGCCCTTGTGGCTCCTCTTGACAGGAGAATTTTCTTCTCCATGGCTTCCTCCTTTCCAAGTATTTTGAGTGCATGACGAATCTTACCTTGGTTGCCTCATCATAGGGGAAAAGAAATGCAGTAGCTTGAGGAATTTCTCATTCTTCTGGTTTCCCATGAAAGCCTGCTCCCCCTGAGTTGAGATCTATATATGCTTATGAGACTGTTAGCTAAGGAGAACCTGGTACCTTATAGTCTGGACTTTTGTTCAACTTCTATGTAAAGGTGTCAAACATGTTATGAAAGTATATTCTAATTATTTAGTTACTTGTGTTATTACTGCGGTAAAGACTTTTATAAACTACATTGCATTGCCAGTGCCTGGGATAGTATATAATACATAGTAAGTTTTCAAAATGTACTTTTATGAATGTTTAGTGAGTTCTTCCTGATTCTTCTTGAAATGATGCTCATGGACTGGCTACCAATTCATCTAAATCTGGACAGTCAATTTCAAGATTTCAAGAAGGGATTGGACTCTGCCACTGCCTTCCTTTTCCCCCTCCCTTGTCATCTAGTTAGGGGAAATGACAATCCTTAGAAACAATGAGAACAGTAAGGCAGAGAGCTGGTGGCAGTAGAAAAGTGAAACCAAGTCATTCTCATTTGTCCATCTGCACTGAATTCTTAAAACACCCCAGCCCAGGAGTCAGAAGGCTTGGATGTGCAGTCTGCTCTGGTACCTGCTGGCTGTGCAACCAGGGCAATGAACTAACTCCCTGATGCCATCTTCACATTTATTAAATGGGGATGGTAATAATACAGATGTACAACAATCCCTCATCTGCAATTCCAAAATCCTAAAGGCTGTGACAACCAAATGCTTTTTCATAATTCATTTGTCCTGAAAATCTGGCCTGTATGGAATGAACTAACATGAGGCTCCTTAAAACTTTTCTTTATCCCATTAAGATTATGAGGTGCTTTCTCAGCACATTTTGGGTGTTTTGGTTAATTTGTGGTAAAGGCATAAGCTAATCTTTCTAAAAATTTAAAAATTCAGAATTCCAAAATCTGGCCTCTATATACACACCTAATACAGTATACCCTTGGGACCAAACATTTCCTAAAAGGGACTTTGAATCTTTTCATATCTGATGGGGTTATTGTGAGGCATATTAACCCTTAGAGTGCCGGGGAGTGCGATCACGCTCCTCCTGTCTTTCGCCAAAAGTGCCCGGAGCGCTATCAAAGCTTCGAAAAGGCGTCCAGTTCTAAGTCTGCTTTTATTAGTGATGATGATATTGCTAAATATGTCAATGTAGTAAAGGTTTCCTTAAGTTTTTGAATATGTAACTTCATTTACTTGCGATTCATAATTTGTTTCCTAAACTGCTGTAAAATCAGCAAAAATGCCTTGGCAATTTTAGCATAGTTCCTAGGATATTGGTTGGCACTCAAAGGGTTAATATCATGAATGAAAGCTCACAGTGCCTGGATAGATTAAGCCCTCAGTGAATATTTTATTATTATTTTAAAAATTTACCCCTAAATACAAGATATTTTCTCAGTCCTTCTGGAGGGGCACAAACAACCTACAGCACATGCATAGCAATGTGTTCACGTTTTTTATTCCCTTTCTCTTCTCTTGATTTTATTCTGATATTTTCTTCTCCTTCTCTGCTCTTCTCTAATATCCCATTCTTCTCATCTCTGCCAATCTGATGAAAGATCTGGATCTTCCCAGGCAATCACTCCTTAGCACACATACACACATTCACATACACTTTCAGAGGAGCCACAGAGTCCCCCAGTCTATCAAGGGATTCTCCTTTGGGGAGCTCATCTTTATGGAATGAATATCAAATGTGTAAGAAAAATCTCATTCACATGGTCAATTACTATTTTAAAATAATCCAAAATTTTTTTCAAATCTATTTCAGACTAAAAATTATGCCAGTTCTAATAGTTACAACTTTTAAATGTTTGGAGAAAATTGAAATACAATCAAAATAAATAAACGGCATAAAGAGATAAGTTCCTTTCCTGAATGGCAGGTCTTTATGAACGTGATCAGTTCTATTTTTCTACGACTTTATTCTTGTCAACCACTTACATTCATGTAATGCATAGCTTATAAAATGACTTAACAGATTATCTCAATAAATCCTCACAAATCTCTTGAGAGTTAGGAAAGACAGGAATAATCTTCATTTTACAGTTGAAAAAGAATGTATTTTCAGAGAAGTCAGATGATTTCTATCTGAGGTTACATAATTGGATCTCCAAAGGTGTAATCCAGTGATTATAGTACCATATTTTACTGGATCTTATGACAATTATTCCCATGTATACCTTCTCCATTCCAAGTTTTCATTGACACCCTATACCATATCTGCATTGGACTTCTTTTCATATACAGGGGTGAGCAAAAGAAGGTTCACAGTTGTTTATATGGAAAAATATAATATGAAAATAAATAATAATATAAGAATAACTGTGCTTTGTGTACTCACTTTTTTAGAAAGATTCTGAGCACTGCTCTGTGGGCATGTAGTTCCATGAGAATGGCTGTAGCAACACCCAGGGCGGTGGGCTGGACCACAGGCCCTTGCCTCTAGCCTTGGCTGGGCATACAGCTTCTCCAAGTCCCTCTGCCCTCATTTTTCATAAAACGTGTTCCTAATAAAACTTAAATGATTTCTAAATAAACTTCTAGCCCTGATATACTGATTCTGGCCATGTAAATAAAGCCCTATTATCATAGCTGGGTGAGTAAAATTGATGTTCACAGTAGAAAAGGCTCAACTATAATATTTTCTTTTTTTTTTTAATATATTTTATTGATTTTTTTTTTTTTTTACAGAGAGGAAGGGAGAGAGATAGAGAGTTAGAAACATCGATGAGAGAGAAACATCGATCAGCTGCCTTCTGCACATCTCCCACCGGGGATGTGCCCGCAACCAAGGTACATGCCCTTGACCAGAATCGAACCCAGGACCCCTCAGTCCGCAGGCCAACGCTCCATCCACCGAGCCAAACCGGTTTCGGCTCAACTATAATATTTTCAATTCAAATCATACAATAGCAATTCAAATTTGAAATTGATCCAAGTTCAATTAAATAGAATTTCATTCTAACATCACTTTTGAAAGCGGATACAATGAAAAAGTGGGGAGGAGTTTGTTTCAGTTTGCATACTTTATCAGTTTCTCCTTTCAAATATAGCTTCTCCTCCCTGTAGCTACATGATTTGGTGAGGAAGGTGAGATGCACAGAATGGGTGGTTCTCTGTCGGGGCTCCCGGGTTCAGCTTCAGTCTTCACCCCTCCCAGCATTTCTTGGCCTGTGCTCATATACCTCAGGTACAAGTCACTAGTACCTAGCATTGGGTTCACCAGACAGACTCTCCCTACCCAATCCCAGGGAAAGATATCAGCTATGTTTTAGTCTATTTTTTTAAAAATCTGAGTCTGCTAAATACAAGATATTAGTGTGGTAATGAAATGCCTCACATTCAGATGTATATATACAATGCAGTAGAAAAATTAGTGGCTATGCTAATACATACACATTTGCAATCAGTCTTCAGCTCATGACTTTTGGAATATAAAACAGATCCTTAAGCCTCTGAAATATGCAATCTATAATTGTAGGGCTTGGAAAGTTACAGGTGTTCAATTATCTGCACAGAGCATATTTACTGTAATTTTGAATTCAATAAAAATAGATTATTTGTTGCTAGAAAAAAAATTAGCACTGAAATGGAATAGAAAAACTATAACATTCAAGGAATTGTGTTCCTTAGCTCATAACCAGAACTATATATATGCACAATGTATTAAAATTTGTTATAATAGTGCCTTGCATTTTAAACAAAGAGAATTTAAATATTTTTTATTAGCCACCAAGTATCTTTAGAAGATGGAGATAATTAACCTTGGAGAGGAAATGATTCCTTTAATCAATGATGAAATAAGATACATAAAGTATTTCTATTAATACAAATTCTGCCCATGAAATGTTCTCAAAGACAATATAGATTTTATTAAGATTACATTCCCATTACAGATATTGCAATATTTATAAAGATATGGAGGTAATTATGGTGATGGTGTTTTATATTCTTTGAAACAATTGAAATACACTGAAATGGATTCTGTGACTCAAATGGATCGGCATGCCAGAAAATAATTAGAAAAAAATATTTTCTAATATAGGAATAGAAAAACTATGGGTACACTATTCTCTAATTTGGCTAAATGTCTGCAGCCCATTTAGGGGTTTCAATTTAGGACAAGAGGTTATGCTCAGAAAAAAAAGTATTATTTTAATTGAATAACACAACTACCTGCAATTTTGTAAATTGGAGAAAGGTTTTTTTCCTTCATATGATATTATTAAGTGATTACTTTCTGAGCCAGAAGGAGAAGACTGGGGAAACTGAAGTATGCAATTAAAAAGGGGTTACATATGGAGATTTTACTAGTATTTTCCATGGCACAGGGCTTAGAGCAGCGGTTCTCAACCTGTGGGTCGCGACCCCTTTGGGGGTCGAATGACCCTTTCACAAGGGTCGCCTAAGACCATCGGAAAACACATATTTTCAATGGTCTTAGGAACCGAGACACCGCTCCTCTATCGTCTCCAGGCGGGTCCGCCACATGCAGATACCCCACATACAAGTACCCGGCGTGATGACATCATCGTGCCAACCCCATCACATACACCCTGTACAAATACAGGTGTATGTGACAGGGTTGACGCCATAATGTACTTATGCGGACCAGTCACACATGTGTAGAGAGCAGCTACTGTGTAGAAAGCAGCTGCTGTGTTGAAAGCAGCTATTCTGTTAAAAGCAGCTACTGTGTTGAAAGCAGCAGTATTGGAGGTAAAATGACACTTCATGAATTATAATTACTGGGTAAATGTAAAATCATGTACTGTAAAATCATCAACTACTGCAAAAAAAAAAAAATCTGTACCATGGGAACTTAATCTGGATGCTGATTGGTCTTTTTATATTCAGCTGTGGTTGATGTGAATACTGCCCCCTTGTGATAGTAACAGGTATGTAAAAAAAAAACACAGAATGGTAAATCATAGGAAACTTTAATGAACTGTATTGACTGAACTATGCCATGTATCATCTTTTGTATTATTAAAGCTATTGTTATATATTATTTTCATTAGCAAACCATCCCATGACAATGGATCATGTAGAGAAGAACGTTAAGAAAAGAAAATATAGTGAGGATTTTTTACAGTATGGTTTTACCTCAATAATTACAGCAGGAATTGAGAAACCGCAATGTGTTATTTGTTGTGAAGTTCTACGAAGCCAAACAAACTAAAACGCCATTTTGCTAGCAAGCATTCGAGCTTTGCCAGCAAGGATAGCAACTATTTTAGAAGCAAAGCTGATGGACTCAAGAAAGCCAGACTTGACACTGGTGGCAAGTACCACAAACAAAATGTAGCAGCCGTTGAAACTTCATATTTGGTGGCACTCAGAATCGCCAGAGCTATGAAACCTGACAACTTTGCTGAGGATTTAATGTTGCCAGCGGCCAAAGACATTGTTCGAGTTATGATCGGAGACAAATTTGTTATGAAATTGAGTGCAATTTCCTTATCTAACGACACTGTCCGCAGAAGAATAGATAACATGTCTGCTGATATTATTGATCAGGTAATCCAGAAAATTAAATCTGCTCCACTTCCAATATTTAGTATCCAGCTTGATGAATCTACAGACGTTGCAAACTGTTCACAGTTACTGGTTTACATGAGGTATATTAATGATGGCGACTTTAAAGATGAGTTTCTTTTTTGCAAACCTCTTGAAACAACAACTACTGCACGTGATGTATTTGACACAGTTGGTTCATTTCTGAAAGAGCATAAGATCTCTTGGAAAAAGGTTTGTGGTGTTTGCACAGATGGTGCTCCAGCTATGCTAGGATGTCGATCTGGATTTCAATGTTTGGTACTGAATGAGTCACCAAAAGTCATGGGAACTCACTGTATGATTCATCAGCAAATGTTAGCAATGGAGACGCTGCCACAAGAGTTACAAGAAGTAATGAAAAGTGTCATAAGTTGTGTCAATTTTGTAAAGGCGAGCACTTTAAACAGTCAACTGTTTTCGCAACTGTGCAACGAGTTGGATACGCCGAACAATGCTCTGCTATTTCACGCTGAAGTGAGATGGTTGTCGAGAGAAAACATTTTAAAACATGTTTTTGAGCTTCGTGATGAACTCAAAACCTTTGTTAATAAGAAAGCAAGACCACAGTTTGAAGCACTTTTCGGTGATAAAAGTGAACTGCAAAAAATAGCTTACTTGGTTGCCATCTTTGCCATCTTGAATGAGTTAAATTTATCACTGCAAGAACCAAATGCAACATGCCTCGATTGGTCTGAAAAGATCCGATCATTCCAAATGAAACTTCAGCTTTAGCCAAAAAAATTGGATGAAAATAAAATTTACATGTTGCCTACCTTATCTGCTTTCTTTGAGGAACATGACATTGAACCAGACAAAAGGATTACGATGATAATTTCTGTGAAAGAACACTTGCACATGCTTGCAGACGAAATTTCATCATACTTTCCAAATCTACCTGACACCCCATTTGCACTTGCCAGAAGCCCATTCACAGTCAAAGTTGAAGATGTTCCTGAGACAGCACAAGAGGAATTCATTGAACTTATTAACAAGGATGCAGCGAGAACTGATTTCTCTACAATACCAGTTACAAAATTCTGGATCAAGTGTTTGCAGTCATATCCTGTTCTGTCTGAGACTGTGTTGGGCCTTCTTCTTCCATTTCCAACAACATATCTTTGTGAAACAGGGTTTTCCAGCTTGTTGGTTATCAAGTCTAAATACAGAAGTAGACTTGTTGTGGAAGATGATCTTCGTTGTGCTCTTGCAAAGACTGCCCCGAGAATTTCTGATCTGATGAGAAAGAAACAATCTCAACCTTCTCACTGACGTTGGCTCTTTACGCATACTGTCGCAAAATGTAGCAAAGTAGTTTACTGTTGTTATATTAAGACTGTTACCCATGCCACACCATGCTTCAAGACAAAATTTCATTTATTTGTAATTAGAAATAAATATTTCACAATATATAATTACATATTGTTCTTGTGATTAATCACTATGCTTTAATTATGTTCAATTTGTAACAATGAAAATACATCCTGCATATCAGATATTTACATTACAATTCATAACAGTAGCAAAATTACAGCTATGAAGTAGTAACGAAAATAATTTTATGGTTGGGGGTCACAACATGAGGAACTGTATTAAAGGATCGCGGCATTAAGAAGGTTGAGAACCACTGGCTTAGAGGAAGACAATCAAGGACATCAATTAAGAAATGCAATGGCAGTGAGAATGGTCTGAATTCTGACTCCCCTCTCAGCACAATACTTGGTGCCCCAAACCCACAAGTCTCCTTTCTCTCTTTGGCAGGATGCAGGAAGCTCATACTTCGTGGTGACTTTTAGGCTTCTCGCTTGGTGGCTGTGTGAGCTATGGCTTGGCCACGTCAGAGAATTGCGCCTGTATCTCTTAGTCTGATATGTTTAGTCTGTAGCTTCTGATGTCAATTCCTTTTTAAAGAACTAATATTGACTTTGTGGCTCCAATATTAAAAGCAACGACAACAGGAATAAATTCAACAACAATAGCTACCATTTCTTGAGCATCTTTTTGTGTGCTGGGCATTAGAGCTAACACCAGCATCATCTTATCTGATTACCACAACAGTTATACGAAGTGGGGAATATTATTACCTCCATTTTACAGGAAAGGAAAGCAAAACTTTCTGAAAATCATACAACAAGCGAGAGCTGAGTTGCAAATGTAGAGGTTCGAACCTAACACCTAAGGATAATCAGAAGCACAGAAAATACAAGGGGAAATGGATTAAAATAATTCAAAAAAGTTAGGAGACAGGAAGAGTGAGATAGAAAATAAGTCAGAGCAATAGCTAGATCATCCATACCCATTATCACATTATAAAAATAGAACCTCAGTAGTGAGTGCATAGTTATAACATTAAGTAATAGTTTAAATTTTTTACAAAAAGAAAACACCAAGCCCAGATGGCTTAGCAGCTGACACTACCCAATATTCAATGAACAAATATTCAATGAAAAAGAAAGATTATTCCCTAGCTCTTTTTATGAGGTGAGTATGAATCTTCATACTACAGTAGATAATGATCTCCCTCTGCCGTGCACTTCCCCTGTATACTTTTTCCTATACCTCTGGAGCTGGAAGCCTGCAAACTATATTTCATAGTCTACTTGTCCTATGGCTTCCCATTAATTCTCCTAATGCGAGGCATTGAAAAGAGATTTAAAAATGAAAAGAATAGAAAAGTGACTTGTTTTCCATTTCTGCCAGCTCAGCCAGTAGTGGCTGCTTCAGGTGGGCAGTGGCAGCCACCTATAAAAATGAGTTAAATGCTTGGTCACCTCTTTTAAACTGCAACTGCTCCAGAACTATTGCAATCATAGGTATTGGATAATGCCATTTTTACATGTGCTTCTTTAGCCTTCCTTTACCCTCATTGGGTAATTAATTTTTTCTTTTGTGCTTTTCCAATTCTTCCAATAACTTCGTAGTGAATTAAATTCCCTAAATTAAGTTTCCTCTTCTAGCAAAATCTTGAATGGTCTTATTTTTTTGTGCTGGGATAGTGATTTATTCAGTTATTATGTAATCCAAAGATAGTTTGAGGAAGAATTAAGTATCTTTGCATGAGTGCAACAGTCCTAAACAAAATATTATCAGATCAAACTAGCAATGTATTAAGTATGTGATATGTGATTGCCAAGTTGTGTTTAGTATGAGATTTCAAGGTTGTTTAAATATTGGTAAATCACAGTGGCTTTGTAATACAGCTTGATATCTGGTATTGAGATCCCACCTACTTTGTTCTTCTTTCTCAGGATTGCTGCAGCTATTCCGGTCTTTTTTTATTTCAGATGAATTTTTGGAAAGTTTGTTCTAGGTCTGTGAAATATGCCATTGGTATTTTAATGGGGAGTGCATTGAATCTATAGATTGCTTTGGGTAGTATGGACATCTTGATGATGTTGATTCTACCAATCCATGAACACGGTATCTTCTTCCATCTGTTTATGTCTTCCTCTATCTCCTTTTTCAGTGTCCTGTAGTTTTCTGTGTATAGGTCTTTTACCTCCTTAGTCAAGTTTATTCCTAGGTATCTTAATTTTTTTTGGTGCGATGGTAAATGGGATTGCTTTTTTAGTCTCTCTTTCTGTAAGTTCATTATTGGTGTATAGAAATGCCATAGATTTCTTGGCGTTAATTTTGTATCCTGCTACATTGCCGAATCCATTTATTAAGTCTAATAATCTCAAAACAGCCTGGTACTGGCACAAGAACAGACATATAGATGAATGGAATAGAATAGAGAACCCAGAAATCGACCCAAACCACTATGCTCAATTAATATTCGACAAAGGGGGCATGAACATACAATGGAATCAAGACAGTCTCTTCAATAAATGGTGTTGGGAAAATTGGACAGATACATGCAAAAAAATGAAACTAGACCACCAACTTACACCATACACAAAAATAAACTCAAAATGGATAAAGGACTTAAACATAAGACAGGAAACCATAAAAATACTAGAGGAATCCATAGGCAGAGAAATCTCAGACATTTGCCAAAGCAATTTCTTCACTGATACTGCTCCTAGGGCAATCGAAACTAAAGAGAAAATAAACAAATGGGACTACATCAAAATAAAAAGCTTTTGCACAGCAAAGGAAACCATCAACAAAACAACAAGAAAACCCACTGCATGGGAGAACATATTTGCCACTGTTATCTCTGATAAGGGTTTAATCTCCAACATTTACAGGGAACTCATACAATTTAATAAAAGGAAGATAAACCATCCAATCAAAAAATGGGCAATGGACCTAAATAGATACTTTTCGAAAGAAGAGAGAAGAAAGGCCAAAAGACATATGAAAACATGCTCAAAGTCACTAATCATCCGAGAGATGCAAATCAAAATGACAATGCGGTACCATCTCACACCTGTCAGAATGGTTATCATCAACAAATCAACAAACGACAAGTGCTGGCGAGGATGTGGAGAAAAAGAAACCCTCATGCACTGCTGGTGGGAATGCAGACTGGTGCAGCCACTGTGGAGAACAGTATGGAGTTTCCTCAAAAAATTAAAAATGGAACTCCCATTTGAGCCAGTGATCCCACTTCTAGGAATATATATCCCACAAAACTAGAAACACCAATTAGAAAAGATATATGCACCCCTATGTTCATAGCAGCACAATTCACCATAGCTAAGATTTGGAAACAGCCTAAGTGCCCATCAATAGATGAGTGGATTAGAAAACTGTGGTACATCTACACAGTGGAATACTATGAGGCAGTAAAAAAGAAGTTCTTACCATTTGCAACAGCATGGATGGAACTGGAGAGCATTATGCTAAGTGAAATAAGCCAGTCAGAGAAAGATAAATATCACATGATCTCACTCATTTGTGGAATATAATGAACAACATAAACTGATGAACAAAAACAGATCCAGAGACAGAGAAGCATCAATCAGACCGTAAAACCTCAAAGGGAAGGTAGGGGAGGGTGGGGGTAAGAGGAAGAGAACAACCAAAGGACTTATATGCAAGCATATAGGCCTAACCAATGGACACAGACAACAGGGGGGTGAGGGCAGGAGTGGGGGGGATGAGGGAGTAATGTGGGGATAAGGACACATATGTAATAACGTAATCAATAAAAAAATATTGGTAAATCAAAACGTTATATGCCCATAAGAAGAAAAACATATGATCTTTGTAGATTCAGGAAAAACATTTAACAGAATTTACTATCCATTCATGATTAAATGTCTTATCTAAGTAGGAATAGAAGGCAATACCCATAACCCAATAAAGGAACTCTATAAAGACCTTGTAACTTTAATTTTTCTTAATGTTGAAATGTTACAAACATTCTCTTTAAAATCACACATTTATAGCCCCAGCCAGTTTTGCCCAGTGGATAGAGCATCAGCCTGCAGACTGAAGGGTTCGTTCCGGTCAAGGGCACATGCACAGGTGTCAGGCTCCATCCTCAGTAGGAAGGCGTGCAAGAGGCAGCCAATTGATTATTTTCTCTTATCATTTATGTTTCTATCTTTTTCTCCCTCTTCCTTCCTCTCTGAAATCAATAAAAAAAATATTTAAAATCACACACACACACACACACACACAAGAAAACCATACAATGATTCTTACTATCACAATTTCTAATCATCATTTTTCTAAAGATCATAGCTGGGGAAATAGGCAAGAAAAAATAAAGTTAAAAGGACACATGCTTAAAATTAAGAATAAATACTGCAATTATTTAGATGACAAAGATAATCTAGTTGGTTGTCTACACAGAAAACCCAAAGAATCTATAGAAAAATTATTAGGATTAATAAAGTTTGAAAGAACTGCTCAGAAAGAAATTGATGTAAATAAATCAATTTTATTTCTTTAAACCAGCAACAAATCAATAATGCAACTTTACTATTTATAATAGCAACCACAGAAAACTCATAAAGATGTACAATAACTTTGTAGAAAATCATAAAATTTTATGGAAAGATACTTTTAAATATCTAAATTAATAGAGCAATATACCATATTCTTGGAAAAAATATTAACTCATTAACTTGAAGTTGGATAGAATTCTAATTAAAATTTCACCATAATTTTTGTGTGTGCGTGTAACTTGGCAAGGTGACTCTGAATACTGGAGATCAGAGTCCTGAGGAGAGCCACAACTCTTCAAAAGCAAAAAAAAATAAAGCGGGGAGTTTTGCTTTAACTGTAGCAAAAAGTTATGAAGTTCTACTAATTAAGATTTAATTGTGATATTAGCATATGAATAGGGAATTTGGCTAAGGGACTAAAGAGAGAGCCCACAAACTAATTCATACATTTTGGAAACTTGATTTATGAACAAATTTGGCTTTTCAGATCAGTGATATTTGAGACCAAGAATAGGAGTGAGTTTTTTGTTTGTTTGTTTGTCTGTTTGTTTGTTTGTTTCAATAGCTTTTATCAAAGATGGCAGATACATGGCATGCTCAACTCACACCAGAAATCTTGGACAGATGTTAGATGCTGTTACTCAACCATAGTGTACTTTTTTACTGGCCTAAAATGTCATCTCAAAGTACTTTTCAACCCAGCACCCCAAGAAATGGATTTGGCCCATAATATAAAGCCAAATTGCTCCTCTAGCACAGATTCAACTGTCCAGTTTCCTTTATCCTAATTGTGGACTCTCTAAACATTTTAAATACTCATTAAAGTTTGCAGGGACCAGGGGAGGGTGTTATCTTCTACTGATCTTTACATAGAAACAGCCTTCAATATAAATGAATAAACCAATATTCTAAATTATATAGCAATCATTTATGATTCTGATTCTTGAGAGTTGTTCCTGAGAACCAACTCAGCAAAGGAACTGATGAAATTTAGGTTCTACATGTACCAAGCCAGGATCCAGGCCCTGGGCCAGGGTGGGCCTAGCCACTCACTGCCAACCTGTGAGAGGCTGCCTTGGTAGCCAGTTCTTCATCTTGTCTCTGTGAGCACAATAAACATTTACTTCTTACTCATTCATAATTTAGTAAATCCATGTTAAAGTTTTGGCTCAAAAATAGATACGTATTAGATCTGCTCTGATACTAAAGGTCACCTAGTTGACTTTTTAAAATTTCATATTCCTTTTTTATTTCCATTGTCTTTTCCTAGACTAAGTCAGTTATTAGTTAAACAGATCTGATGTAGAGACATATTCAGAAGCCACAGATCCGCCCACATGCAGTTATTCTGGTGGAACTGGAACTTATTAAATATGCACTTATGTGACTGAAGGAAAGCCCACAGTTAATTAAGTAATTCTGAAAAACCAATAAGAGTTGGCAATGCTAAAACACATGAGTATTAGCAATAAAATCACACGTCGACAAACTGTTTTTAGATGATGTTGGTACGTTCAGATGCAGAGAAGTAAATAAACTATAACCCTTTGATATTATGGCAAAAAATAGTGAATAACTTTGGATGATATTAAGAATCCATCACCTAGAAACTGCCTAAAAAGTAGGAGGTATTTTAGCTGACAAATGGCTAACTAATTTGCTGGTTCTCTAATAAACTACAGAATAAACCATGAACCCAAGTTGTGAGGCTTTTAACTACCATCTTTAAAAGGTCAATATTCTTCCATATTTATGAATATTCTGTAAACCAAAGGTCAGAATGAAATGTCTGAAAAAAAGAGTGTGTTAATGGTGATAGTGGGGCAGAATATTGAAATGGTGGCATCCCGAATGACTGCTTATTATATTTATATCTAAAACTTGAGGGGAAGAAAAACAAGACTAACAAACATAAAAACTTCTTTTCCATTTAAAAATTGTATCTTGTATTTCCAGATTTTAAAATGGTGATAATAATTATGTATGTTTAATAATAATAGCCATAATTTTCTGCACATTTATTCTGTGTTACCCTATTCTGAACACATTGCATGTATCACCTAATCTATACTAATAATAGCCTAGGTGGTCATCATGCCCTCATGCATCACGCCCTAAAGTTGTCACAAGATGGCCGTCACAAGATGGCTGCCTGCACAGCGGAGGCAGGGCCCAGCAGAGGAGGCGGGTTGCGGCAGGGGAGAGCAGTTGGGGGCGATCAGGCTGGCAGGGGAGGGCAGTTGGGGGCGATCAGGCCAGCAGGGGTGCAGTTAGGGGGTAATCAGGCCTGCAGGCAGAAGCAGTTAGGGGCAATCAGGAAGGCAGGAGGAGAGCGGTTAGTATCCAGCGGTCCCGGATTGTGAGAGGGATGTCCAATTGCTAGTTTAGGCCCACAGGGATCGAACCTAAACCTGCAGTCGGACACTCCCCAAAGGGTTCCAGATTGGAGAGGGTGAAGGCCAGGCTGAGAGACACCCCCCTCCTGTGTACAAATTTCATACACTAGGCCTCTAGTCTCATAATAACTCTATCAGGTGCTTTAACAGATGAGAATACTGAATCACAGAGAGGGTAAAATACTTGCTCAAGGGAACTCAGCTCCCAAAAGGCAAACTTAAAATTAAATCTAGGCAGCCTAACTCAAGAGCCTAGTATTAATCATAATGCTATAGTGTGATGGTTAATTTTATGTGTCACTGACTGGCTATTATATATACCCAGTTGTTTGGTCAAGCATCAATCTTCATGTTGTTGTGAAGGTATTTACTATATGCAAGTAATACTTAAATGGATAGACTGTGAGTAAAGCAGATTATCTCCCATAATGTGGGTGGGCCTCATTCAATCAACTGAAGGCCTTAAAGTCAAAGACTGAGGTTTCCCAAAGAAAAAGCAACACAGAAAGCCCGCCTGAGTTGCCAACCTGCAGATATGGAATTCAAAACCCCAACAACTCTTTCTTGCATTTCCCAGCTGTTGGCCGGCCCTACAGAATTCAGACTAGCCAGCTTTCATACCTGCGGGAGCCAATTCCTTAAACTAAATTTCTCTCATAGAATTGTAATAGGCATGTATATATCCTATTTGTTCTGTTTGATGGACAACCTTGACTAATCATTTATGTTGGTATGACTTGTTCTGTTATTTAACATTAATTTCATTTAATCTCCATCATTACCTTATGCCCCAGATAAGAAAGGTATTATTAACATGTTAAAGATAATGAAAACAAAGCCAAAAGAGGTTGGATTATTTATGTAAATCATAGCACTAGTAAGTAATAAAGCCTGGACTAAATGTAAGTCAAAGATTACAAGATCTGCCAGAAGATGTCATGTGTGGCTACAGCAGATGTGTTATATTTCTGTAGGGATTTGAGTTTTCCACCATCTACCTCTGTCTTCTGACTCCTATTAAACATATTTTTAATGGCTTAAAAATATTTTCTCTACCTCACATATTTTCTATGTCTCAATAAACAGTCACATTTGTCAGATAATTCAAACAAACACAGCAAGAGAAGAACACTGAATCAGAAGCGTTAGATAATTTCTGCCTCCTAGCCACTTTCTGAGGCATGACATGCAAAGAGGCAAAGATGTAGAAAAAGAATCAAGAAAACCAATATCTTCATTTGTTTATTCAAATGCACGTGGAGAGCCTATTGCACAGTGTGTAAGCCTGTTCTTTGAAAGATGGCAAAAGGACAGTGTTATTATTGAGTCACAGAGCAATGGGTCTGTGCTACAAGCCTGTAAAGTACCTCTGGTCCCAACAGTCATATTTTTCTCCTTAAGCTGCTATACCATATCACCTGTGTACCACTCTAAAGTTTAATATTTATTATATGCAAGTGTTACAAGGCAAACAATAACATCTTCAAACAAGGAGACCACAGTCGACATTACTTAGGGCTCATAGATGGAATAAGAGATCATGGTGCCTAAAGGTTAACTGAAGAGTGGTGCTTGCCAGATGAAAGTAAAGAGCATTACTGTGTAAACACTTGTAAAGATATGATCTTAATAGCTATGCAGTGAGTATTTATTAAGGAAATTGTACTGCTTCTAAGATTGTGATAACCAGCCCGTAGCTCTGCACAGCTTTTTCACTCTAATTCACTTGGCAACTCATTTTCCCTCTCACTTCAGTGAATTTTACAAATGTTATCTATTATCTTCAAATCTCCTATCTCTTTCTCCCAGAAGATCTTCTCCACTTCGCAGAGAAATAGAAGCCATCTGATGGGAACTCCCTGTCCACTCACGTCAGTACCCATCCTCCTCATTTCCCATTTGCGTGGGAGGGGCTGACTCTCCTGTCTTGGGCTAAACTTCACCTGGTTCTTTAGCTTCCATCCTGTGATGATGAATTTTTCATGTCAATGTGGCTAATCTACAGTGTTCAGTTTTTGGTCAAACACCAGTCTTCGTGTTGCTCTGAAAGTATTTTAAAGAAGTAATTAGCGTTTAAATCAGCAGACTTCGAGTAAAAACAGATTACCATTCACAATACAGTGAGCCTCATCTAATTGAAATTGAAGGCCTTAAAAGACTTAGGTCCCCAAATGAGGGAGGAATTCTACTTTCTGATTCAAGACTAGAACATCAACTTTTGCCAGAATTTCCAACCTGCCACTTGCCCGGTGAAATTCAGACTTGCCAGCCCCAACAACCCCACAATTGTGTAAGCCTACCCATTAAAATCGCTGCTTCATATTTTTATATTTATTCTTCTGTTGCTTTTTGTGCCCCTTATTCACATAATTTTTGAATGAATGAATAAATAAATGAACAGAGAGGTTATTAGACAAAAGAATGTTCAGCACTATGGAGACTATAGAAAAATATAAAATGACTCCTTAAACAAGGTATGTGTTGGTATGATTAAGCACACACACACATAATGCCATGTGTTAGTTATAAGCAAAGAGGTTTGGAGATGGGGCATGATAGCGGGGTGGGATTGTTCAGAAGATTTCTAGGAGGCGACATACTTAAAGATCATTGTAATAAAAGACATAACCCAAGAGCTCATTTAGAAGACAGAAGAAGAAAAAAATTGGAGCCAAGTAAAAAGATAGAGAAATGAGACATCCACAAATAATTCTGGAGGTAGGAAAAAGGTAGGGAAAAGGAGAGATTTTTAAAAAAATAGTGAGTTTCTCCAGGGAAAAATCCAGTTTTGTGGAGAGGCCTATGTAGGAGAAATTTTAAAGAAAGTGAAAAGAGGTTGAGGGGAATAGAAAAAAAGAAAAGAATATATATATATATTTTTTTGTAGCCACAGGTGAATACATAGAGAAAAGTTTCAAAAAATAGTTGAGGCAGAAGGTAGATTATGGGTTAAGGAATAGAAGAAGGAAGGGAAGCAATGAATACTGAGCCTTCTTTCAAGGACAAGGGAACTAATCGGGACCTCTGATGTCCCTGTGATGCTTCAGCAGCCTCCATCCCATGTCTGTCTGTCACTAAGGCTCACCATTCCTCTAACAAATGCCCGTCATCTTGACCCTGCCTTTTTCCTTCTCATGCCTGCCCTTCTACTTTAATTAGTCTCCCTGACTCCCATTTCTCCTCCCTCCGGGGCATCCCCTGCGATTGAGGTAATGAAGATGATGAAGGCAGCAGGTGGCCCAGGACAGACAGTGTAGCATGAAAAAAAAAGCAGTAAGAGCCCAAGTGGTGTGGCTCAGTGATTGACCTTTGATCTATGAACCAGGAGGTCACAGTTCGATTCCCGGTCAGGGCACATGCCCAGGTTTCAGGCTCCATTCAGTAGGGAGTGTGCAGGAGGCAGCTGATCAATGATTCTCTCTCATCATTGATGTTTCTATCTCTCTCTCCCTTCTTCTCTGAAATCAATAAAAATATATTTAAAAAATATATACTAACAACTAAAAGAAAAGCAGTAGGAGCCTGGCCTTTGGAATTGAACAAACCTGGCTTTAATCTTATTGCTGTCTGATCTTGAGCACATTATTTAAATTGCATGGGACTCCGTTTTCTCATCCCTAAAGCACAGACAATACTTTTCTATTGGTTTGTCATAAGGTTTAAATGAAATAAAAAATCTGTCATACAGACAGCTGTATTCCCACAAGGTGTTCAATCATTTTTATTATGATACCAAACTAATGTTCCTAAAGCACTCCCCTCATTATTTTAGATCCATGACTAAGAGCTTTCAAGGCCCTATTTCTTGCCACTTT
The DNA here is from genome assembly GCF_000147115.1 of Myotis lucifugus. Lineage (NCBI taxonomy): Eukaryota > Metazoa > Chordata > Mammalia > Chiroptera > Vespertilionidae > Myotis > Myotis lucifugus. The sequence goes on from NW_005871198.1 coordinate 185,773, forward strand.
AAATGTAAATTTCTCTCTCCTGTACTGTAATCTCCTGTGCCAAGGTCCTGTCTTAGTCATCTTTGCCATCCCAGTGAACAGCTTAATCCATTTCTTCAATACAACCTTTCTTTATCTGGAAGAGACATGGGCTTGTTAAATTGCCACTAGGATAGAATAAGATGAGTTTGGCTTCAAATAGTAGAAAATATAATTAGTAGTGACTTTACAAAATAGATGCTTATCTAATGTAACAACATTCTAGGAGTGAGTCATCATAGAGTAATTTGACTAAGGTAGAAACTCACTACTTTTAGAATGTTGTTACATTAGATAAGCTTCTATTTTGTAGTCACTAATTATATTTTCTACTATTTGAAGCCAAACCCATCTTATTCTATTCTAGTGGCAATAACGTTCTAGGTGTGACTTGTTTTAATTTAGCCTGCTCATGACTCACAGTATTCATTTAATCTAAGGATTTATATCTTGCACCAATTCTGAAAAGCTCTCAGTCATTACGTCAACAAATTTTTTTAATATTACATGTATCCAGCACTTAATTGGTCTTACTAGGAGAACTTCTGCTTCCCTTTGTTCTCCATTTGTTATATCTCTTTAAAGCTGTTATGATCTCTATTAGGGTAGAAAACAAGGCCATTTCCCTACTTATAGAAGCCATCTTTAGGGCTAAAAGCAAGGTCAAGCCTGTGTGTGTGTGTGTGTGTGTGTGTGCATTAAGTGTGTTAAAATAGGCCTCAGTCAGGGAAAATTTCCTGAGGAGCTGTGTTTTGGAGGAAGACGAGTTTACTAGAGAGGCACAGGATGCCTGCTCCAGGCACAGGACACAGCACGTGTAAATGCTCAAAGACTGAAGGCAACATCGATTATTTGAAGATCTGTGAATAGGTTCATTGGACAGAAACATAAACTGAAAATGGGGAAAGCGTCAAAGACTAGGACTGGATGATGAAAATCCATTTTAATTCCATACTAAGAAGCTTAGATTTTATCCTAAAGGCAATTGAAGGATTCCAAGCAGAAGAGAGACATAATTAGATTTCCTCTACAGAGTGCCAAGATGAAGAACAGATGCAGGTGACAAGAGACCATTGCATGAATCCATATGTCTAATTCTCCATGCAATGAAAGGTCACTGGGGGCAGATGCTGTCAGGGGATGGTGGAGGGATGCAAAGAAAGAGTGCCAGTGGTAGGTACCTGACACCAAGACACAAAACCAAAGGAAAAAGCAGGTGGGAAGCTGGGCAGAGGGTTTGAAGTCAAGAAGAAGAGTCATGAGGGTAGCCAAAACTGAATCAGAGGCTGGTATCCAAGTTTGATTAAGATGCCAAGAAATCTAGGCCAGGGACATTCAGACCAACCTAAATTAATGAGGAGAACAGTGCAAGTTTGTGCTGTCAATTGTGGTATGTTGTAGTCAGTAACGGGGATGCTTTTAGATATGGCTATTTTCACTTGTTCTCATGACAGGTGGACATGCTCTCTGTTTATTGTTACCACCTTTCTGATTGGATCTATTTGATCTATCAGCATCACTGAAAATTTATTTTTAAATACAGTCAACAATAAAAACGATGAACAAACATAATATGTAAATAATGCACACTGCTTTGAGTTGAGAGAAATAATTCTTTAATGTAGCTATAGCTGTATCTCTATGAGTACCACGATAGAAATATCACATTGGGCAAGGTGGCAGTGTTCCTGCCAGAAGAAACAATCTGTGCTGTCTTGATTTCCCATTTTTCTATGCAAGAGGCTCTGGCAAACCTCTAGATGCCTGGCAGGTGCTTATCACTCTATTCCTACTCCAATGGGAGAGACACAGTGTGAGGATGTGATTTCAAATTTAAAACAAAATCCACACTATCCCAGCCATGAGCTCTAACTGGTGATGCTCCAGGGAAGCAATTGCTACTAGCTAGCTCTTGTGTTCTTTTGGGAAATGGAAGCTGTGTCTTCCCCATTTTAGCAACAGTGCACCTCCAATCCTAATTAAATATCCACAGCAGTGCATGCCTGCTAGCACTGAAATTTAAATAACGGGGAAATCAGAATTGTATTCTATAAAATTAGTAGGCAAGTGACTTTCTCTTTTTCTACCACTTTGAACTGTGGTGATTCCTACTGTGCTCAACTGTGTTATGCCACATTTTTAATGTGAACTTTTATATCCAAGAATATTATTGAATATGTTACAATTATCAAGTAAGTGCTTGATGTTGTAGAAATGAATGACTACAAAATCTTTATACAAGATAACAGAATCAAAGACGAGGCAGGAAGATACGGACGAGGAGTTTGCAATCTGCAATACAGAGCTCCAAATAACTACAAGACACGCTGTGATATGTGCCAAAATAGAGCATAAACAATTGCCAAATGGGCACAGAATCCAATCTTGGACACACTACCTTTGAGGTGCAGCAATAAAACTCATGTGAAAATTTGATTGGGCAATAGGGAAATTGGAACCGAGCTCAGATGAGAGGCTGGTGTTAAAGGCTAGAATTGGAAGTTACCCATCCAGAAGTTTTTAGAATAAATATGAGTGCCAAGAAGAAGCATGTGAGAGAGAAGAAAGACACTATTCAGCCTTCTACAAGACTTAAAAAGAAATGTTGAGCAAAGTCATAAACAGAGTGTGAGGGGGGAAAGCCCTAAAATAAGAACACAACCATATTGGAGTGGGCCATGAAGAAAAAGAGTACAAAGAACATTATGAACAGAAAGAGGTGCAAGATTGGAAGATCAGTGAAAAATTCCAAATCAGGACCAAAGAGACAATTTCCTGGTCATAATATGCTAAGCATTAACTTTTTTCTACATATCATTAGTGAGGAGGGGGACTAGTAAATTAATAAATAAACTCAAGTTTATATCATAAATAAATTGCTATATATAATTATGCTTTCATTGTGTACTCTAGTTAAATTATGTAATATGGGCTTGGTCACTGTAAAACAATATATGTTTTAGTGTTGTTTCTCTAAAGTCCAGAGCAACACAACCCTACTAGGTATTGAAACAAATAGATTTCTTAACCCTGTGGGCTTTATCTGAGTATTTTGGTCAATATTTAAAAATCTAGATTTAACAGGATAAGAAGGTAAAACCTTTTTTATTGTTTCCTTAATATGGCTTATCATTATGTCAATAAAATATAATTTGCTGATGATGGGACCCAAGCCAATTCAAGAAGCAAGAGAAACCAGCAAGTAAGCCTTTGCAATCAAAGTTGAGAACTACTGGCATAGAAACCACTGCTGATATAGAGCTAACTTTTAACTGTAGGAAACTGGAATAGAGAAACAGGGAAATGACATCACAAAGAAGCACAGAGACAAATATAGAATGAAAGGCATTCTTGAACAGGGTTTCCTACCCTTAATGGGGTGCAACTCACCTGGGGATCTTGTTTAAATGCAGCTTCTGAGCCAGTAGGCTTAGAGTGGGGCCTAAATTCTACATTTCAGGTAAGTCCCAGGTCATGTCAGTACTGCTAGTCAGCAGACTTTACTTTGGGTGTCAAGGGTCCAAAAATTCACAAACTTGATGTATCCACCAAATTCATGGTATCAGGGTGGGCTGGGGAAGCAGAGTGAGAGCAGCAAGGAACTGGATGTGAGAGTCTTAAGAGACACTGCAATCAAATGTAATGATCAGTGCTTGTTTGGATCCTGATTGAACAAATTAATTGTAAAAGAAACTTTTTAAAGACAAATGAATATTCTGATTCTGAACTGGGTTTCACACAATTTCAAAGAATTTTTTTATATTTTTTATTAATTTCAGAGAGGAAGGAAGAGGTAGAAAGAGATAGAAACATCAATGATGAGAGAGAACCATTGATTGGCTGCCTTCTGCACGCCCCCCACTGGGGATTGAGCCCACAACCCAAGCATGTGCCTTTGACCTGAATCAAACCCGGAACCCTTCAGTCCCCAGGCCGACGCTCTATCCACTGAGCCAAACCAGCTAGGTCTCCAAGGAATTTTTAATCATTTTGTTAGGTAGGATAATGACTTACTCACTGGGAATTGAACCACAACTTCCTGGTTCATAGGTTGATGCTCAACCTCTGGTTATGCAAGATAATGACCATATATTTTAGAAATGCATGTTGAAGTATGGAGGAGTGTGACGCTTTAAAACAGTTCATGAAAGCCCAGCCAGAGTGGCTCAGTGATGTCCACCTACTAGGAAGTTTCCCTCTGCCCACCCTCCTCTTGGAAAGGACAAGGAAATGTGGCCTAATTCTAATCGGAGGGACTGAGGACAAGCCTGCTGGACATCTTCCAAGAAAGGCTTTATTTTTTAACAATAACACAAAAATGATGCACACTAGGAAGTACTCCTATTTTTTCAGCCAAATGTGGACTGTACAGCCAGCTTGCAACCATGAGGTCAAGTGTAACCAGTAAGCAGATAAGCTGAAGATGGCATACTGGGAAGATGGAAAGGGGTTGGACCCTTGATTTCATTGATGAGTTGCTTAATTAACCATGGAACTCCAGGCTTTGTGTACTTTAGGAATGAGGCCTTCTACCAGATTCTTTTCTATAGTTAATAGTCATAACATTAAAACATGGAAGAATTTGTCATTTAAACTAATTATATGCCTTGTATATTGGAATCCAAGACAATCCTTTGAAATTGTACCCCAGAGATCTTTTAAGACCAATAACTCTGCACTAAATCTTGACTATTTGCTGTCATGTAAAAATGAAGGACTGCTCTTCCTTATGCATACTCATTATCATCCTTTGAAAAACATTCTATTGAGGTATGATTGACATTCAAAAAGCTGTACATATTAAATATACACAACTTGATGAGTTTGAAGGTAAGCATATATCCATAAGACCATCAGCACAATCAAGACCATAAACTTATCCATCACCTCCAAAAGTTCCCTTTTGTTCCATTTACCTATTACTTACCTACTTACTTACTTACTTATTTATAATTTTTCTTTTACTGTAAGAGTACTTAACATAAGTTCTACCCTCTTCACAAATTGTTAAATATTCAATATAGTAGTGTTGAGTATAGGCTCATGGCATAATGATGCTTTTATGAGGAATTTTAAAAACTCAAACTTATGAAACTAGAGAGTAGAATAGTGTTTACCAGAGCAAAAGGGATAGGAGGTGTCAGTCAAGGGATACAAAGTTTTAGTTATGCAAAATGAATCAGTCTGGACCTACTATAGGCCATTGTCATTCTTTCTAGCCTCTTCCCTTGCCTGCTGATTCTCCTTGAAAACAAATACTGCTCAGCACTCCTTCTGGCTTTTCTGTTTGACATAATTCCATTTTTAAACAACAGGAGTCTTTCCCCTGACTTGTTTGTTTATGATTGTATGCTTTGTCTGTGGGCACTCCTCTCTCATTGTTCATGAAAACAGACATTGTTGCCTAAGCACTTTCCCCAATGTAATAAATAAAACAGTATTGGGATTAAAAAAAAAACACAACACTTTCTGGTTTCAGTTAATTTAAACATCCAACCCAGATGTTCCAGCTTATCCAGATGTCATTAAATGGATGAGTTAATTTTTCTATTAGTCTATAAGACGTTTAGTTCAGCTTTTGAAATGGTGTGAGACAAAGGTATTTCACAAGTACTCAAAAATCATTGTTTAGCTAGCTTATATTCTTTAGCTGCTCTGTAAATAATTCTCCTAAAATCTTTTTTCTTTGTACTGATATACAGTCTTTTGGTCCCACAGCTACATTGGCCTACAAAATGTTAGGTAGATTATAGTGGAGGCACCTTCGCCTCTCTCCACAAAGTTCAGGTACCATTCCATCTCAGAAATAGAATTTGGATGTATTCAAGAAAAAATAATGAAAACATTTTTTTAAAGTTTTTACTGGAGTAAGACAAATAGCTTTGGAAGAGGCACTCTTTAACCAATTAGAATAAGTAATATTAGAATCGTGAAAACAAAGCAGAGCTAAATTCAGGGCTTTTGCCCAAATCCTGTTGATTGTTTAGCCCCCAACCCTGGGGCATCTGATAACCAGCAGGGCCCAGGCTCAGGGCTGTGGGGCATGCATCTGGCCCCTACTCAAGCTTTGTTAGCAAGTTACTGAGGAAGTAGTTGAAATAATTTTAAGTAAAAAAAGTTCCACATGTTTATAGTAACTGAGGGTGAGGATGCCAGTATCTGTATCTGCCAACCTACTGATTTTTTCCTATGAATTCTACTCACTTTCAGAAGTCCCCAGTATAATCCTGATGTAAAAATCTGGCATTGAGCCCTATATCGTTGCTCTGTGAGCCAGACATAGATGACATCTCTAACCTTGAGGACTGGTTTTAATCAAGTTTTATTCAGCCAGCCACCTATTCCCAATTTAAACTTTCCCAGTGCTCCAGGAGTAAGAGTAGGATTCATTGTCAAGGTTTCTAGGAGGCATGCTAGCCAAGCTGCTTATAAATAAGCCTGGGTCCTTTCTCTAAAGGCTGGCAGATATAGATACTGGCATCCTCATCCTCAGTTACTATAAACATGTGGAACTTTTTTTACTTAAAATTATTTCAATTCATTCCTTGGTAACTTGCTCCCTCCCCTCTCTCCCCCCAAGGCGAGGCTGGCTTATTACTGCAGAGTTCTGTCCATTGTTTGTTTAGTCCAGATACTTCCATGCTTGAGGCATCTTCCTTGCCTTTTCTCCATGCTGAGTCCCCACCAGGACATAGGTGACCCACAGGCTGAGGGTAGGGCAGACAGATGCAGTGAGTAAGACTGGCATCCCCTGGTGACAAGCAGTATAATTTCTGTTTGTTCCTCACACCTAACACTTTTCTTTGTTAACCATGTGGGCACCCGACGCCTCTAGAGTAATTGTTTTTCTGCACATTTTGTAACCATCAGGGGTATTAGTGAGATATAAGAAGAGATTAAGATGATGAAGGGGCAGACCAGAGAGGACCAGCACCCTGATGTATGGCTTTGATCCCAACATTAGGCGGTTGCTTGTTGGGGCCACTGGCTACAGTTCGCGTGTTTGAATAAATTTTGATATGCTGTTAGCGACTTTTTGTTAATAAAGGCAAAGAAGCAAACAAATCAAATTTTTTCAGATTGGGTCATAAAAGACACCTCAAACAAAATGATCATAGCAGTTCAAAATAACAGGGTGATCAAAGGTATACCAGATGAATGCTAAAAGCAAATCTATGAATCTTAATATCAGCATGGTTGAGATCTGGCCAAAAATATTAAACAGCACCTTGAAGGGCAGTTTATAGCACTGCAGGATGTACTTCACACTATATGTTATGAATACTTATGTACCAAATGCTAGAACAACAACATTCATACAAGAAACAAGATATATGCACAAATATACAGAAACCTAGAGACTTAGAGATAGGTATAATGCACATCACTCAGACTATGATAGATATAGTGGTCAAAGAATAAGTAGAGATGTAGAAATGCTAAATAACCTAGTAGCTATTCTTCATGTGTTACCCAAACACTTCTATAAAAAGAAACTTCTATAAATGTGCCTGAGGCACATTTCATACAAGAAAGATTGGATAGACACCTGACTTTTCTATTGTTGTTCTCTTACTTGCCAGTTTGCAGTTTGGGTTGTTCATGTTCGAAAGGTGACTGATCCCATGGGTTGTTTTTATTTTAATATCATTACGAATTCATGGCTTTAAATATCCTTGATGTGTTTCAATCGATTACAAGTATTATTCATACTGATGCTCAAATTGTCCCATCTTTGTTCACTGGGAGTATTTTCAAGTTGATTCCTGAGTGCTTTTGACATGACAACAATAATCTTTAATAGATCCTTCAATATCTGAAGTGATAAGATGACTAGGCTCAATTTATTCACTTTTTGCTGTAGGCTGTGAATCAATCATTTCTCCAAGGACAGCTAGTTCTTTTGGAAATAGTTTTCAGAGATAGTAATCTGGGTTCTAGGAGTGCACAAGGTTTTTAGGCATTTTCAGTGGTCAAAATTATATATATAATCTATAGTTTTAAAAAATAAATGAAGAGTCCATAATGGTATTTCAAATTCAAATATACAGGTAAAGGGATTTTACCTAACTTTGTAATCTCACATTTTTATCTCTTTTAAAACACATAAAATCCTATTCTCTAACATAAACATAATTAACAATTTAATAGACACACAACAATCACCAAAAAAAAAGAAAGAAAGAAAGAAAGAAAGAAAGAAAGAAAGAAAGAAAGAAAGAAAGAAAGGAAATGCTACCAACACTTCCATCAAAGATATGATTACTACCATAAAAGTAGTTTACAATTTTGGGAGGGGGCAACTTTTTGTTCTGAGAATATATCCATTAGGGATGTATAGTCAAATAAGGTGTTGTAAAGCCATTTGAAATAATTCCACTTCTGTGTGGTTATGCCACCAACTTGGCATACTATGTTCGTTTGTTTCATTTTGCTTTTAATTTTTAGAGATGGCTTTTTACAATTTGTGTTTTATGGTAACATATTTACATGATTTCAAAGTTAAATCTACAAAATGAGGTATACTGGTATATGTATTCATATTTTTTATACTTTTGTGTGCCATGATTTCTTAAATGTTTCTGGCACTATGAGATAAATAAGCTCTGCTTCTGTGTAGTCTGCTAGAATTGGCTTCTGTTGCTTGCACCTACGAACCATGACTGATACTGGGAGAATGGCTGCTGGATGGGTAACCAACCCTATTTGCAGATTGATCTGTATCTCCCTGAAACTGGCTTTGCATAGTCAAAATCTCAGTGAGTGACAGATTTGAGAATTATTAAAGTATTTATTGCACCTTTATCACCCTTCAACCTCATTCTACAATCGTTTTACTAAGGGATACCACACAAATGAGTTGCCACAAAATAGAAAAAAAATTAAAAATGAGAGAGCCTGGCATAACTTTTAAGTACCCATCTCAGTGGGCAACGCATACCATTTTTTCCTTAACCTGCTACATGCAGCTTTACACATAGTTCAAGAGGCTCATTATACTCACTAAGGACTACACTTACGTGGCTCTTCTCCAAAGGAAGCTCGTATTTATTGAGCTTTGCTTGGGTTGTAGCCCACACTGTGCTCTCAGAGGGTATTTCCCTTTATTAGATTATCAAAGACACAGCGGCCTGGTGCCCTTCTTCCTGGAAGGTGACAGTGGCCTCCAATCTAAGTGAAACACAGTTCCTCTCTCCAGCCAGGGTGACTGAGGTGCTGTCCCAGAGGAGCTGTGAGAGAGTGCACTACATGTCCGACCCTGAAACAGCGGGCGATCTGAACACTATGAATTGGATCTGGTGGCAAAATATACAGATGTCATTTCAAAATAGCATTACTCGTTCCCTTTCCATGTTAAGCATTCTAAAATTTCTAGACATTTCCAATCATGATGTATCTTCTATTGTTCTTTGGCAGCAGACACCCCTTTGAACCTCTTTTCAAATTAGCTTCTAGATAATCTTAGTTTTTATAGAAAATGGCTATGACTTAGGCTGTTCTGTAGAACATTTTTTGGGGGGTGGGGCATCCATAGGTATGTGCCCAACATATTCTAAATTCAAATGAATTTGGGAGCTTCTACAGAGAGTTCAGCTGTATGGGAATTCATGTACCACTGTGCTACTTCCCAGGTAAAAAAAAAAAAAAAACTGAGGCACAGAGATATCAAATAATTTACTTATCAGTACATCACTAAATGTACATCATATAGCAAATAAGAATTCAATCAAGAAATTAAGACTTTTGAGTCCATTCTTAACTACTACACTTGCTGCCTTCTAATGGAAAATGCTACCAGATAAGTATTTCAATTATTTATATACTAGAGGCCCAGTGCATGAAATTTGTGCAGGGGAGGGGGAGGGGGTCCCTCAGCCCGGCCTGCACCCTCTTGCAATCCAGGAAACCTCAGGGGATGTCCAACTGCCAGTTTAGGCCCAATCCCGCAGGAATCCCGGAAATCTGACATCCTTCTCACAATCCAGGACTGCTGGCTCCTAACCACTCGCCTGCCTGCCTGCCTGATCTCCCTAATCCCTCTGCCTGCCTGCCTGATTGCCCCTCTGCCTTGACCCCTGCCTACCATGGCAGCTGCCTCTGCCCCGGCCCTGCCATTGCAGCTTCATCTGGAAGGTTGTCCAGAAGGATGTCCAGAATGACGTCCAGAAAGTCGTTCGGCTGTCTGGTCTAATTAACATATTACACTTTTATTGTTATAGATGTTTATGACACAGCTCATAAGGTTAGTGAAGCTTCAAATTGTCTATTGTATAGAAATTTTATTCTTTCTCAAAGGCATGAAATATTTTCCTCTGAGTCAAATCCTCCAATAAAAATAAACTTGCAACCCTATTAAAATATACTTCCAACTTACTTGGAAGAAATGTATCAGTTTTATTTATATAAGAAAAGAACCATTATTTGAAATCTATCTTTTATTTTATATTTGCAAACTGATTAAAATTTTGTTAGTTGTTTACCTAAAGAGAATGGAATGGTTGCCTACTCTTTTTATCTAGGGTCATAAAGAATACGAAATCAAATTGCAGACAATATATATTCATCAGACATTTAGAGAACAAAGCAATATACAAGTAGCAGCAAATGAATTTTTAAAATGTTTATTGTACAGTTAATGGTGTGCTTGTGGTCTGTGTGTGTATGTGTGTGTGTATGTGTATGTAACATGGACAGACAATACCTTTCTTTCCAACTATTGGGGACCCTGGAGAAAATTACTAAGTTTCATTGAGCCTCATGGCTTTTAAAAGAATTAAGTGAATTTATATACATACCAGAGGCCTGATGCATAAAATTTGTGCAAGAGTAGGCCTTCCTTCCGCCAGCTGCTGGCACCGGCTTCCCTCTGGCACCTGGGACCTGGGCTTCCCTTGCAGCCCCAGCTTCGTCCAGAAGGACATCCAGTCTAATTAGCATATTATGCTTTTATTATTATAGATTAGAGGCCTGGTGCACAAAAATTTATGCACTTGGGGGGGTCCCTCAGCCCTGCCTGTGCCCTCTCACAGTCTGGGAACCCTTGGGGGATGTCCACCTGTTGGCTTAGGCCCATTCCCTGGGGGATCGGGCCTAAGCTGGCAGTCAGACATTCCTCTGGCAGCCTGGGAGCCCTCGGGGGATGTCCACTTGCCAGCGGGGAGCAGGCTTAAGCTGCAGTCAGACATCCTTAGCGCCGCCGAGGAGGCAGGAGAGGCTCCCACCATCACCGCTGTACTGGCAGCAATCAGCCTGGCTTGTGGCTGAGCAGAGCTCCCCCTGTGGGAGTTCTGGTTGTTTGGTCTTAACGTCGCATATATATATATCTTATCTAACAAAAGACAAATAGGGTAATTAACCGTACCTCCGATACGCTTCCCATTGGCTAATCAGGGTGATATGCAAATTAACTGCCAACCAAGATGGCAGCCGGCAGCCACGCAGCTGAAGTGAACATGAGGCTTGCTTGCTCCAGTGATGGAGGAACCCAAGGTTCCCCGCCTGCCATGGCCGGCTCTGAGCCTGAAACCAACAGCTCCGAAAGCAACTATGTTTCAATTATAGAAGCTAAACAAACCCCAGATACCTGTTTTCAGCCAGCTGAGGTCTCAGAGCTGGAGCTGCAACAGTGTTTCAATTATAGAAGCCAAACAAACCCCAGATACCTGCTTTCAGCAGCCGAGGCCTCAAGCTGGAGCCGGGCCTCAGAGCTGGAGCCGGCTCTCAGCTCCAGGGACAGCCATAGAAGGTAGGTAAATCCCAGAATAAAAAAGAAAAAAGAAAAAAAGGAGAGGTTGGGAGCTTCAGTCGCCCACCAGCCTGAAAACGGCCCTCAGCCCCTCACCCAGACTGGCCAGGCACCCCAGTGGGGACCCCCACCCTGAAGGGGGTGTGACCAGATGCAAACAGCCATCAACCCCTCACTCAGGCTGGCCAGACACCCAAGCGGGACCCCCATCCTGATCTGGGACACCCTTCAGGGCAAACCAGCCGGCCCCCACCCATGCACCAGGCCTCTATCCTATATAGTAAAAGGGTAATATGCAAACTGACCCTAACAGCAGAAGGACTGGGAATGACTGGTCACTATGACACACACTGACCACCAGGGGGCAGACGCTCAATGCAGGAGCTGCCCTCTGGTGGTCAGTGTGCTCCCACATGGGGAGCTCTGCTCAGCCACAAGCCAGGCTGATGGCTGCCAGTACAGCAGTGGTGGTGGGAGCCTCTCCTGCCTCTTCAGCAGCGCTAAGGATGTCCGATTGCAGTTTAGGCCTGCTCCCCGCTGGCAAGTGGACATCCCCCGAGGGCTGCCGGGCTGCCAGAGGGATGTCTGATGGCCATCTTAGGCCCAATCCCCCGGGGAGCAGGCCTAAGCCAGCAGGTGGTCATCCTCCGAGGGGTCCCAGACTGCGAGAGGGCACAGGCCGGGC
>NW_005871198.1:198321-315040 GCF_000147115.1 Myotis lucifugus
GCATGGATGGAGTGTTTGTGTGAACTAATATAAATTCAAAGTAAACATCATTACATAAAAGGGTACGGTCTTTTTTTTTTTTTTTTAGTTTTATTCATTTCAAACGGGCCGGATCCGGCCCGCAGGCCGTAGTTTGCCCACGGCTGCTCTAGAGGCTCAGTGCACGAAATTCGTGCACCTGGGGGGTCCCTCAGCCTGTCCTGCACCCTCTCTGATCTGGGATCTCTCCGACATCCCTCTCACAATCCGAAACCATTGGCTCCTAACTGCTCACCTGCCTGCCTGCCTGGTTGACCCTAACCGCCTCTGCCTGCCGGCTTGGTCGCCCCTAACTGCCCTCCCCTGCTGGCCTGGTTGTCCCTAGTTGCCCTCCCTTGCTGGCCTGGTTGCCCCTAACAGCCCTCCCCTGCTGGCCTGGTCTCCCCTAACTGCCCTCCCCTGACAGCCTGGTTGCCTCTAACTGCTCTCCCCTGCCGGCCTGATTGCCCCTAATTGCCTCTGCCTCTGCCCCCGCCACTGTGGCTTTGTCTGGAAGGATGTCCAGATGGTCTAATTAGCATATTTCCCTTTTAGTAGTATAGATAGATTGCCAGTGCGCGTCATATGTACCGGCCAGTTGGATGGTCGGACGGACATACGGTTGATCACTTAGCCTTTTATATATATAGATTTTCCCCCATTCCCCCCTCCACCCAGCCCCTACCCCACCCCAGGCCTTCACCACTCTATTGTCTGTGTCCATGGTGACTACTGGTATATTGTGTTCAATCTAACAGTGTCTTTATACTTGAAGATCTAGATTTCAGATCAACAAATGGAAATTTAAGAGAAAAATTATATCATTAAAGAAGCCACTATTAAATTCAAAACTCACCACAGTGTTCAACCTCAGTAGGAAATCAAATCATTGTTTTCAAATGCAGTGTAAACACTTGGAATTGGTTTGTAAAAAGCACTTGTAAAAATAACACTCTATAATAGAGTTGAATGCTGAGAATGCTAAACACAATATGATTTAGCTCCGCCAGAAAACATATTACATGATTACATTTTAAGAAAGTTATATAGCTTGCATAAAAATTGCATATTATGGTATCATATGCACTGTTGCTACGCATATATGTACACTTTTCCATCAGTACCTTACTTAACTCAGAGATATTTGCATATTTATTATAATTAAGTCAAAATAGAAATTCAATTTGTTAAAGAACTATAATATCACCAGTTCTTTTTAAAACTTATTGAAATTTTTAACAATTCAGAAAAATATGCAAGGGTTACAGATCAAAGAAAAAGGAACTTTTCATCTCTGAAATGACAGCGAGTGAATATGAGACTGGGACCATCCATTCCCATCTGCAGGTTAGGAGAATCAGCAGAAGGGTAGATTCTAAGTAGTGTTCTGCACGTAATTAGTAATTTAGTAATTAGTTATGTTTACCATCATACATCTTAGGTTTACCATCATACAAGATGTATGATGGTAAAAAATCTGTATATATAAAAGGCTAAGTGACCAACCGTATGTCCGTCCGACCATCCATTTTGGGATGGTTTCTCTCTCTTAGGTTATGTATATTTGGTAGTCATCAGGGACATGAAACTTTGGGGATTATGAAACTGTTCATTTTCCATGACTATGATGATGGTCATATATGTATACATACACATAGTGACATACATTCATGGATATATGTGTGTAAAAATTCATACAATTATGCCCTTTAAATATGTGCAGTTTATCAATTAAACTTTAATAAGCATCAGTTAACCTTCAATAAATTTGCTTTTAAAAATATTCTTTGATATTGAGAGGAAACCAGCAACCTGATAAAGAAATATGAACATCACAAAAAAGTATATAAATAGGTCTTGAACATATGAAGAAATGATTAACTTTCCATATAAGAGAAATGCAAACTAAACCTCACCTAACTATATAACAGTGACAACAATCCCACAGTTTGGCAACACACAATGGCAAGGAAGGAGAGGAGTGAGGAACTACTTTCCCACATTGCCAATAAGAATGAAAAAAATTATGGGGCGCGGCTACAGTGTTTTGGACAGGTTCTACCTCGGACTAATGAGAGGGCACAGTCCTCTCGTGGCCACGTGCAAGTCCCAGCTGGAGGGCAGAGCTTCCCAGCACAAATACAGCCAACAGCTATAGTTGTAAGCTTGAACCTGTGGTCCGAACACGTGGCCCCACGTGCCTTGTGATAGAGTTCGGGTGCATGTAGTTGAGTAGGGTTGAAACTCATGAGAATGCTGTAAACAACTTGATCACGCCCCTACTTTGCCTCGTGGCATCTGCTATAAAATAAAGACACGGCTTGTGGGCGCTGGCGTTGTCTCCTCATCAGAGAGGCAGCGTCCCACCGAGACCCAGCTTTCATTCTCTTGTCTGTCTTTTCTTAATCCTTTCATCACCCCCACTCAGGATCACCCTTGGCTGTGCTGGCGCGGCACAAAAAATAATAAGCTCGGCCAGCGTGGCTCAGTGGATAGAGCGTCAGCCTGAGGACTGAAGGGTCCCAGGTTCAATTCAAAGGGCACATGCCTGGGTTGTGGGATTGATCTCCAATAGGGGGTGTGCAGGAGGCAGCCGATCAATGATTCTCTCTCATCATTGATGTATCTCTCTCTCCCTTCCCCTTCCTTATGTTGTAGAGCAGTGATTTTTCAACTGGGATGCCCTAAGAATTTTTAAAGCATGCAGTACCTGACTATTTATTTAGTCAGGGACACTGATCTCTTTTCCCTTAGATTGTCAAATTAAAAAATGACAACAGCCAACACAATGATAGCTGTCCAGTGTAGATGAATCAGAATTATGCTTTTTTTGGTCAACTAGGCAAAATTTTAGTTTTTAGTTATATGAGCCATGAGATGAAAAGGGTGAAAATCACTGTTGTAGAGACATATAAAGATTACCCACAAACCCCTCTTTTTGAAAGGAATTTGGTCTTAACTGCAGAAGCAATTAGCTCTTATAAGGGAGCAATGTTCCATAAAATTAATTTTTAAAATAAATTTGATTTTTGACATCTTGAGCACCAGGTTAATCTTATATTCAGCAAGTCAGCTTCCGTGGTCATAGAAATCAAGTGATTCTACTTCAGAGTTTTGATTAAAAAAAAAAATCAGCATAGCCCCAAAGGCCAAATGCCACCTTTCAGCCAGTCTTGCTTTTTAAAGTGATTCCTTCCTACAAAATTGCTGTTGAATAGAAACTCGAGCAGGCACTTACCATTTATTCTTCCATTTAACTCAGAATCATTGATGAACTCATTCACTTGACTGGATTGCTGGGAAAATGGTGTGAAGCTTTCCTTAATCTGAAAATTAAATCAAATCTTTTCCATTTTGAGCTTGAAATTTAAAGCATCAATGATCATTAACAATCAAATCAATGAATCAGTGAGTTAAGGTTGTCTAGTAATCAGTGATTTTACACAAGATGACATATCCATTTTGGGATGGTTTCTCTCTCCTAGGAGCTTTCACGATGCAAATCAAAACTCCTAACCAGACGGTGCCATCTCCATGGTAGGCAAAAATTGAATAAGAATAATTTTTTTTTTACCCTCTTCCGTTCCTCACTTATCTATTTTTTTCCCTTGGATGCAGCGAACTTCAAATAGTAATTGGATGATGGAATATAAAGAAGGTTCTCACATCCTCCCTGTGCTGCCTCTGGGTCAGCTCAGCCAATGGAATGTGGTAGACTTAGATCCTTTTCGGGAGCTTAGGAAGAGTTCCACGGCTGTGGTTACTGCAGACTCTGATAGAGTTCTGCTCATGTCATTTCCTCTGTAGGCTTTGAAACTGAAAGCTCTTAGAGTGATCAGGGAGAAGGAGGGCACTGGGTCCACACACTGTGCTCGGTCTCCCCTGTGATTACAGACCTCATGGACTCACTGTGAGACAGTCCAATTACTGTCAGTGTCATAAAGGGTTTGGCTGACCTTCTTCCCTGGGAGATAACATTCCCACAGGGAAGTCCACTGGGCTGTGACACAAATGCTCCAAGCGCAGCATGCCAGGGTAATACCCTTCTTCTGACAGGCTCAACGGAATAGCTTCAGCCTCAGGTTCTCAGGGAGCCGCCGAGAACTTGGTGGAAATACAGCTGGCTTCTTCAGCAATTTAATCCACACGGTTCTGCATCACAGCTTATACCAAATGAATAAGATATACTACCATACAGTCATTTTTATTTTGAACTTTAGTTCCTAAACATGTCACTACTTATTGTAAAACATGTTTGTAAGAGCAGGTACTTGTCTTATGAGTTATGAGTACAACAAAATCATTTCTCCAGCCATG
Organism: Myotis lucifugus; assembly: GCF_000147115.1. Taxonomy (NCBI): domain Eukaryota; kingdom Metazoa; phylum Chordata; class Mammalia; order Chiroptera; family Vespertilionidae; genus Myotis; species Myotis lucifugus. The sequence continues at coordinate 202,657 of NW_005871198.1, forward strand.
AAACTTGCCTACATTTCAGAGCCTGCCATTAAATCTGTTTGATAACCATTAAAACTGTGACTGTGGTGAGGTTGCTGACTCCTTTTTTGTTTGGAGCGTCTTCTCCTCTTACTGGTGATGCAGTTCCTAGGGAGCTATACAGTTTACTTAGACCCGTGGTCGGCAAACTGCGGCTGGCGACCCACATGCGGCTCTTTGGCCCCTTGAGTGTGGCTCTTCCTAAGCCTTAGGAGTACCCTAACTAAGTTAAGAACAATGTACCTACCTATATAGTTTAAGTTTAAAAAATTTGGCTCTCAAAAGAAATTTCAGTCGTTGTACTGTTGATATTTGGCTCTGTTGACTAATGAGTTTGCCGACCACTGACTTAGACTATGCAGTTTTGCTCCCCATTCACTAGTCACTAAGGTTCCTAGCTATGCAGTTTACTAGCTATGCATTTACTCATTAATTGATGGCTAGCTTTGTGCCAGGCATAGTACTAAGTGCTGGAAATATGAGGTTGGATAAGAAACAGTCCTCATCCTCAAATAATGCACATTGCGGAAAACACAGGTTATTTCAGAGGCGCCTCAAGAACCCCACTAGTGTTGGGGAAATCTGGCCCATTCATTTCTCTGGTAACACCATCAGCAAAGAGTTTAGAAATTTTTTTGTTGTCTCAGCCTTTGGACTCTAAAAATATGAAAACAGAATTCCAAACAGAAACGAAAGTGACAAAGTGTTCTCATATTTTCTTTAAAAGTGCTCAGGGTCAGTGTTGTTATAAGCTACATTGCTTTTGAAGATTATAAACCGCATTCACAGCAATTTGCACTATTATCTTCCTCTGACGTTTATTAAATAAAATCTGCCCACACCTCGGCTAAAATCTTAGCTCCTCCTGGCTTTAATTAGATAAGAATCCTTAATATTTGATACAAACGTTTTAATTGAAGTATAATATAATTAAATAATGAGAATGGTTAGGCTAGAGTAGTCACACATAATGTTATTATTAACTATTTTTTTCCTTTTATATTATTGTGTCTTAAAATATTTAGTTATAATGCTGTCCTCACATTTCAAAATCTTTTCAAATGTTTCTGTAACTGCTGGAAATGCAGTAAAGCTGCTGATGCGTCTTTTCTCATTTGACATGTCTTCTATTCCTTTATCATGCATGAAACCATAAATAATACACTTATTATTTATGTGAGAGGAAGTTGCAAGGTTGCTACTTTAAAAAGTTACATTACCGAGGATACTATTTTCTTAAATATTTCTTAAATATAGTATTTTTTAAAAAAATCTTACTGTGGCCCAGCAGATATGGCTCAGTGGTTGAGGGTCGACCCATGTACCAGGATGTCACCAGTTTGATCCCAGTCAGGGCTCATGCTCCGGTTAAGGGCTGGATCCCTAGTGGGGGGGCGTGCAGGAGGCAGCCAATTGATGTTTCTATCTCATTGATGTTTCTCTCTCTCTCTCCCTTTCCCTTCCTATCTCTGAAATGAATAAAAACATATTTTTTAAAAATCTTATTGTGTTTGTATGAGGTTATAATTTGATAAGTGTTCCGTTTTTCTAAGAAGTAGAATTAGGCCCTAACCAGTTTGGCTCAGTGGATAGAGCGTCGGCCTGCCCAGATTCGATTCCGGTCAAGGGCATGTGCCTTGGTTGCAGGCACATCCTCAGTAGGGGGTGTGCAGGAGGCAGCTGATCAATGTTTCTCTCTCATCGATATTTCTAACTCTCTATCCCTCTCCCCTCCTCTCTGTAAAAAATCAATAAAATATATTTTTTTAAAAGAAGTAGAATTAGGCAGAAATTTGGGAAATTAAAACATATGAGAGGGTTTCCAGGTACTCATTTTATTTTTGAATTTATTTTCCCCTCAAATTTCCATTTATCCTGGATGGCTGTAGGGCAGTACCTTCTGCTCTGCATACCTTTTAATCTCAGAGTTTAGAGAATTGTTTTCTTTTTTTCTTTCTTTTCTTTTACGAAACCCCACTCTTCACAAGGAAGCCAGAAGTGTGACAGGAAGGTGTGAGTTTTAATTTACACCCCAGTCTCGCAAATAATGACTTTTCACACCCTGCTCTCGCTGCTTAGCCTAGGGGAGGAGTGCTGTGGCCACTGCTGTCGGAGCAAATTAAACCCAGGCTGCAATTCTCTGAGGCGTTCTTCTGTGCTTAACCCTTGTTTTCAATTCTGCAACTTGGCGTTTGTGAATACTTAGGAGAATGTGGCTCATTACTTGGAACTAGACTTGTTTTCTAGGAAGTGATTTTGAAGGCTGCTATCGTTTCAGATTGTCAAGTATAAAAGGTAAATGTTTTCCCTTCCACCACTCTCTGATGCGGAAATTCAAATACACAGAAATGAAAACTACAGTATGAACTGAGAGAACTTCTAGCAATCAAATTTAAAGATATGAGCTAATAAACACTTTTTCTTTCCTTATGATTCCATTTCTCTAAGAGTAGCTTTCTCCTGTCTTTACGCACAAGTAAATCTGTAGTATAGCATTTTGATTGAAAGGTGAAATTGAAAGTAATATTAAAACATTAAAATGTTTTGGGTTTTTTTTTCCAATTCTCCCCAGTGCATTAAATATAATTTGGATTGAATGATAAAAAGTAAAAGAGAATGAGCTGTCTACGGGAAGTAGGAAAAAATTATTGAAATTGGTAGACTTGTTTTAATTTTTCTAAGTGGTTAAGGAAGAATAGTGGCATGCAAACATACCTCAATAGTTAAGGATTAGTTTAAACTCTGTATGCACTTCTTTCACTTACAATTATTAGTATATTAATTTTCCCACTTTGAGTCTGCCCAACTAGATTTTTTAAAAATGATTTCTCAATTTATTAATTTTCCCTAGTTATCTTAAAATCGTCATGGTGTTTAATAAAGTTTCTAGAGCTGAATGGAATACACTCTTAATTGGAAGAAGGGAAAGAAATACACAGATTCTGCTGAGAAATTTGGCTCCTACTTCCTCCTCTTGTTAACAACCCAAAGCAATCCAAAGCGGCTATAAACTCTCTCTGGAGCTGGGGAGCCATAAGGGGTTAACCAGTCTTGGTTTACTAAGTATCTCTGTCAGGCTTTTTTTCTGATCCTTCCTCCCTTCCTCCCCAGCCCACCCCTTTTGTAAATGTCAACCACTTCCTGATGAGCCTAGTAGTGGTGAATTTCACACCTTCCTTTTCTTTGTGAAGAACCCTGGGTGTTAATGGTAGAGGATTGGGGACCATAGTAGTCTGTGGCTGCCTGTTAGTACAGCTGAGGGATGCCTGTGGAAAAAAAGTAGGAGAAGGTGGAGCAATTTGAGCAACGAGACTAGGAAATAGGTTCAAATTGGTCTCATTTTTAAAAAGAATTTTTATTTTTATTAGCATCTTTTAGATATGTATTCGGAAAACAGTAATTTGAAAGAAGCTTAGAATTGAGAGTCTCCCAAAGGAAGGAGCTGAGATTAGAGAGCCAGTTGGTAAAAAAATTAAAATAAAATAAAACAACAATCAGAAAGAAAAACTAAAGAATCCTTCTCTGATCTTTTATTCTGTAGGTGTATTTATTTACAGGATACAGCAATGGAAACTTGGTCCGTTGACCAGGTCTGCAGTTGGTTGGTGGAGAAAAACTTAGGAGAGCTAGTTCATAGGTTTCAAGGTGAGTTGCTTACACTTTTTTAAAAAATGTTAATTGAGCAGCCTAGATATTGGGTGTCCTTTGTTGCTGATAATTGCTTTTGTTGCCTAATGCCTGTGAGTGGGATGTAGACTTGCTGCTGTGGGGAACTTTCATTTCCTGAAATGATCTAGTATTTGATCTAGTATTCACATGAGACTGTAATATTTCAAAAAGAACTCAAATAAAATAAAGTCTTAAGAGTTACATAACATACATACTTGATATAATTTGATACCACTTGTGTCCTTAAATACTGCAGCAGGCATTTTGTGCAGTGCTGGATTTACAAGTATTGAAATGTTGTGTGGCAGGTGCTATTGGTAATAATTTCCTGAGAAGGTTTTTTTTCCTTATAAAAATGGTGCCTGTAAGAAAGAATAAAAAATGGGAAGGTGATAATGTGGAAGAAATATTATTTTATTGTGACTCCATGTTCTAGTACTTTCTTAGATATCAGTTTGGAATTGTGCAATATCAGTGTTCTATCTTTAAAAATACAAAACATTTTATAGCACCAGAGGACAAGTGTAGATGATCCTTGTAACACCAGAAATATATATATATATTTTGCTCAGAATGTCGTGTTTTCCAGTGCTTTTCCAGGCAGGCATGTAGACTCTCTTTTTTCTTTTTCCCAGAGGAAGAAGTAAGTGGGGCCGCTCTTCTAGCACTTAATGATCGGATGGTTCAGCAACTGGTAAAAAAAATTGGACACCAGGCGGTTCTGATGGATTTAATTAAAAAATATAAACAGAGGAGTCAAGGACTGGAGTCCCCAGGAAGCCCGAGAGCACCAGCTCTGGTCATACAAGCAGCAGCAGCCCCAGAGTAAGTCTGCATGAATTCCTCATTTTCGATGCATGATATTTGGGGTTAAACCTCTTTGAAAATTGTGACCATTTTCAGCTAGCTTGTGTGTACAGTATTTCTAACATCTGCATAAAGAACACTTTTTGCACAGTTTTATGAATCAAGATATACATTTTTTAAAAATGCACCACTTTTTAAACACTGACTCCAATTGTTAGGGTTGTCCTATAAGCCAGGAGTTCCTATATAGAAAACTCTGTAACAAGCAGTTGAAATGTACATACAATGTGAGTAGAAATGGATCACTGCCCTTCAGGTCTTAAAATCAGGGTTTGGGAAAGGCATTTTTGCTGCTCCTTTGCTCTGTTTATTTATGTGTGTGTTTATTTGCCAAGGATTCCTTTTAGTGGCTAATTTATGTCCTCTTCTGGAGCCTTTACATATAATTTGCTAGAGGCCTTCACAATAATTGGCTAAACACTTTTGCTACAAGGATTTCTAGTTTCTCAAGAGTATTCTTGGAATGCTGAAGGCTGTGGTAGCATCCCACGAAAATCATGTAGAAAACTTATGGTGGCTTTGAGGTTTAGGGATGTTTTCATTTGTTTGTTTGTCTTTATCACTGACTTTTGCAAGGAAAAGGAATGATAACAGGAACTTTAAAATTAAAATGTTCATTGTATAAATCTATGCCCCGGATCATTTCAGACATCCTGATTTGGTTTTTCCATATTTTGAGACTTTTTGCAAAGTTTTTAACGTTGAATAATTGCTGCAGACCAATTATGCATTCATTTTAAAAATAGGATGGTGATGTTTGCTGAAATCCATCCTATGTGTTTACTTCAGTTTTTTTCAGATTACAACTCTAATAACCGACATTTTTGTCTTGCTCTCTGATAAGCAATACAAAGTTAGAGAGACCTCATTTAAGTAATTTGATTTCTAGAGTATTTGGACATTTGGGACATGGAGGGGGATGGGTAGGCATGAAGGGATGGTCCACAGTTAGTCTGGAGATTCTACACGTTTTGACATATCTATGCAAAAGCACATTCTTCATAGGTGACTTTTGATGAAGCCCCCTTGCATGCTTTCACTCCTTCCAGCAATGGGAGGGTGAGAACCTCAAACAGAGCTCAGAGTGAATTCCCGGCATTCTTGGATGAGTTGGACTTTGAGCTGGAAGTTCTCTTCCGTTGACTGGAATCTTGATATGGCGTTAAGCACAACTTGGAAGTACACAGACAGCCTTGTTTCTTTCCACTGCAAATCCGTTTATAATGTTCTCTAGTAAATGAGAACCACTGGACTGCCAGGAAATCTGGGCTTCGTTCCTGGTTCTACCACTGAATTGGATTGATTGCTAAATATTGACATTCCTGCAGCTTCTTCTGTGGGCTGTGAAAAGTCATTCAGTACCTAACTCCCTGTTATTCACACTGATGGTAGGAGTATCATCATTTTTGAGAAAAATCTCTTCTTATCCTAGACTGAAATAGTCTTGTGTTAGATATTAGGCATTGCTAAACTGGTTAGGAAATCTTTTTCGAATGGAGCCAAGACTTGGAACACTGGTTGTCCAGGGATTTATGAGGGGCTTTTACACTCTACCCAATAAGCCGGTGATTCACTTTAAGGATTGTGTTGTCTTGTATTCAGGTTAAATTATTCTGGTGCAAAACCACAGTTGCAGTTGGGCTTAGTAGTTATATTTGGTTAAAATGTTTGTCAGCTTATTTGCTTATTGTCAAATATATTGTCACTTGACAAATATATTGTCACATAGGAATCATGATAGAAAGAGGCACAAAAATATGCAATTTAATTAAAACCTCTCTAGAAGTGCTTAATAAAGGTAGGAAACTTGGTGTAGCAGAAAGAACCCTGTAGCTAAACACTTGATTTCAAATACCTGTTCTGATATTAGCTACCCATATAGCCTTGGAGAGTTGCTTGGCTTTTCTTTCAACTGTAAAATGAAGCAGATAGAATAAATGATGCTTAAGACTCCTTCTAAAGAGTCTATAATGGCATTCAAGACCAGGGATTCAAGATCAGGGTTTCAACTTGAGCGCATATTTCTCTTAATGGTTAATGGTTGCCTGGTATGTTATTTTGAAAAGGATTTGTAGGCCACATCTGGACTTTAGCATCCTACTCAGACTTAGGCAAATGTTAGCAATCTATAATAGGAATATTTGCAGCTGGTTTTTGTTTGTTGCTCTTGTTAAAACTGGAAGAAAAATCACTGAAGAGAAAGTTGAAAAACTGGCACTTCTTCTTCTTCTTCTCCTTCTTCTTCTTCTCCTCCTTCTCCTTCTCCTCCTTCTCCTCCTTCTCCTCCTACCAATGAAGGTACATTTTATTATTACTGTCATTTTAAAGGAACATATCATCTTGCTACCATTATAAATATGACCAATTGGTGAAAATAGCATTGTGAACTGGCATCCGTCTGTCTCCTGGTATGTATGAACTACTGAGTGAGATGACCCCAGAGGGTCCTTCCTTCCGTTCTCTTAGTCATGACTAATGTGGATCTTGGAAGTAGACACAGATTCTATGTTAACTATGAGCTACCACCTACCTTCACAGTTTCTGTGATGTCAGTGGTTGAGGCTCCCGTTGACTAGTTCCTCACCCACCTCTTCTTTCTTGGTAACAGGGATAAACAGTCCTCCAGTCCAGCCAACCAAGGGGAGCAGATGCCAACTTTCTATCCAGCTGAAAACCTTGATAATAGACTAATTGACCAAAGAGTACTGAAACAGAGGTGGGATTACCAACTTCTAAACATCTAAAGCCAAATGATATAATATTTGTTGTTGTGTTTTTTTTTAATGAGACTTCACATAAGTGAAAATTTTGTTTTCCTGTAAGGGAATTTTTTTTATCGAGTGATGAAGATCCAGGGTGATAGGCAGTAGCCACAAAATAATGTCCTGTAGCTAGAATGTGCCATTTGAGGAGTCTGTTTTTGTTCTGAATTTTGTGGTTGTTGTTTTAACTTGACTATCCCTGATGGAGGTGTTTTGGTAAACATTTCCTTATATAGTAATTCCCCCCTTAACCACAGCTTTGATTTCCATGTTTTCAGTTACTATCCAAAATATTAAATGGAACATTCCAGAAATAAACAATTCGTAAGTTTAAATTGCAGTGTTCTGGGTAGTGTAATGAAATCTTGCACTATCCCGCACCATCCCTCCTGGGATGTAAATTATCCTTATGTCCAGTGTCCAACTGTCTATCTGTTCCTTAGTGACTTAGTAGCCATCTCAGTTTTTAGATTGACTGGCAATATTGTATTGCTTGTGTTCAGATAACCCTTATTTTATTGTTATAATTGTTCTGATTATTAGTTATTGTTTTTGATCTCTTACTATGCCTAATTTACAAATTAAACTTTATCATAGTTACAGAAAAACCCCCAGAGTCTATATATATGGTTCCTTGGTACTACCCATGGTCTCAGGCATCCACTGGGGGCCTTGGAAGGGATCCTATGCAAATAAGGGGATACTACTGGACTTAGATGGTGTAATATTTCAACATATGGGCTACATTGGAACAAAGGACAACTATAGACCTAGAGAACCGGACCCAGGAATGTGGTTCTCAAGCACCCCTTTCACCACAAAGCCTCCAAAAGTAGCCAGTCCCTTCTGTAAGTGTTCAGGTGTGAGCAGAGACAGGAAAACAATCATTAGTCCCAGCGGTCGGTCCCTAGAGCCACTGTGAATCGGTATTCTCATCTGCAAAGTGGGAAGAATAATGATACTTTCCTCAAGGTTCTCTTGTGAGCATTAAAAATAGAGAATGCCTGCCCAGTGCTAGCTCCGTGGAAGCACATGGAAGGCACTCATTCCGAGTGCCCGTCTGCACAGCACTGCTCCAAGTAGCGTTTCCTCCTTCCTTTGGACTTCTTCCTTCTCCCTACTTGCTGCCAGCGGGAGATGGGGGTGCAGCCTTCTGTTCATGCAGGCCTGTTCTCTTTTCTAAGCCCTCGGATGGCGTTCCATCCTCATCGCGGGCCTGTGACACCGGCAGGGCAGGATACTCCTGTGGTTTCATAGGGTCAAAGGAGCAGCCTCGTGCTTCGTGGTGCTTCTCGGTCTTTACAGCACCTACTAGTACTGAGGGGAGGAGAAACGAGGACTGGCTCAGAAATGGAAAGTGGAGGGTTTCAAAACCAGAGCCGAATACTGCCATATCTTTCTAATCATAAATCCTCCCTTAATCCATTTGACCCCTTGCTGCCCATCTCTACCCATGAGCACTTCAGAGTTAACATGTCTACAAATGACCTCCTTTATTTGGGTGCGAGAACCACAAATCCACTGTAATTTAAGACAAGGAGAGTTTGTTGTAAGAAAAGCATTTCCTAGCATCAGGGGAAGCCAGGGGTAGAGCTGTCCCTCCTCTGATGGAGCCATGTGACAGCCATGCCAATCTCTGTCCTGCTTCTCTTATCTACCTCATTCCCTTGCTTCTCTCTATGAGGATGGATTTATCCTAGTACTCAGTGCTGCTCTGCCCACCTCAGACTGGCTGGCATATGACTGCCTTGCCCTGTTGCTGCCTTTCTTTACCTACTTGCTCATCCTTGAAGGTTCTGCTCAAAATCTCTCTTTCAGGAGCCCCTTCATTGACGTTCCAGGCCAGGCAAGGACTCCGGTCTCCTATGCACAGAATCTTTGCTTTACTCGTAAAACTAGATGATGAAATTGATGACTTTAAAGTTTGTAGTCCCTCATTAGACTGAAAGCACCTCCAAGACAAAGACCAGGCCTTTTTTGTCATTGTAAACACAGATTTGGCACAGTCCCTGGCACACAGAGACTAAGCAGGAGTTTTTAAATTGAACGGAGGATATGTGAGCCAATGAAAACATGAATGTTTCATGGGGCAGGATAAATATTTTAGTCTCTATTTCTTTTTAGATCTTTTGATACAATTCATACTAAATATGCTAACTTTTTAACAGAGTTAAACTCCAGGAGTTTATAAGTCACTCACACATAATAGGCTAGGAAGTTGATGGCATTTAGCTACAGGGCTTTTACAAAGCCAACTGCTCTATGGGGGCAGGAAGGAATGGTGGATCAAGAGCTGGCTTTGGGGTCTTCTCACACCCCTGGGTTTGAATCCTGATTCCTCCAAAATGCCTTCCAGGTGGCCTATGCACAATAGGATGGGAACTGGCATATGTAGTCCTTGAAGTCCAAATGAGATAACATATTAAAGTTCAGCTGTTATCACATCATACAAGATGGCAGTCATTATGCTTGTGATATCTTTTCATATGTTCCCTAAAATGAATGTGCTTTCCATCCAGATACTTTGCAGACAAGAAGAAAAAGAAGGTTCTAGAGCAGTGATGGTGAACCTTTTGAGCTCGGCGTGTCAGCATTTTGAAAAACCCTAACTTAACTCTGGTGCCGTGTCACATATAGAAATTTTTTGATATTTGCAAGCATAGTAAAACAAAGATTTATATTTTTGATATTTATTTTATATATTTAAATGCCATTTAACAAAGAAAAATCAACCAAAAAAATGAGTTCGCGTGTCACCTCTGACACGCGTGTCATAGGTTCGCCATCACTGTTCTAGAGGCACAATGTTCACCTGACTTTGCCTCTTGAATAACCTCTAGTAGAAGCTTGTGTGTCCCCATGGATGAGATCCTAGGGTACTGAGACACAATGCAGTTTTTTACAGTGATAGGTGATATTGTGCTTTTTACTGCATTGCTTAAGAGCCCTTCCTTTCTCCTTTCCTCCCTCCCTTCCTTCCTTCCTCCCTTCCTTCCTTCCTTCCTTCCTTCCTTCCTTCCTATATTTTTATTGATTTTAGAGAGGAAGGGAGAGGGAGAGATTCAAACATCAATGATGAGAAGAATCGTCGATTGGCTGCCTCCTGAATGCACCCTACTGGGGACCGAGCCTGCAAGCCAGACATGTGCCCTGACCTAGAATTGAACCATGACCATCTGGTTCATAGGTCAACACTCAATCACTGAGCCATGCCGGCCAAGCTAAAGTGCCCTTGATGGAAGAATTGCAATGTCTCATACTCAGCATGTATTGGTGATCCGTAGGGAAAAGATTTTTTTTGCAGTGATATTTTTGTTTTCCATCTACACTATTTAAAACTTTTCACTTCCCCTTTAGTACCAAATAAACCATGAAATCAGATAAATAGGTAGATATTTCCTAAATGTTACTTTAAAAAACACTTCACTGGAACTTTAAATGTGTGCAGGTGTTTTGCTTCTGCCTTTGGGCATAATTATAAAATTAGTCATGGTTTCATGCATATTTAAAAATTGTTTTAATGAGGATTTATGGGGGGGGGGGGTCTGGTTACTGCTACAGAATGTAGGAGAATGACCTCACCCACATGCCTATACTCAGTAAGGCAAATGTCAATGGGTCAACACGTGATGGATTGTATGTAGGCACTATCCCACACACAGCTCAGATGAGGGCACCGCAGTCATGTGAGCATCTTATCCAGCACAAAATAAAGAGAAGATTTGATGAAATGGACCAGCCCATTCCATCAGTACCCATTCCAGTCAGATGTGGGATTCCTCTTTTTACTTCCTACACTTTTATGTCCTCCAGAGGTCCAGCGCTCGGAGGGAGGGGAGAGGCTGTGGTGGTGAGGAACCAGTCTGATTCACCTTTGCAATGCCTGGCACAGAGTAGGTGATCAACAAACCTTTACCACATGAAAGAACAGAAATAAGAAGTATTTCTGTGGTCTCATCTTAATTGAATGAAATATATTCCCTTCGACTTTGACTAGATGATGTTTGAGTGAGGAATATTGGCTTCCTAAGACAGAATTGATATTTTGTTCAGTGGAGGATATCTTTGGACCCAGGCAAGCAGGACTTGTAGAGTCCGGGAAATTGGGCTGGCATTACTGATAAATAACTCTCTGACTCCTGTCCATTTCTATAAATATCATATGAAGTCTTTAGAGAGATCCAAAGTGAGCTTGATTTCTAATCTATTTTTCCCATTTTGTTCAGTCTAAAAGTTACTGAATATACACCATGAGCTAGGTATTATTTAGACAGTGGCAGGCAGGGGATGCAATTTAGTCCTTGCCTGGGGGAACTCAGAGTCTTGTAGATAAGACAGGTGTGTACTAGTAAGCTCGTAATGGCAATATTAAGCAAATATGCAGAAATAGAAACTCACGGGCACAGAAATAGCATAGAAGAGGGAGAAATAGGGCTTTCAGGAAAGTGAGTGTGGAGAAGGTCTCTGGGGAGAAGCTTCACAAAAACTGAGGGAGGATTTTGAAAGGTGATTAGAAATTCATTGAAGGAAAATGGGGCAGGAGAGAATGCCATTCACAGCAAACGAACAGCAAATGCAAATGTGCAAACACCTGAAAAAGCACAGGGGATCCTGCTTGGAGTAAGTACTTTCGGAAAGTGAGAGATCTCAGCAGAGAAAACAGTGGCTGGAATGGTGAGAGATGCTGTTAGAGGCTCTATGTCTATCCTCTGCCAGCGAGCAGGGCAACACTGACTATAGCATTAGATTCACCTGGGGACCTAAACAAACAGTATCAGTGCTAATGAGAATGGAAATAGGGATTGTGGGAGAGTAATTGCGATATAGTCAGCTGCAATAAATATTGATTGAATGAATGAAATGAGAGAGTAACATACTGGGAAATAGTTTGGGTTGAAGCACAGATTGACCCTGGAAATGACCTGTTTCTGTATTGAATCTGGTGTTAAATTGTCGGTGTGCTTATTGTAGCTAGGACATGTTTTCACCACTGGTATACTGACTGCCAACGAGGAAAAAAAGGAGGGAGCGTATCATAAAAAGAGAGGAGAGTGCTTTCTCCTATTTTCTTTATTCCCCATGTTTCATTGTATCTCATGCATTCTTAGGAAATACGACCTAACATTCTAAAGCAGTGTTTCTCAACCTGTGGGTTGCGACCATTGGAAAACACATATAGCATATCAGATATTTATATTATGATTCATAACAATAGCAAAATTACAGTTATGAAGTAGCAACGAAAATAATTTTATGGTTGGGGGTCACCACAACATGAGGAACTGTATTAAAGGGTCGCGGCATTAGGAAGGTTGAGAACCACTGTAAGGAACCTGACCTTTCAACTCTCGTCTCACCTCGTCAATTTTCCTAGGACTAGTAAGGACTCCATGGCAGTGCCAGAAAATTAACCTACTCAGGCTAATTTGGGAACTCTTTCTGTTTTTTGACTTCTACTTGCCTTTATTCCTTTACTTTCATTCCAATCAATCTTATGAGTGAAGTGGATTGAAAGCTACTTAGTGCCTCTGGGTACCTGTTACTTGGAAATTTTACTATAGAGTCTTCTTTTACACACTTAATGATCAGTCACTAACTTTAAAGTTTTAAAGTGGTTCTGATACTTAATTTTATAAATAGCCTTATTGAGGTGTAATTTATATAACATAAAATTCACCCATTTAAAGTGTACAGCTCAGTTAATTTTAGCAGATTTATCTGGTTGTGCATCCCTGGTCACAATCCATTTTGGAACATTTCCATTACCCTAAAAAATTCCCTTGTTCCCTTTTGCATCCTATCTTCTCTCCCAACCCCCAGCCCCAAGCAACTGCTGATCTGCCTTCTGTAGGTATAGTTTTCTATAATGTTTGGTAGAAACTTTCATCTGAATGAAATCAGAGTATCTGATACTTTTAAAATATATATATTTTCATTGATTTCAGAGAGGAAGGGAGGAGGAGGGAGAGATAGAAACATCAATGATGAGAGAGTCATTGATCGGCTGCTTCCTGCATGCCCCCCATGGGAGACTGAGCCTACAACCCGAGCATGTGCCCTCACCGGGAATTGAACCGTGACCACCTGGTTCATAGGTTGATGCTCAACCACAGAGCAACACTGGCCAGGTTCTCATACTTGTTTTTTACTTAGAAATTAAGTTTACCTTTAAAATAGCCAAGACCAACTAAATTAAGTTGATCTTATATTTCGCTATAAACAGCAGCAGGATAAATTAATTAGAGGAATTTTCTTAGCTGCTAAGACTTATTTATGCCTTACTGCTGAATTGCAACTTACTCTTTTTGTTTATTCAGTTTTGAGCTATGTGCTACATATTGTTTCTTCAAGATAGATGGAATAATATTCTTCCCAACTTCAGGCTTTATTCAAAGTCTATATTATTATGACTCCCCCCCCTCCCGAACTTACAAGTGTGCAAAGGGAAGGAAAATGGAGATACCTAATGAGCTTCAAACATTTGTGGGTAGCTGAATGGATGGAAGACGGATTGATGACTTCCATATATTCAGGTCTCAGGAAAGTGCTTTATATCAGAAGTTCTCAGGATGTAGAAAATGGATAATTTAGGTATATTTGAAATGAGATTTCACTCCTTGTGTTTCTATTTAACAGAAGAAATGTGAAACATGTTCTAGCAAGGAATAAAGCCTTGCAGTGGACAAAGTCCTATGTTTTACCGGAGTTTCCCTATGACGTCAGATGCCTGTTAGCAGAGCAGAAGTGTCCCGACCACAGCATGAGGATAAGGATCATTGAGTTTCTCCAGGCTGACATGACCAAGTATCTGAAAGGCTCACTGTGAGTAATTACAGGGCAGGCTGGTTGCTCTGGGGGAGGATCTACTGTCAGAGTAAACTAGCATTTATTAGGAACCAACACTTTTCAGGTTTTGGATGATATATCAGTCATAAATCCAACATTGCCCAATATTTGAATATCTCCGTTGTTATATGGAAAGATTTGAAGAAAAGGGAGTGTAATTTAGACTCATTGTAAAGGAAGGGATTGGGCAGCTTGGAATGAAACATGTCCTGTTGCACTGAACAGGTACCCCAGCACCCAGCAGTATAACGATGTGGTCAACGCCCTGCTGCAGGCCCACCCTTTCCTGGACGAGGACGGCTGTGGCTTTGTAAGTGACCGTTTTATAATCTCTGCCTTTTAAAAATAATAGCCTTGCCCTAGCTGGTTTGGCTCAGTGGATTGAGTATGGGCCTGCAGACTGAAAAATCCTACTTCGAGTCCCGACAAGAGCACATGCCCGAGTTGCAGGCTCCATCCCCGGTAGGGGGCCTGCAGGAGGCAGCTGATGAATGATTGTCTCTCATCACTGATGCTTCTATCTCTCTCTCCCTCTCCCTTTCTCTCTGAAATCAATAAAAAAATAAAATAAAATAATTGCCTTGCATTGTTTAGTAATTTTATGTCTCATCCTCCTTTAATCAGTTTCGTGCTCTCTCCCTCCCTCTCTTTCCTCTTTTTGATACTTTCTCTCTCTCTCTCTCTCTCTGCTCCTTTATCTTTTTTAAAAAAGACTTTATTTTTTTAGTTCACAGCAAAATTGAGAGGATGGTGCAATTATTTCCCTCCATGTACCCCTTGCCCCGACACATGCATATCCTCCCCCATTTTCAATATCTCCCATTAGAGTGGTACATTTGTTATTAGTGTATGATTGTCTAACTACTATGTTGTGCACCTGAAACTAATACAAAGTAATATTGAATGTAAACTGTAATTGAAAAAATATATTTTTTTTAAAGTGGAGAACTTTATGAAGACAGAAGAATAAGGTGAAAATTATACAATTTTAGGAATTAAAGAATCTAAAATCAATAGCGAGTATATTTACTCAATAGCTATATGTCATTGGAAAAATATTTTTAGTTTAGGGACTATAATTTTTATAGCAATATCATAAGATTGTTGTGTGGGTAAATGGAAGGATAGAGTTAATGTTTCTATTACTGTGATGTGAAAAGATTTGAAGCCCAAAGGTGTTAGATAAATAAAAAGTTTTATTGTTTATGTGGTATTATTTAAATCTCCTGTTTTGTTATTTTACACAGTTTTTATGGAAACGAGCCCTGAAAGATCGCTTTAAATATGTGAGAAGACCCATAGAAGATGATGAACAAGTGATGAGAAATAAGTGTAAATTTGGACATCGAAGAGGCCAGAGAAGGAAATCTCTTGCAGATACCAGATTTGATGAAATGAAAATTGCCCAAATAAAAGTAAGACTGAATCTTGAAATGTTCTGACAACTCATTGATTGGTTGGTTGATTTGGGGATAATAAGCAGTAACATTTGAAATCATTAAAACAAAATAAGATGTCCTTTTGGTGTGGTCAGAAATCAACAAATATGTGTTTTGCATAGCAAATAATGTGATGACAATAGTTCCAAAAAAGATCTTCCGAACCCAGTTTGAGCAGAGTTTGTTATTGAACATCTCATGTTTATTCTTTTCCAACCTTCAAAAAAACTAGAAAATCACTAACATTCTGGATCCTTGAATATCTTCCTGTCATCTTAAAATGCATCTTGTGTTCTTGCTGTTCTTATTGCTACAGAAAGATTTTAATACTCGTGTTGTAGGGTTAGGTACCTGTAGTTTCAAGGTGTCAGGAGGAAGGTAATCCACATGCATGGATACAAAACTCTATAACTTTGTCCAGAAGGGATCCCACACCACCCAAGTGACTGTGAGGATTGTCAGGCTGAGGACCAGCAAGGGCCTGGAGATCCCTCCCTCAGCAGCAGGTCTGCTATACGTAATGTCCACGTGGGTCCTAGTTATCTAAAAGCCAATATTCTTTAACTATCTCACAGCACCCAGATATCCTCAGAAACAAAAATGTCCCCTGCTAATAAAGTAGATTGAACTCCTTAGGGAAGATGTTCAAACTACCAACTATGGAAGCTAAATCTCATGCTCCCTCAATTCTATTTCCAACCCAATCCAACCTGAATAGGCAAATCCTAACATTTCACCACAAACACATTTATGTTAGTAAATGTACTTATTGTTAAGTATTCTATTTTCTTCTTCAGCTGGTATATTTACTTGCTATTAATAGAGCAACATATTGGGTTGTAAATATTTCTCTCTTTTCCGAGTCCAGCCCGGCTAGAGAGCCATCCGGTTCCTGAGTAGGGGCTGCTGGGGATTGAGAAAATGAAAGAAAGAGACAGACACAGAGATGGAAGGAAAAAGCTGGGGCCGGGTGGGACTACTGTCCTCTGATGGAGAGACAGGGACCCAGAGCTGATACAGCGTGTTTATTTTATACAGCAAAGTACCAGGAAGTCTTACTAAAGCCCAAGACAAAGGAGATTATGTGCATTCTTGTGGCTTCTTTGTAACCATCACTTCTGGGTGGGCCCGGATAATCGTGTTTTTTCCTGGTGCTTGGCTGGATTTAGATAATGAAACCCACCCCCTGGCACCTGAGCTGAAGGTCAGGCTGACAACACTCCTGCCTCTGGCAAGGTGTGTTTCCAGGACGTGGCTCTGCCAACGCCACTGGATTCAGCTGACAATAATTAAAGAAATGCTCATGTGCCTTCCAAGGTGCTCTCTACATTGGGTCATCTCAATTTTTATTAACACATTTATAAGCTTGAGGACATAGTAATATTTTAAAGCAATATTTTGTAAACCATCCATTTCAGTATCTACATAAAGGACACTTTTAGATGAAGGTATATGTATATTTAAAATATTTTACTATAATTTTCAGTGAGATTTTCAAATCATTAGCTAGTTAAGATAATATAATTTTATGTCTGCTGTTTGATAAAAAGACAAAGGCAGACGAAAGGTAACTAAATTTAGTGGTGTAACTTTTTAAAAATGTTGACTGCAATATTCCAATATAAACTAAAATCTTAATAAGATAGAAATACATTTATTTTAAAATATCTTTTATGTGGCTCAGTTGGTTGGAGCATCATCCTATACACAAGTTTGATTCCCGACCAGGGCACATACCTAGATTGCAGGTTTGATCCCATCAATGTTTCTCTCTCACATTGATGTTTCTCTTTCTCTCTTTCTCTCTAAAAGTCAATGAATATGTCCTCAGATGAGGAAATAGATATATATATATTTTTTTTCTTTATATTCTTAAAATTAAAAGTCACTCTATAAAGGAACATAATTATGCCTAAATTGGTTTTCTCAAAAAATTCGGTTTACAGTATACTAAAATCAGATTTCCCATATAAATGAACATTTTACATATTCAATCTTCCTTCTTTTCCTATGATGCATTTCCCACTAAAATTCATTGGGATGGATGAATAGTAATATTTGAAAATTAGCACTAGAACTCAAGGGTAAGTCCATGGGGTCAGAGATCAACCCCAGGGACACAAGGCTAAATAGCAGTTTCTCTTTTGTTGACGTATCATCATTGAACCCATTTGTATACTTACCATTGTGTTTCTTCTCAGAACCACTTTAGTTCTTCATAAACTATGGCCTGTCCCTCCCACCTCTCTGTCTAGTCCCCCCCAGACATGCGTGAGTTCTAAAATGAATCCTGCTAAGGCTCATGCAGTGGGCTTTGCAACAAGACACAGGGAATTGAATGCATTAAGGCCCAAGATGAATTAAGTTGCAACTGCATTTAGTTTTGATCTTCCTGTCAAATGGGGCAAAAAGAGATTATAAAGTGATCATTGCTCACCATCCCCAGTCAAGTCTCTTCTTTAATCTTCTTTTTAATCTTTTAAGTTATATTTTCTTTTTAATCTTTTAAGTTATATTTTCCTGGGAATTTGTATACTTGCTCTATGCTTTGTTAGTCATCCTATGCTCACAGAGAGTGGGCTTACCTGAAGCTGTCCTAATTGGCTTGTAAAAGCCTTGATGTATGAGCATTTTAGACTCCTTAGCATCATTTTCATCTTTTACAGGCAACATCTCTTCCCATTCTGGTCAGGTAGACAGTTTGTCAAAATACTAATTCAAGTGTAGTTTCACCTGAGTGTCCTCTCAACTAATTTTCCCAGAAGGATTTTTTTCTTTTCTTTTCTCTTAAAGCTGATTGTCTTCGATGTTTCTTTCTTCTTTCTTTCTTTCTTTCTTTCTTTCTTTCTTTCTTTCTTTCTTTCTTTCTTTCTTTCTTTCTTTCTTTCTTCTTTCTTTCTTTCTTTCTTCTTTCTTTCTTTCTTTCTTTCTTTCTTTCTTTCTTTCTTTCTTTCTTTCTTTCTTTCTTCCTTCCTTCCTTCCTTCCTTCCTTCCTTCCTTCCTTCCTTCCTTCCTTCCTTCCTTCCTTCCTTCCTTTCTTTCTTTCTTTCTTTCTTTCTCTTTCTTTCTAATATATTTTATTGATTTCAGAGAGGAAGGGAGAGGGAGAGAGAGATAGAAACATCAATGATGAGAGAGAATCATTGATTAGCTGCCTCCTGCACGCCCCCTACTGGGGATCGAGCCCGCAACCCAGGTATGTGCCCTTTGCCGGAATCAAACCTGGGACCCTTCAGTCTATAGGTCGATGCTCTATCCATTGAGCCAAACCAGCTAGGGCTGTCTTCGATTTTTAATGAGAATATGTCGAGTCTTTCTTAGCCATCCCACCCCACCCCAGCCAGTGTACCCAAGTGTACAGTGAATATAATTGACAGTGTAATGATTTAGCAACACAGAGTACTCACTGTGATTATTTTGAATTTGGATTATATGACATGGTCCTGCAACTATAAAAAGGTATTTAAAAAGAAAAAAATGCAAACAATAACAAACTTTAATTTAAGAACTTTTAATCTCTTAATATTTTATCTAATATAAAATATTAGATAAATATTTATTTAATATTTTAATCTCTAATATAATATCTAAAATTGAATGAGTAGAAATAAGCATTCCTGTTAAGTGTGAACCTTCTGGACAATCTAGACTTCCATGTAAAAGGGTATGTAGGAAATGAAGTTACTCAGCTCTATCAAGAGAACAGATAATTCCACAGTAATTAGCTACCTGATTTGTTCACAGTTAGACTGTCCATTTGCTAACCATGTTCGATGCCAAGTGTAATTTACACATGATGATACGCATCTTTTGAGTGCATTATTATAATATGATTTATATTATATAAAATATAAAATGAGTGCAATGCAGCCTATAATTCAAATTTCATGAAGGGTAAAATTGAAATGTTAAATATGCAACATATTGATATTTTGAAAATATTTTTCAGGAAGAAGCTATTTGTTTAGATTCTGAAGTAGATGAACATATTAGCTGGTTCCAGCAAGAATATGTGAAAACAGTCAAGGACTGGAGGGAAATCGATAAGAGGATGAGCCAGACTTTGCAAATAAGAAGGAAGTTGATTGGCAGCAGAACGCCTCTGAAGGACATCCTTAAAATGTTTCCTTTCCTGAAGTGCCCTTATCAGGTACCTTTATTCGCTTATAATACTCTCTGATTGTAGTGTCCAAATTGATTTGTCTCTTTCCTCTTGGAGTGGAAACAGGCCTAGGCAGCAAATGTGAATCTCAATAGGGTGTGTGAGGCCCCCTTGGCTACAACTAGGACCATTTGGTGAGAATTTCTGGGACCTATTTCTAATGACATGCACTGGCTGCCTTCAGATTTAGTTCCCTGTCAACAGGAAGTGGGGAGGTGGGCAGTGATGGTGGAAGTCTCTGAGGGGAAGTGCTTACAGTGGCTTTAAAAACGGGATTCCGTAAAGATAAACTGGTTTTGCTTTCACCTTGTACTCAAATATCTTGTCACAGTTTATTTCTAGCTGATCTTAGAGTCTCTAAAGCTCTCCTCTTTCTCTAAGATCCCTTACAACACTAAGTTTTGGTATTTTTCAAGGTTTGCCTCTTAAAATCTAAGTTTTCTTCTTTTTGCCTCTGGTTGGACACTGCCAAAACGTAACAATGTAGTTTTTACCTAAAGAAACGTAAGATCCTAGAATCTTAATCTTAGTTAGGTAACCTCAATAGCTAAAATATGCATATATACCCATTTAATTGGGTCTGCATCCAAAGTTTTAATTCTACGGGTCGGAGTTTGCCATGTCCATTACTTATCTTTTCCTGCTCACTTCAGACTTTCATTCTTTCCTCCTTCTCTGTCCTAAATCTTTACTTCTCTACTAAAGCTACTCAAATATCTGGTATATACTTTAAACTACATTCAAAGTTTAAAATAATCCTAAAGAGTTACTTACTTCCCTTTCATTAGCTTTTCTAGTGATCTGATATCATTTTCTTCTTTCAGATGTTCAAAGAATTTCAACTTCTTACAAGAACAGATATTTATAAGAAAACAAGGCACGTTTTGGAATCCTATTCAGACAATATACTGACTTCTTTTTCAGTGGTGGACAATCCAATCAACATTGCGCTGCAAGAAAAAATGAAACAGCACACAGATGAGGACATGTTGAAATGTTAGTAAGCCTGGGAGTGGGGCTATCTGGTCGTAGTCATCTGTATAATTCAGGATGGTTGAAGTTCCGTTTTCATAATGAGTAAAATTTAGTGAAACAACATATGGGAGAGGAAAAAAAAATTTCTCAAATAGGAGGTGTTGGGGTATAAATACAAAAAGGACACTTGATCCTATAAAGTATATTTAGGGAACCAGTAATCTGTTAATTTCATAATCTAGATTACAAGGTAGAGCTTGATAAAAGGACAGAGATCTGGGGGACAGAACATGAGATCTTGAATGTTTATTAGATGGACATGTTGGTTAAAAATGGTTGTGAAACACCAATCTAAGAAGGCTTGTTTGTTCTCTGTAGACGGTAACGATTTTTAAAAAAATCCAGGTGCTTTATACTGGCTTTATACAACAGTTAGGAAAAGGTCATTTTACTTGGACTGTAAGCATGTTTGCTTTGACAGATATGAAGATGACAGCCACATGTTTACTCCTCCCAGATGTGTTTGGGGATGATCCCAGCCTTTTTGTCATCGTGAATGAGAAGGTATGCACTCTATCAGTGATCGCTGGTTTGACATTTCACATCTTCTTATTTGAAAGCAGGATGGTGGTCTATTTGGAAGTATGTTGTATCACTTTTACAAATATGCTAATTTGCAACAAGCTCATTTATTATAATAAATCCAGACACCTTGTATTATTTAGCTATTTTACACGTCCCTTTTTTTTTTTTCAGGTGCAAGTGTCCACTCCCGTGTTAGAAGTTAAAAACCCTTTCAACATTGATGTCTGTGAATTTTCTCTGTATTTAGAAAAAGAAAGACTCACAAAAGTGGACGACTGTGTTACGGCCCTGGCTGCTCTAGTAGCTGCCTTTCATGTATTTGGGATCCAGTGTCCGAGTCGACTGTCCCAAACGCTCAACTTCCTGGAGACACAGATTTTTGATATGCACAGTCCCTACGTTCCTTCTATGAAAGAAAAGGAAAAGGAAGTAGGGTTTCAACACCCGGTCACTTAATAGCATGCTAAATACTGTATTAGAATTGATCTCTGGGACGGCCGAGACTTTACAAAAAATTGTTTGAGTTAGAGTTGTGGTAGATAATTAGGAAATCATTTTGTCTCAAAGATGTATGCATTTTTTAAATCCTTACCAGAGGACACATTTTTATTGATTTTTAGAGAGAGGGAGGGAGAGAGATATCAATATGAGAGAGAAACATCAATTGGTTGCCTCTGACTGGGGATCGAACCTGCAACCTTCTGCTATACAGGATGATACTCCAACCAACTGAGCCACTCGGCCAGGGCTCAATGCTTTCTGTCTTTAATCCTAAATACTTAAATTTTCTGAAATTCTGTAATAAAATAATACTTAAAGAGCTGTTTATTTATTTATTTTTAAATATATTTTATTGATTTTAGAGAGGAAAGGAGAGGGAGAGATAGAAACATCAATGGTAAGAGAGAATCATTGATTGGCTGCCTCCTGCACGCCCCCTACTGGGGATCAAGACCGCAACCCAGGCATGTGCCCTTGGCCAAAATTGAACCTGGGACCCTTCAGTCCGCAGGCCGACGCTCTATCCATTGAGCCAAACCAGCTAGGGCCTGTTTATTTATTTTGATTTGATTTGAGAAATACCAGGGTCCAAGTTACACTTTCATGGGTGCATTTGTTTTTAAAAGGCACACTTCATATTTGCTAAGTCTTTGGGTTAGGGTATGACCTTGCTCTTAACTCGATGTGCCCACCTTTGAAAGTCTAATGCCCAGGAGCTGCACATTTGGGGGCTGTGGGCTGCCTCCTTGGTCTGACCATTGCTTGGAGACGTTTCTCCTGATGTTCATTAAAATGCTAAGCCAGTGAGATAAGACGATGAAAGAGAAGCTGCCCACTCTACAATGACCACGTACTAACGACTTGCACGGGAATCGACAGGAACAGTACATAGCAAATTAGCACGTGTCACTTTCCCATAAACCACCTCCTATTCCAGTTTCCATTTCTTCCCTTTCACTAGAATATGCCTTTGTTCCTTACGAACTTTCCTTTATTTTCCCCATTAGCGCTGCCCCCCCGCCCCACACACACACTTTTTAAATTTCACAATCGGTTTTATTTCTCAAGTTCTTAAAGCTTCCTTCCCTTTGGAGGCCTGCAATGTCTATGGCTGAAGTTGAAGGAAAGCCTCTTTGTTCTTTTAGGCTGGGCAAAGGGATGGCGGTGGGTCTATGGGAACAGCGGCCAAGTTTGGCTCCAAAGATGTGAGCTGACCATAAGGGCAGTTTCACTTAAGCTTTATTATCCCTTTCAGTGGTGCTCCTATCTCCAGTGCCTAGCACGGCCTGGCCACTCGGTAAATTTCCAATGTTGCTGGACTAACTGAACCCTGCTTTGCTTGGAGGCTGACTCTCCAGAATCAAAAAGTTGCAAAATGGCAGCCAGGGGCTGTATTTCATTCTACAGACAGGTCTCTCTGGGCTTGCACAATGTTCCCTGAAATGTTTGAAAATGCCTTTAGGTGGAAAAGGTCCCATCCAGTTGCACATTCCCCATCCCTCCCTTGTGTCTTAACCCTAGCCTGCTTCTCCCCTTCCAGGCTCTTCTCTGCCATCATGACCCCGACTTCCTCGGTGAAGACTGAGACTGTATCCCCAGGAAGGAATGGGGGAAAGGTTTCCCCCTTCTTGAGGGACACTGCTCCACTCTAAGGATGCTCCACGCCTTGCCTCTATCTTAACATGCTGCTTAGAATCCAGTGAGGTTTAAAAGTCTTTTTTTTGTTATATAGACTTTAAACCAGAAAAGAAAAATCCCCAATGGGTGTGAATCCTACTTGACATAACAGAATTTTTTTTATTATTGGCATTACTACAGATGTCCCATATTTCCCTCTCCTTTGCCCCTTCCACTCAGCCCCTGCCCCACCCCAGGCTTTCCTCACACTATTGTCTGTGTTCATGGGCTATGTATGTATTTCAGTTTTGAATTTTTTGTTGCTCTTCACATCGGCTGGGACATAGTTTGACAAACAATTCTCAATCCTGCAGTCCTTACACAGCTAGTGAGTACCCGTGTGATACCGTCCCAGGTTGATGTTGTTCCTGTTCTCATGCTCTCCTCCTACTGACAAGTTTTCTTAAAAATCACACATATGTACAGAGGTATCTGCAATTAAGATTTTATTTCATTCATGTCAGATATAACAAGTGCAATTTGAATGTACAAATTCTGAACAAAACATAAAAAAAGGAAATGAAAACTAACAGAGCAAAACTTGTTTAAGCAGATTCATGCAAAGAAAGGAACACTAGATATCATAACCCTGTTTTTACCTGGAATGATGACATAGGCAAAAGACTGCTAACAGACCTCCACGGGGAGGGGTGGGGGTGGGGGGAAGTGGGGGAGACAGGAAAGGAAATTCTACACCAGAAAAAAACAAGAGCAACTAAAGAGGGGTGGAACTTGCCCAGAATTCAGACAGCATGCTGCAAACCTACTTCCTACTTTTAAGAGAGACCTTGAATTAATGTTCAATCCTGAAATTACATCCAAAGGCTGATAAAATAATTTACCTTTTTGTTGGAAATGCATTCTTGCAAAAGAAACACTACCAGCTATCATTGTATAGGTAATCAAGGGCTTTCATTTAAAGTGCATCTGTATGCTTACATAGTGAGGTGAACTGTTCCACAGAGAAAGGAATCTCTCCGAAATGGAGGTTCTCGAGTGATTGCTTTGGGAAGTCGCCTCCCTGTTCTGTGAGCATTTAGAATCTTTGCTGGTGTTGCTCCCTCACACCCTGCCTTCTCAGTCACCTCTCTCCACAGCCAGCCCTCAAGGAACACCTTCAGGTTTGGAGGACAAGGCAAGATCTGGGACAGAGCTGCTTAGGGATTAGTGTTTCTATGGACAGAACAAGCCCTTCACCGATCTCTGAAAAGCACCTCAATGACAATTAGAGAGAAGCTCAAGATAATCTCATAAATAGTTTCAGATCCTTACAATCCCCCCTCCCCCCATGTAACTGCATATTCCATGACATTGGACTCTACAAGAGCCCAGCACACAGGGCATCACGATGGTGAGACGGATGCCATTCAACTACATCACCTAAGTTATTTATGCTGATATATTTTATTTTTCAATTTCATTACTTATGTACATGATTTTTGGTAATTATAGTAAAGATGCTGGTGAACGTAATTTGTTTAACATTTCATAATACGTGCAAAAGCAAAAACAAAGATTTAAGGAAAAGTGATTTTTACAACTATTCGGCCCCAACAAACGATGACAAGCAGTTAGGCAATATCATGACTTGCAAAGTTATACTTAGCATAATGTTGCAATTCAAAATATGGCACAGAATTAACAATACAGATAACCAACCGTCCCACTGGCTAAACTTAGCCAGGTTTAGACACTATTTTGGTTTAGGTTGAAATTTGATTATATAAAAAGATTCCTGAAAGTATTGAAAAAGAAACAGTGTACATGAAAGAGAATTCATCAATGTTTATAAAATGCCAAAAAGTCATACTCTGCCCCCCATTGTCCATAAATAATTAATGAAGCCCTCCCTTTCCCCCCACCCCCCCAGCCTCAAAAAGATTTACAAAGATAAATTTAGCTCAGTGAACAGAACCAAAGGATGACTGTTGTTAGACAGTACCTGGTTAAAAGCTCAAGCACTTTCATAGGAATTCATATATATTGTCTCTGGAGGAATATAAATAATCTGATCGCATTGCTCTTCTGAGTTTTGGAGACTTCTCACTGAGGAGTTAACTGTCCTTGTGCTTTGAATAAAACATGAGCTTTAAAGCAGAAAGCTGATGGTATCCAAAATTCACCATCTTCAAAGTTCATTGTGAGAGTTCTTCTCTGCAGCTTTGAACATCAGGATAGAATTGAAAATTTTGAGAGCAGGGCCCAGCTTAATGCTCATAATTTTGACAATGTCTGTTTGCGTCATAAGCAGAAATGCTTCTCCATCAATTTGCTGAAATGGGAGTAAAAGACAAAAGACCGTGAGTTAATCGGATATCGTGTTATGGGGAATAATCAAGTTTAAATTATCAGCTGTCTTATACACAGCAACACTAAAACGGCACAGGCAAGGGGAGTTCAGGTGTACCAACATTTCCTGATAAACGGATCTTTCTTATCTACAACAACACAGCAAATGTGGCCTGGGGGCAGAGTGAAAATTCATTCATCTGAAAAATTGGCTCCCAGGAAAAGGGAAGGTGCCCATACCTTCCAGTGATTACTCATAGGTGCGGACTTAAGAAGAATGTGGGAAAGTGTGGGGTGCCTCAAATTCAGTTCCTATCATCACAGGTTTTAGTCTAAAATTAGAGATCAAAATAGGTACACAGATATTTGTGGCTACAATCAAAGGCTTCAGACAAACATATCAGCTACATGCTAATAATTTTTTTAAAATTAGTCTTCCACCATGAAGAAAAAAACTGGTAACATTTCTGGAGTAGCCATAATTATTCTTCACAAACAAAAGAAAAGCAGTTATTAACAAGGGCAAGTGACAGTGTAATTGGAAGAACATGAGATTGGTGTTAAGAGTTGTAGACTCTATACTGGTTCTTTCTCTACTTGGGTAACCATGAGAAACCCCTTTCTCGCTCTGCGTCTCCTCCAAGACTAATAGACTATGCTCCTGCAGAATAGCGTACTTTGAGGTTCAAAGATATAATTCTATGAAGATGATGTCTAGTTTAGTGGGCAGAGTAAAAGAGTGGCATCTTTTAATATGACTTTTAGCTCTTGTGGAGTTCCACCATCTTAAAAGAAATCAATTCACTTCTTTTTCAGTTTTCCTATTTTGTACAAAACGTAAATCACGCATTTGTTCTATTAGATCACACTGAAAACATTGACAGCGATGTACTGTTATGAGTTGAATTGTGTCCCTCCCAAATTCATATGTTGAAGTCCTAACTCCCAATAACCTCAGAATGTGCTCTTAAAAAAAAGTTTTTATTGATTGTAGAGAGAGAGAGAGGAAGAGAGAAACATCAACGTGAGAAATACTGATTGGTTCCTGAACCCGAAACCTGTATCTGTGTCCTGACTGGGAATCAAACCAGCGAACTTTTGGTGAACAGGATTAACACTCAACCAACTGAGCCACACCGGCCAGGGTCAGAATGTGATCTTATTTGGAAACGGGGTCATTGTAGATGGAATTAGTTAAGATGAGGTCATACTAGATTAGACTGGGCCCCTAATCCAAGATGACAGGTGTCCTTATAAAAATGGGAAATTTGGAGAAGAGACAGATGATTTGGACACAGAGAAGGAAGATGATTGAAGACAACACCATCTACAGTCAAGGCACAGAGGCCTGGAGCAGGTCCTTTCCTCACAGCCCTGGGAAGAAGAAACCTACTTGTCAAAGACTCCTAGCCTCCAGAATTGGGCGGCAGTACATTTCTGCTGTTTAAGCTACAGGTTTATGGTATTTTGTTACAGCAGCCCTACCAAACGACTACTACTCTAAATTCTGCAAACAGTTCATTAAATAAAGGCTGATATAATTAAATAGCTATTTCTTAAGATTTTCCTCTATCCTCAAAAATAAAAAAAACCTGTGAATCTAAACTGTCTGTATACTTAATCAGTACTAGTAAGAGCTACAATCATCATGTACCACTTCAATAAACAATTATGTGGGAAAAGTTGCTACTTTCTGGCAAGGAAATAGCCTCCTGTCTTAAAGGAGAAGGAAAGACATTCTGATGTTAAATTCTAAGGGTAAGACCTGTTAAGTGGCAGGTCTGAGAAATGCCCTAATGTGTTTTGAGTCATTTGCTCTGGTCATTAGCTTGTGTTATGACAGCCCTCGGATAAAGCAAGGCCAAGCAGAGAGGCAGGTCTAATAGCAACACTTCACTCAACCACAGCAGACCTTAGCAGAATGAACGATGTGAGAGAAATCTTCCAAATCATGAATGAAAGTGTCAGCTAGTACACCTGCTCCCAAGGAGCTCACTGCAAAGATTGTTTTACGATAACCTTGGGCTTTACGGAGTCTCCTTCTGAGACTATGTAAGAGTTAAACATGATGGATGACTTATGAATAGGACCATTCAGAGCGCAATGAGGCTGGGATCTGAAAGTTGGAGTGGAATAAAGTTTCGGTAGATTATTATTTTTAAGGTTACACTGAAAAGGGAAAAAATCACCTGAAGCGAGTACCAGTCTATTACAGCTGCTCTGATGCGTGGCCGTAAGGACAGGCCTCGGTTGGGAGAAGGCAAACTTAATTGAGAAAGTACTTTCTAAGAACAGGGATCACTGCAATGTATTATGGCGTTTATTTTTCATTTGTTGCTTTATTTTTTTAAAATATATTTTATTGATTTTTTACAGAGAGGAAGAGAGACCGATAGAGTTAGAAACATCGATCAGCTGCCTCCTGCGCACCCCCTACTGGGGATGTGCCTGCAACCAAGTACATGCCCTTGACCGGAATCGAACCTGGGACCCTTAAGTCCGCAGGCCAACGCTCTATCCACTGAGCCAAACCGGTTAGGGCTCATTTGTTGCTTTTATAATACACCCAGACTGGCCCAACTGCAGAGATTAAGTATGTTGCTAAAGGCCCAAAACTAAGGAGGATTTGGAGTTCAGGGGGGCTCCCACCTTCCATGCCATTGCTCTTCCCACCATGCCCTCGGGTTCTTTTCTAGTGCTTTCCCTCTGCACACCACAGCAGCATGCTCTTTGTCTTCCCAGAGTGTAAATAAATGAGTATATTCACTCATTTAAAAAGTACTAAACATCTATTATGTTGCAAACACTCTTCTCAGGCTTGGACATACAACAAATAAAAAACAAACAAAAACAAGCAAGTAAGCAAATAAAAACTCCCTGTGGAGGAGTTTACACTCTAGTAGTGGGAGACTGTAAGCAAAATTAATTAATTAGAAATGAATTAACAGTAATTAATTCTAAAAGGCAGTTAGTGCTCTGAAAAAAATCAGCTGGTTGAGGAGATGAGCGGGCAGAGATGGATGTGTGTGGCAGGCGGCAATGTGAAGCAGGATGGTCAGGAAAGGACTAATAGAGAAGGTCACACCTGAGCAGAGGGAGTGAGCCATGTGAACCTCTGGAGGAAAAGCACTGCAGGTACAGGGGGGAGCTGGGTGTGCCTGGACAATCTGAGGGACAGCCAGGGGCCCAGTGTATGGAACATGTAAGCAGGGGGCAGAGCAGAAAACGTGGTCAGGAGTTGAGAAGGTACTGGAGTGTCAGACTGTAGGCCCTCGTGAGGATTTTGATTTTTCCTGATTTACTACTGAAAGGATAGGTATGGAGGAGTGACATGATCTGGCATGTTTTTGCAGGATCACCATGGCTCTGCTGGGAAGAGATTGTAAAGGAGCAAAAATAGAAGCAGGGAAACTGAGTAGGAGGTACTGTCTTAATCCATGTGGGAGATGATGGTGGCTCAGACCAGAGGGGAAGTGGTGGAGGTTGAGAGAGCCAGAATCCCTATGTTATTTTAAAAAAACACACCCAATAGTGCCCTGGCCGGTTTGGCTCAGTGGACAGAGCGTCAGGGACTGAAGGGTCCCGGGTTTGATTCTGGCGAAGAGCATGTACCTCGGTTGCAGTCTCGATCCCTGAGCCTGGTCAGGGCGAGTGTGGGAGGTAACCCATCAGTGTGTCTCTCTCACATTGATGTTTCTCTCTCTCTTTCTCTCCCCATCCCTTCCACTCTCTCTAAAAATCAATGGAAAAATATCCTCGGGTGAGGATTATCAACAACACCAACAAATAAAATACACCCAATAGAATTGTCAAGACATTAAATATAGTGTAAAAGAAAGAGAAGTCAAGAATGGTTTCAAATAGTAGCCCATCCTAACACCTGCACTTTGCCATTTAGAAATGACTTACATCTTTGTTTTATAGCTTATCTCTAGAACTTTTTAAAACCAACACCTGCTGACCTTGCTAGGCATGTGAGAGCAAGGATTGTACCCTATTATCTCTCTGAATCAACTGTCTCACCGGAGCATTACATAGAGTGACATATACATGGAAAAAATTTACCAAGCTTTTTATAGGATGAATGAATAAAGGAATGAATGAATACATGAATGACACACGTGATAGTGAACATTCACTGTCTTGCTTCGCTCCTCACAAGAAGGCTCTGGCTTTGAGGATATTAGGTGCCTGAGGAGAGTCTCCAAAGATACTACACCATGAAGAAAAAACTCATTCAAAGAAATAACATATCATTGGAACCTGAATCATACTTAAACTAAATAACAGAGCAAATCCAGGTGCATTATTTAGATGTTCACAGAACTGAAGACGAAATTTCTAAAACAAATATACTACAAATTTATTTTTTAATGTTTCTTTTTTTTAAAAGCATTTTCAAAGTAACAACGATGTGACTCTTTCAAAGAAAGAACAAAGCTCCCTGCAGGGGGTCTAAGTCTGTTCAGGGGTGGAAATTAACTGACAGTGGTCTACAGACACTTAGGAAAAGAATCTCAAAATATGAATATTTGCCAATTAAAGATCAACTAGAATGAAGATAAGGCATTTCTGAAATAAGAACACAAATCAGAAAAGTGCCGTTGAGAATCAGATCCATGTGCATGTTAACAGGCACCCAGCTGAAGCATACAAGATACCTAAGGGTGTCATGACGCTGGCGCCAGGGGCTGGGTTCTGAGCTCTCCTGCGACTCTTGCAATGCTCTTCATTGAAAGTGTGTTCTTAAATAGCTGAGGCCAAACAAGGCGTATGCATTTGTAACTGCAGACGGCAGATGTTGGAGAAAGCCTTCTGAGGTTACTTATTCCTTCTACCTTCTGGTAGCCAAGATGAGAGTGATAATTTGTTCCACTTGGAGGAGCTGATAGGCAAGTGGCTTACTGCTAACGGTCTCCAGTGAAGTGTCTCTTGCTGTACTCAAACAGCATTACTTCTGGTGTAGTAGGACCCAAGTTCCTTTTTTGTTCTAATACTCCATACAGGTGATATCATTATTAACCATCCCTACACTGAAACCCTAGACCGGCAGATGAAAACAACTAAAAAAAGAATTTTCCAACAGCAGACTGTAATGAATATCAGTTATTATAAACATTACTGAGAAACATATAAGATCTAAAAGATTATTTTAGCAATAATGGCAATAGTATTTATCATAAGTATCAAATGGAGTTAATCTTGGTGCTGTTAAAATTATGTTTGAAAATAAAATGGGAACTAATTTCCTGGTATTAAAAATAAAATGTTATGCCTTTTTTGTTTGTTTGTTTCTTTCTGTACTATAAACTATATAAATGCATGCTATTAAGTTTTGTGTTCATTGTTGTTGTTTTTTAAAGTAATGAGTCTAGTGCTACTGCTTTGGGGCATTATAAAATGGTACAAATATTTCCTTTACACCTAATCTTATACAAAGACATTTTTATGCAACTGATTAATGCTGCTTGTTAGACAACTCTCTATCGACTTGCCAATTTCAACATAATCCATCTCTTTCCTCCTCTGCTGATGCAAAACATTTCACCCTTCACTGCATGTCAGTGCTCCGATCCCGTTAAGTTACAGGCTGCCGTTTAGTGGGACACTTACTTCATCTTTAAATACCTTCCCATGCTCTTCACACCCAGGTAAGCTCTGTATGAATTCTGATACCTGTCAAAAATAAGATCAAAATTCCAGTTTAAAAAGAGGTCAGAATTTAAATGCTCAGGTTCAAATTGTTGTACCTATATGTTTTAGTTGTTTCTCTCAGAATAATTTATCTTTCAGAAAAAAAGGCAGCAACACCTCCCCCTCCCCTATTCACTGTGTTCACTCATTAAGTCAGTAGTACTCCCATATCTGGTCCCTGGAAGACAAAGGAAATAAAATATACCTCATCTGTGCTCCACTTGGAAACTTTACTGGCAGGGATTCCGGCTACAGTTGGCAGAAGTTTGCTTTGCTGCTCCCAGCGCAAGGGCAGACATGGAATTGGGGACTTAAAGGACAGAAAGACAGTCGACCGACGCTGTGCCTGCGGTACGCTAGGTTCTTCCCGGGCACCTGTCGATGGAAACAAATGGGAAATCACTCTCTGAAAAACTGCAAAAGAAAACCCCAAATACCATAATGAGCTGGGGGTGAGGCTCTAGTTAATTCATTTGTTCCTTTCAACATATAGTCCCTGAATAATTATATTCTCCTTTGCCTTTACTGAAGGTCACCTGAAAGTGACCACAAGACACAACCTGTAAATTCAACTTACATGTTTGCTACATCACCCACTGAAGACATGTGTCATTATAACATTCCATGTTTCAGGTAAGATATTTGCCTTAGAACTCATAATTCTGAACTTAGGAAATTGTATTTGTTTTTCTCGCAGCTTTGGGTGCTCAGGTCTGGCCACTGTGTTCATTTACCCTGTTCTCTTCTTTTATCTCAGCCTTGGTTTGTTCTTTCAGTTTTAATCACACTGACCTTTTAAACGGCCAACTTAACATGTTTTTGAAATGGGATATGAAATTATTGCAACAAAAATAACAGAAAGGCAAGTGCTTTTGTCAGTCTTCATTTGAGGAGATCAAAATTAAAGTGCAGAATATTCTGCGTATCTGCTAGGTCTTCTGAATCCAAACTGAGTCTACTGCTGCTCTCCTAAAATACCCATTTTTCAGCAAATGACTTTATGTCCGTGGAACTCTTAGAGTTTTTCCATAATGGTCTTCTTACGATCCTTTGGAACAGAAATCTTTTCTGGAAACTACTTCCTTAAAGCCCATGAGCAGAAAAGGGCCTTCCCCACACACGCTCTCCCCCTCACACCAGCTCAGCTACAGCCATCATTCAATTCCACCACAAATCTTTGCCAAATGGTTAGCTAAAGGCTTTTTTATCTGAGAATATTTCAAGCTATTTTGCATCTTTAAGAATATTTTAAGGTCTTTTCCTTGAAGAGTAAGATTTACAGAAAGGTATGCAAATCGTAAGTAGACAGCTCAAAGAATTTTCACAAAGTGAAGATGCCCGGAACAAGAAACCATGGAGCAGCCCAGCTAGAGCCTTCTTGTGTTCCCTTCCAATCAATCACACTCCTGCAGGACTTCTTTCCAGACTCTCTACTCTGTTCCACTGGATCTTCACACCAACCCACAGATTTTAACTTTTTTAAAAAAAATATATTTTATTGATTTTCCACAGAGAGGAAGGGAGAGGGATAGAGAGTTAGAAACATTGATGAGCGAGAAACGCCGACCAGCTGCCTCCTGCACGCCCCCTACTGGGGATGTGCCGGCAGCCAAGGTACATGCCCTTGACCGGAATCGAACCTGGGACCCTTGGGTCCGCAGACTGATGCTCTATCCACTGAGCCAAACCGGTTAGGGCAACCCACAGATTTTAATTACTATCATTTTATAAGTGTGCTGAGATCTGTGATCTAGGTCTTCTTCAAGATTGCCTTGACTATCCTTACTCCTTTGCATTTCCATATACATTTTAGGATCAACTTGTAAAAAAAAAAATGCTAGGATTTAGATTAAAATTACCACTAAGTATAGATCAATTTGGTGAGAAATAACATCTTCATAATATTGAGTCTCCCAATCCAAGATCAATGCATACCCCTCATTTCTTTGGGTCTCCTTTAATATATCTTCTTAATGTTTTGTCCTTTTTCATGACCATCTTTTGTTAAATTTATTCCTATGTATCTGATGTTTTCTGTTGTACATTTTTAAAAAAAATTATTTCCGCCCTAACCGGTTTGGCTCAGTGGATAGAGCGTCGGCCTGCGGACTCAAGGGTCCAAGGTTCGATTCCGGTCAAGGGCATGTACCTTGGTTGCGAGCACATCCCCAGTAGGGGGTGCGCAGGAGGCAGCTGATCGATGTTTCTCTCTCATCGATGTTTCTAGCTCTCTATCCCTCCCCCTTCCTCTCTGTAAAAAATCAATAAAATATATTTTTTAAAAAAATTATTTCCTACTGGTCTGTTGTGGTTCTTTTAAAACTTTTGTCTTAAACAAGCCTAATCTAAATTTTGAATTGCTCTGAATGTTACAAAGTCACTATGCTGAATTAAAGAAAAAAAATCTATCTTACTGGAACTAACACCCACTGGCGCTGGTTCTACCTGAGCTCATATAGAAAAATATATCTTCTCCACATGAAACATGTCAATTCTTCAAATGTTTTTAAAAACCCCATCACAGTCCTTCCAATGAATCTCTTATAGTTGGTTTTAAGTTCTCATCCTGTTTTATTGAATGTCTATTCTGAGCCAAAGATATAAACTTGTACCAGTTAGTTTTTATTATTATTTTTAATTGAAAAACATCTACAGAAGATATTTTTGTTAAGCATAAATATAGGGTATAACTTAAAAACATCCCTTAATTTCAGATATTCCCAAGAGTTTAGCAATTATTTGAAATACAATATTTGTAAATCCTTCAGGAGACAAACATACATGACATGGTAAGATTTCCAGTTCCACACTAGAGGACAGTAGAGCTATTTATAACTTATATTCTAACTAGAGGCCCGGTGTACGAAATTTGTGCAGGGGGGCGGGGGAGGGGGACGGGGAGGAGCCCTCAGCCCAGCCTGCACCCTCTCCAATCCGGGATCCCTTGGGGGATGTCTGACTGCCAGTTTAGGCCCTGCTGGCTCCTAACTGCTCACATGCCTTCCTGCCTGATCGCCCCTAACTGCCTCTGCCTGCTGGCCTGATTGCCCCTAACTGCCCCCCCAGCCGGCCTGGTTGCTTCCAACTGCCCCCCTCTGCCGGCCTAGTCGCCCCTAACTGTCCCCCGCCCTGCCAGCCTGGTTGCCCCACGGCAGCCTGCTGTTCAGTTGTCCAGTTGTTTGGTCGTCCCTCACTAACCCCCCTGCCAGCCTGGTCACCCCACGCAGCCTGCTGGTCATTACTGTTACTGTGACAGCGTCCCAAACAATTTGCATATTCCTCTATTATCAGTATAGATTGTTTTGCCACATAAAAGTCAATCTTTTCCAAAGCCATAGTACTCCATTAACATGTGCCCCTGTTCACTCCATCAACACGTGCCCCTGTTCACTCCATCAAGCTCCATTCTACTTTTATTCTATTTCCTGTATTCTCCACAGTTCCTTTCTAGGCTCCTACATTATCATTCCTTAAAAACTCTGCCCAGAGCCAGCCACACACTGGTAAATGATAGAGCTACGATGAGAATGGAGGCTGTGCTCCAACCCACCATTCACAAAGACAGAATGAAGCTTTTCTCTAAGAATCCAATATGCCCTGATTATAAAACCATCATAAATTACAGGTTTTTCTTCCTTTCCAAGTACCAGAAACATTCAAAATGATCAAATACTTGCATAGCACTGCCTATGTGCCAGGCATCATTCTAAGCAAGTTACAAATGTTGCTGCACTTAATCCCCATAGTAACCCATGAGGAGTCACCACCATTATCTTTCTGGACAGATAATGAAACAGAAGCACTGAGGAGTGGTCAGTGAAATGTCCAGCAGGTGGCAGAGCAGGAATTCGAACCCTGACCATCTGCAGGGTTTATATACAGTGCTACATCAAATACCATGAAACATACTGAAGACAGTAGCGACAGAACCTTTAAATTCATGTAAGTTACTGCTTTATGAAAATCAGATATGGAAATCATAGCATCACTTATGGAATAGGTCACTACAGGCAAACAGCCATTAGGTGACATTCTCAAATCTTATCGGATAATCTCAACCAAAAAATGCACACGAAAAGCAAAGTCCCACAGGTCAAAATCATAAACCATTTCTTATAAAAACAAATAATAATTATATAGCTATGTATTATTTATAAATATAATCTATATTATGACTAACAGTCACTATGACTTCATTGCTTAGCCAAACAATTGTAATTTTTTTTTGGCAAAGTTGTTAGGACCCATTCTTTTCTCCAAAACAACGTAAAACACTCAAGTGATTTTCTTTTCATTTGTGGTATTAAGACCATATTAATTCTATTTGGAATTCAATATACATCCTTAGATAAGTTTAAAATATGTGAAGCAAGTGACATCAACAATACCAAAGAAAATGTATGACAAGGACCACGCACAATGCCTTATCCAAACTTTATATACAGTATGGTACATATGTGAAAGAGACTGCAAATATAGGTCACAGGTCAATCCATAGCATTATGAACTACAGACTATATTTACCCTTCTTTTTTAAAAAATTTTTGCCCGAGGATATTTTTCTATTGATTTTTTAGAGAGAATGGAGAAAGACAGAGAGAAATATCAATGTGTGAGAAACACATTGATTGGATGCTTCCCAGAATCAAACCCAGGACCCTTCGGTCAGTCCGATATTCTATCCATTGAGTCAAACCTGCTAGGGCTATATTTATCCTTAGCAATAAACTTTACTGCCTATGATAATGGAACAAAGCAATCGAATAAAGTTTATCTTTAATATAACCCCCCCTTCCCCCCCGAGTGCACAAATTTTTGTGTACCGGGCCTCTAGTCCATCCATAATAGGAGACTATAATGGCTACCTCTGGCTTCGTGTGACGTCCTCACTTCACTTTCTGTTCTCTCTTCGAATTCTTCTCTGACATCAGCATGCTGATCTCTGAAAAACAAAACAAAACACACACACAGGCATTTCAATAGTTTGTTCAGCATCGCATCTCAACAACTGTTTTTCTTAATTTAAAAACAAAAGGTGCCTTTTAAATGTTAGAAAGAATTTTTAGTTCTACTAAGAAGCAATTAAT
This sequence comes from Myotis lucifugus, assembly GCF_000147115.1. NCBI lineage: Eukaryota > Metazoa > Chordata > Mammalia > Chiroptera > Vespertilionidae > Myotis > Myotis lucifugus. Next base: position 239,228 of record NW_005871198.1, read on the forward strand.
GCTAATAACATCTAAATGTTCATTTCCTTATGATCAATTTTCATTTACTGTTCAGAAAAGAGATTTCAAAGCTAAGAATGGTATTAAGATTAATTATTCTGGGAAATGTAACTATTGAATAATTCAACTTCAAATTGAGACATGTATTCACGAGGAATTTTACTTGTATTGTTTGGTAAGACAATTAAAAGACAGAAAATGCTTTCAATGTCCGTATCATTTAATCAATTTACTATATATACTGAGCGCCAGGATCTGGGATTGAGGCTGAGATTGGCTCAGGAGAATCAAAATTCTAGGAAGCTTTGCCTGACTTCATCAGTTCAAATGCATAGGCTGACCTGATCCCACTCTTTCTGACCAGGAATGATCTCATGCTAATCTAAACCTGACAAGGATGCTCTAAAATGGAATGGACTTATTACAATCTTACTTCATAGCTCTGCCCTTAAGTCAGGAACAAAAATGGCTTTAAAGAGAACCAGGCACACACTATTTATATTTTCTTTAAAGCTACATTTCAGATATTTAACATTTTTCCACCTAATCTATTCCATTCTGAGTTCAACCCAAATCCCACTTTGAAATTCCCTGGAACTACCCAGGTTATGGTGCTGGCCTACACACCGTAGTGCTTTATAACATCCTATTCACGGTGTTCTATTGTTTCATAGGTGGTGTTACCTTTACAAATAGGCCCTGAGTAAATTTCAAGAAAAGGGCAAATACATTTGAAACCAAATATGCCAACAAAATAAAAAGGAGTTTTATGGTCTTCATTATAAAGGCACTCATTTACTCTCCATTTGGAATAATAATTTAACATAATGCTGTGTAACCTGTAAACAAGAGAGGTTTTATGTTTAGAATGGGGATGTAATAATAACACCTACCCCAGGAAGGCATTATGAGGATTAAATGAGGTAATGCAACTAAAAGTACCAAGAAAACTGCCTGAAATATAAGAATTTCTCTTGGGATTTTAGAATTTTCAAGAACCAACTTACTTCAACATTTTTTTTTGCTTGAAATATAATCATAGCTAAAATCTTACTCAAGAATACTCTTCAGGCTTTTAATTAAGACAGTGGAATCCACTCAAATGGAAAAATGTATTCTTTATGAGTCAGCATTCCCTTTCCCTCTGTAATTATGTGTCATGCTTTAGATGTCTTACTATCTTACTCTAATTATGCTTTGTGGTAAATATGAGCCAAACAAACATTAGAAGAGTAAATACATAATAACAGGATGGCATCTGAATGCAAACAACTGTATTTCCTCAAGTTTACTTATTTCCCATTTAAAAGCAATCCCTAGCCAATTATGTTTCAATCAGTTCCAGTTAAAAAGAATAATGAAACAATATGAAACAATCAATGATTTTCCAGACAGTTTATTCTAATATCATGGGGCTTTATTAGATCTGAAAAGCACCTGTACTATAGCTTAAAATAGCCCCACCTTTCTCTTTCCAGACAGTTTATTCTAATATCATGGGGCTTTATTAGATCTGAAAAGCACCTCCCTAGCATACCCTGCTCCCTGACTTAATTTCACTCACAGGTAAAAATTCAGAGAATGAGAACCTCAGGGTCATATGTTAAAGGAATTATAAAAGAGTACTTGAATTGTTCCTAAAACACCTGGTACACATGAAGAAAGGACCATGCTTGAACAGCTTCAAGACAAGGAGGTCGCCACCTTCAAAAGGATTCACAAAAAATGGCTAAACCAGTGGGAATTAAAACTTTTATGTCTATGGCCCTGTCCAGTTTGGCTCAGTGGATAGAGCGTTGGCCTGTGTACTGAATGGTCCTGGGTTCGATTCCGATCAAGGGCACGTACCTCGGTTGCAGGCCTGGTAGGGATGAGTAGGGATGAGTGCGGGAGGCAACCAATCGATGTGTCTCTCTTACATCAATGTTTCTTTCTTTGTGTCTCTCCCGCTCCCTTCCACTAATTGGAAAAAATACTACAGTGGGGATTAACAACAATAACAACAACAAAAAAACTTTTATGTCTATGGATAATAGCCGAATAGAGCCAAATAGAGTTTTTAAAATTAAATTCCTTTTGAAATGATACATTTGCAATAGTTTTAATAGTGTTTTAATAAAACATGGCCCGGGAGAGGTAAATATGATTTACTATTTACTTAATGACTAAAAATAAAACACTGTGATTAATAAGCCTATCAAATTATAATTTAGCATAAGGAACATGTTATTGAAGAAAAGGAATATAATGAGAAAATACATTGGATATTATCAAGTTGCAAGGAAATGCACTCCAGAAAACCTAGTCCAGCAATGAATCTAATCAATCCCCATAAAATGGGAAGTCCTAACCAATAAAGTGAGAGTTGGGAAATAAAGACCAGGTATAAAAAAGGGGCTGCATTGCTTTCATGTTGTTGTAGAAAAGAACAGTCACTGCTTTTCGACTGTATATGAGTCTCCTGGGTCAGGAATTAGTGCTATTGGAGGAGACAAAACAAGAACCTGTTACATTGTTCCACAACTTCACAGGCATGCAATAGTAGTGCGATGGTCTCTTTCACTGCCAATGGTTGCCTTGATGCCACAGCCGCTGGCATCAGAACTGAGTGTTTTAACTAAAATTGAGTTTCTCTCTGATGTACACAAATAACTGCATAAATATGACTGAGATTCCCGAGGGCCGAAATATTTTAAAACTTCCACAGCTCCTAACCCATATCTGGCAGCCAGTTGTCAAAAAGGGGGAAGAGACTTTATAGCAGGCAGGGAATGACGACTCATTGAAATGACTTTCTCTAATCAGCAATGTCAAACTCTCAGGCCCAGAAAGTCTTTGGAAGCCAAAAAAAAAAAAAAAAAAAAAAGAATGTTCCTGAAGATTCGTAATCTTTTGAAATCCATCAAAACTGTTGGCTCTAAATTAATTGTATTCTACTTGATGTTACAGTTTTTGAAAAGTAAATAAATTTGTATATGCTTATAGTTTCATCTTTCATGTTAGCTTGTTTTCCTATCTGTTTAACAGAGCCCTCCTTGAGGGTACAGACTGGTTCTTGGTGTGAGTGACAAATTTGATTCATCCTAAAAATATAAATCAGAGCGATAGCTACAATTTCTACAACTGCTTTATGTAATTCTCAGAGTGGAAACACAGCTCCTACAACATGAAAACCCATTTTAACGGCCTACAATGAAGTGAACAGGCTGAAATTTTTCATTGCACTCAGCTTAGCAATGGGCACTTATTTGCTTTGCAAGGTAAAAGCATTTAGCAGGTGTTTGTTAAATGCTTTATTGCGTTTCTGTGGTTAAAACATTAATTCTGAGCTTAAAACATTAAGTAACTTTTACTAGAGTTAGCACCTAATATAGAAAACATAATTACGAACAGCTGCAGAATAGATTTCATGAGAATAAGACTATGTGGGATACATGACGATGTTCTTCAGTTGGTAATACACTGTGAAGTATTCCTCCAGAGAAGAGTCTTTATAGTCCATAACGGTTCTCAAAGCCTGGTTTATAGATCACTTGCATCCATCACCTGGGGGTGCTTGTTAAACATGAACTGGGGTGCACTGTACGTTTCCTGAATCAGTGATTAAATTATTACATCATTTAATAATTCCTCCTCAGATATCTAGCCTGGAGATCCTACAAAACTGAAGAAGTACGCCGTTTTACTGGAACAAAAAGAAGGTTATAGAGCAGTGGCCTTGACGTTATAGAAGATGTATCTCCTGGGAAGGCTGGTGGAAAACCGTCAATGGCATCACGTGTGAGACAGGAAAGCGAGGAATGAGGGGCCTGAGCTCCAGTCTGGAGGAGCCGATGAAGCTTCCCTGAGGAAGTGCGTTAACCTGAAGCCGGCAAGATGAGAGACGAGCTAGTGGGAGATGGTTGTAGGCAGAGAGAAAAGATGTCGTGGCTGCAGCATTAGGTTTAAAAAACAAGCCTGGTAGAGATGAAGCAGGAGAGTTAGGCAGGACCCACATCCAGACTTAGGGTCTAAATTCTAAGAGTAATGCAGTCACCGGAAGGTTTATTCCCAGATCAGTTTTTTAAATGCAGACTCAGGCTCTACCTGAAAGATTCCGCTGGGCCAGGCTTCCATATCTGAACCTTGTGAGACTCCAGGGAATCTGATGTGAAGCCGAGTTTGGGAACCGCTGCTGTGGACAGCAGCTGTCCACAAGTCTGTCTTGAGCAGGTGGCCTGTGAGCTGGCCCTTAAAATAATGCTGGCCCGTTTCTTTGCTGTTTTCAGGTTACATGTTGAATAGAGCTCTCAAACGAGATGATTCTCATAATATCAGGTTACCTCTGTCTTCCTTTCCCATCAGCATTGCTGACGTGGATGTAATTTCCCACTCAGGATGTAATACCTTTTCTTTGCATCATTCTAAATAATTTACTAAAATTGGGATTTTTTTCTTTAATGCCCTTTGACTCAGCAAGTGACAGTTTGCACCACCAGAAGCCAACCCTGAAGCGAAGATTTGATTGCCAAGTGGTTTACTTGGGAGGTGAGGAATAGTATCTGTGTAGGATTGGGGGTGGGAGGAGGGTGAGGGAGAGCCAGGGAAGGGACAGCAGTGAAAGCTTCCTTGCCGTACTGGCTACCCCCTAGACAGCAGCAGCACAGGCCTGCTGGGGAAACTCTGGGAGTCTGTGTAGCACACATCTGTTTTCCCACAGGGGGGTGAGGGAGCTGGGCTATTTACACAGCAGTTCCCTTCATCAGAGGGAGGCTGCTAGGGAAGGCAGGACACACTAATTCCCCTGCACATCTGCCCTGCTGCACGGCGGGCAACGCAGCCAGACCAGGCTCATCCTGTAGGAGAGCGAACAGGTGAGACAGGCGGAAGTCAGCAGCTACGTGCCGAAGTGGGAGTGAGTGTCCATGGGATATGGACTGGATGCTGAGGCGTTGGCTGTGCCATCCCATTCACCAATCTCTGATGCTGGGTGGTCATCAGAATGAGAAATATGCTTGTGTTGCTTTATATCTAGGCGCTGCCATGATAGATAAATGAACAGTGTCACCTACTTCTGCCCTGAGGAGACTCTGGCCCGGAGTCTAGATGGTTAGCAAAGTGCCTGCAAGTTGGTACTACCGGCCCTTTGGAGAATTTTGCTGAAATAAATTTAAACAATATCATGGCTTTTGAAAAATCTAAAACTCTAGGTATTCTTCCCACCTAGTGAGTCAATGAACTCTGTACCTCTAATTACTACTCTGTGAATTAGTACTTTTATTTGTCTTAGGGTAAATTTCTTTAAGTGATGTATCCTCATTTTAGGGTGCTGGGTTGGGTAAATGAGGTCATGTCATATTAGTCATGGTTTGGAGGATTTAAAAAATCATCACTGTTGTTAATAATCAAAGAGGTTATCCCATGCATAGGGCAAAACTGCTTGTCTAAAAGGATATTGATGCTGGAAATGCCATTACTCCATAACACTGCTGTGAATTCAGAACCAGATGCAGTAATTCAAATATCCACTTGTTCTTTCATGAAAACAGAAGAAGTACAATATGAAAATAAACAAAGAACTATGTGCCTTAGATTTTAAAATGCTCCATAAAAGAAACCCCAAACTTAAGCATGATGGAGCATCTTTCTATTAATCTGCTGTTTCTTTCAGTAATGTCCTCAGGTAATATAAAGGCACAGACCACATACTTAAAGATATGTCACAAATAGCTTAGTTCTTTACCTAATATAATCCACTGAGGCTAAAACATCCCAACTCAACTCTAGAAGGGAAATCAAAACTAAATGACTGAGTGTATAGTACAATTAACATTTTAACGTACATGAAATAAGGTATATGTAAGCACTTGGTATATAATGACCATTAAAAAGAAATAATGTTCACAAGGAGTTTGCCGTCTTTGTAACAATAGCTGGTTCTATATAAATATTGACCAATTCATTCAACACCAACCAAGTTCCACTAAAAGAAGAAAAAAGAAATCCTGCCTGACTTAAATGTGCTTGTGTGAATACTTTCCTTAATTAAAAAAAAAAGTTCGAGTGCTGATCCCCACCATCCTTTCACATTTAATGGGGTGTATTTTCAACAATGTACATGAAAGCATTACCATAGAATAAAACACGTAAGGCAGAAAACCTCTTTCTACCAGAGGACTTCTAAACAACACTAATGCCATCACGTAAATTACCTGATTTCAGGAGATGAGGAGATTTCATTTGTGTCTGTCCTTTTATTTCTCGGAAATGATGGACTAGCCGGAGGCATCTCCCCACTTAAGCGATCTGGGAAGATGCGGTCTTTGTTTAAATTGATTTCTGAATAAGGACAGCTGGCAGCACTAAATATTAAAAGAAAAAGAATAGAACATTCCCATTAGAAAACACTTCTTCCAACTGAAATGGCAGACTACAGAATATGAAATTCCAAAATTTAACTGAACAAGTTAAATGTATTTATATGTGTGTATATGTATGATTAAATAGTATGAAATAGTTATCCTTAAAACATAATTTGTTTTGTTTGTTTGCGGGACTCGGGGGGAGGATGAAGGTAAAGGGGGTCAAATGTATGATGATGAAAGGAGACTAGGTACTAGATGTGTAGAATATGGACTTTTACATGACTTTCGTTCTCCTTTAAACTCCTCCCATTCTTTGACCTCTCAGTAGACCAAATGAATGAATCAGCAAAGGGAAAACACCAGGACACAGCCAATGCTAATTAGGCCATCTGGCTACTGAATCTGCCCAGAGAGGAGAATACTGTGTCCACATCCAACTCTTTTACTGATCATTTCGATTTCGGCAGTTAAAAACACTACGTTCTAAATTCCACTGTTGAGATACATGTTCTATTTCAAACACGTCTTAGATCAAACCCAACTATTACAATTTTCAGACAAGCCAACAACAAATGCTAGTCAAAACATAGGCCTTTGCTTGCATGTTCATACATTTGAGTATTCTTGCTAAGAGAGAAACTTTCTTTGTTATCTACGCAAAGAATGCATGTTTTGATTTATGCAGTTTCTCAGTAAATTAATCCAAAGAGAGTTTTCTCATTATGTTTCCTTAAACACAGCATTCTCAGCAAGGACAAAAATAAGTGCCAGTGAAATGAGCCTTTCAGAGCATATCCATGATGCAGCAGCCTTTCCACAAGTCTACTAATGAAATGGAAAATAGTCTGTGTCTGTTAAAAATTAATATCCTGCCAGATAAAGAGCTCCGAGTGTTGTAAATAGGAGATCAGAGTCGGGAGACTAAGAAAAGCCAGTGGAAGGGGCTGAGGACAAGGAAGATCGGCCTTGGGCAGGAGCTAACTACCCACTAGTTCTCTGAATTGCATCCTCCTCCCTGAGGCTCTAGGCAGACTTATGTACAGACCTACCAGTTATGCCCTAAATAGCTTCTTTACCAATGCATGTCTTTTAAGGCATAAGGTCTACTTCTTCTCTTGTTCCAAAAAAATAAGTAATTATATACTATGGTTCTAATTACACATGTCTCAATAAAGTCTTTCATGTAAAGGGGGTGTGGCCAGTGGAAGGACAGCACACTTGGGGAAAGGAGGTCCTGGGAGTGGCCAGGGCCATGGGGGCGGTAGTGGGGGAATGACTCTCCACCACCACCTGGCAGTGACAGGCAAAACTCTTGGCTCGGGCCAAAAGCACTCCTAAAGAGACCATGGACATTGCCATAAGGTGGGTTTTCTTTCCAGAAGGCCCAAAATGTATCTTTTTTAAAATTTTCTACTACAGCCCCCAAAAATGTCTTTTTCTTCATAGGTACATGTGTCTAAGTTTCAGTATTTAGTTACTATTCGGTGTCTCTATTTTAATTATGTACAGCTTATATATAGTTCCATTCGTCCATGAGATATTTGAGGGTTGGGTCTGGGACTCATTCATGAGCAGGGCCTTCACAGGCAGTGAGAAGAAAGTGGCCAAGAGCACAGACCCTGAGTTACACTGACTGCTACTCCCAACTCCCTCCTCAACTAGCTGTCAGTTAGGCAAGTCAGTACACCTCCAAGTGCCACAGTGGCCTCTTCAAAAATTCAGAGAAAATAACAGTTCTGTATTTTAGGGTCATTTGAAGGTCATTTAATATACGTAAAACAATCAGTGCAATATCTCACAGAGCAAATTAATGCTCAATAAGTGTTAGCTATTAGGGGAAAAAACTGCTGCTCAAAAATATTTATTGAACAAAAGAATTTATAAATATCTAATGGAAATTCAGCATGTTAATGAGTTATTTCTGGCATTTAGGCTTACATAATGTCTGAAAATAATCCAGTCTTCTTTACTTCGGAACAGTAAATAACTTCTAAGATGCAGTATTTTTAACTCAGCTTAAATTAATCATATAACTTTTGGATTGCAATCATACAAACAACAAAAAGGGTTTCTAAATGGATATTTGCAAATGGAATCATCACCCTTTCTATGCTCAGACTTTTTACTCTAGAACATCCTGAACCTCATAAAAATAACTCAGGAGGAGGTTTGCAAAAGGAAGATAAGCAGCATTGTAGAGAGGTGGTAGAAATGCAAGAGGAAACTATATAAAGAAGAAAATAATCACACCAATTTTACAACTTCTATTAACTCTCAGAGAAACAGCCAGAGCAATGTTTAGATGTTTTAAAGACCTGGATTCACAACCTGCACACTCTAGATAAACAAGGAATCGTTTTTCTTACTGGGCAATCCAATTAGCATGCAGGTAGAACAGTTACTTTAACATATACCTACATAGATAATACTTTTGTTCTTTAACAATAACCACACTTAAATAATAGCAATTTCTCAGTATTTCAGTAAAAATTTTAAAAATCTAAAAAAGACCCCAAATTGCCTAAATAATACATCAAATATCAAATGTATAAATTTGGTTTCTTTTTTAAGTTAATTAGGGGTAAGAGGAAAATATAGAAAAATGCTTTTTTGATCAACACATTCTCATATTTGTGCTTTTGTGATCTTAACTAATCTACAACAATATTACCTCTTTGTATTCAAATTGTTGTTACCCAATCATATAATTTGTTCTACCAAACAAATATTTCCAACAGGACCTACCTTCTTCTCATTATTATTGTTCAACCCAAAATAACTGTTTCAGAAGCTAAGTGTCTACACTAGTCACAAAAGCCAAATAACTAGAGTAAATCTATTTTAAACTGTGAATACATTCTCTCCCAGGAAGATTTAACTACAGATATACTCTGCGTTTTTACAGGATCACCATGGTAACCACAATTCCTATGGATCTGAATTTAAAATTAGTTCACATCTATTCAGTATACATGAAAACCATTATCTTGTACATATAACACCCCCTATCTGACCAGGTAAGGAATCCCCACGTGAGCCACAGCACCCCATACCTCTGAGGGCCCAGATGTTTCGCTCTCTTAAAATGACCAATCCCTTTACATCCTGGGGTTGAGCATCCACCTTGTTCTGAAGCTTCCATTAGCTCTAAGGGGCCTATGACAAAGCAAAAGAGAAAAAGTTAAAAGAAAGAAGGAGCATAAAGTTAATCAGATTATAAGAGTGGAAAAATCCAATTCGGAATCAATACATAAATCAGTACATATAAACAAAAAAAGAAGGAGATCCTATAGAAGTAAAAATGTCTTCAAAGTCTCTACTTCTAAAGGTGCTCCCCCCATGACTTTGTTCACACTATTCTGTCTTTCTTCAATAGTGAAATAGTAAACTTTCATCTAAATCCCTTTCAAAATGTCACAAATTCCAGAGATACCTAATCTGAATTAATGAGAAGATTCTAAACATTTTTTTTCAAGTAAATAACATAATATATGAATCTTACACTGTGAAAACTTTAAACACACTGGAGACAAAAACAGATCCCGGTCAAGCTACTGCCTTTCCACATTTCAAACTCAGTTAATATGAACCCTCCTAGATATGGGTCTGATACATCCAATACACGTATCAGGTTTTTTGTTTTGTTTTATTTTGCCACATGAAACGACAACATAGATGTGTACTATTCTGAAAGGTTCTTCTTTGGTCTTTAAGTTAAAGGCCATGTCTTATAAATGTTCCATCTCAATAGTAATAGTCTTTATGACTGTTGCATAGTATCTGCTGTATGAGTGCACCACAGTTTACTTAACCCATATTTGTTCCCAAGTCTTGTTATATTAAATATACTGAAAACAATACCATGTCTTAAAAAAATAATTTTAAAAAAACACTGTAATGTTGCCCTAGCTGGTTTGGCTCAGTGGATAGAGCATCGGCCTGTGGACTGAAAAGTTCCAGGTTTGATTCCAGTCAAGGACACATGCCCGGGTTGCGGGCTCATCCCCAGTGGGGGGCTTGCAGGAGGTAGCCGATCAATGACTCTCTCTCATTGTTGATGTTTCTATCTCTCTCCCTCTCTCCCTTCTTCTCTGAAATCAATACAAATATATTAAAAATAAATAAATTAAAATAAATAAAAACTGTAATGTTCACTAAGATAATTGTAGATTCGCATGCAGTCATAAGTATGGGAGATCCCTTTAAAAAATGTTTTTCTTGATTTTAGAGAGCGAGGAAGTGAGGAGGGAGGGAGAGAGGGAGAGAGGGAGAGAGGTAGAGGGAGGGAGAGAGAGAGAGAGAGAGAGAGAGAGAGAGAGAGAGACATCAATCGGTTGCCTTCTGTATGCACTCTGGCCAGGGACTAAACCTGTAACCTGGGCATGTGCCCTGATAGGGAACTGTGCTGGCGACCTTTCGGTGCACAGGAAAATGCTCAACCAACTGAGCCACATGCCCCAGGGCCAGAGGGAGATCCCTTATATACTTTGTCCAGTTTCTCCCAGTGACAACATTTTGCAAAACTATATTATAAACTCACTATTAGGATATTGACAATGATACATTAAATTTTGATGTCTAACAAACTGCCTTCCAAAAATTCAGTACTAATTTTAAAAGGTGATGACCACTTCTAAATAAAAGTAAAAGAATGTCTATACTCACTTTACTTTTTTAGAAATTAAATTTTTTCTTTTATTTTTGCTCCAAGTAATTAAAAATGTAGTAAGAGAGAAAAGAATTACATAGAGAAGAAATGTATAGTATAATTATTAATTATCATATTGTTTCCCATATGAACAACTATAAAGAAAAGAGAATAAGGGAAAAGAAAATATTAAGCATTATACAAGAAAATGGAAACATTTTTTGTTATCCTTGGGTTTCTTACTCAAAGGAGGCTGAAGAGGATGCCCAGTTTTTGAACACCAGCCGACAGGGTGAATATCAGGAGAATCTGCATCTATCCAGTAATCATAGCAACTATTCCAGCCATCAAAGTGAACCTGGATAACAAAAAAGAAATTTAGCAATTCAGGTCTGCCCATCATAACCATATTCATTCTCTTCTAACTTATATAGTAGGTTTAATACCAAATAAATTGTTTCAATTATTTAAATTACTTCATCCACACTATGAGAAAAGGAGCACTTTTGACCTATCTTCAAATTATCTAGCCATCAATAAATGTCTTGCCAAAGGCACTTTTTTGGCAATGCTTCCACAGGTATGTTACATATACCTCCCAATAAGCAACTTGAGTAATTAACATGTTCATAGAAGCAACACCAAATGCCCATTAATATTGCTAACGTAATGCATAAATCAGGAAAGCGAGGGACAGTGGTAGGGAAGAGTGGGGAGGCAGGAGGACCTTTTGTATAAATGTCAACTCTCCTAAAATAATGTTAAAAATACTTTTAAAAAATGCAATGCCCTATTAAATATACCCATTTTACATAATACCCCTGCATCAAATGCATTTTAGCTATTTTTTCCCTCATAAATAACTACAAGATCTCTCAAAGAGGTTTTACAGAGTGGTCAGTGCCACCATCTTTATTGGGCACCAGGTAACAGGGCTGGTGGTCTTTCAGGCATGGTCACTAAGAAACAGCTGCATATCTTGTAGTATTACATATTTTTTATCTTGTAGGGTGGAAGATATACTGACAGGCTATATATACGATGGGACAAAAAGTAGGTTTACAGTTGTGAGTACATGAAACAGAGTTGATTCTTGTATCATTATTTATTAATTAGAAGCCCGGTGCAAGAGATTCGTGCACTTGGGGGGGGGGGTCCCCTCAACCCGGCCTGCGCCCTCTTGCAGTCCAGGAGCCCTCGGGGATGTCCGACTGAGGGCTTAGACCCGCTCCCCACTGAAGCTTGAGTGGGCCTAAGCCCTGTCGGACATCCTTAGTGCTGTGCTTGCCAGCTGTGAGCCCGGCTTCTGGCTGAACAGTGCTCCCCATGTGGGAGCGCACCGACCACTAGGGGGCAGCTCCTGTGTTGAGCGTCTGGCCCCTGGTGGTCAGTGCACATCACAGTGACTGGTCGTTCCGCCGGATTCGTGCACCAGTGGGGTCCCTTGGCCTGGCCTATGGGAATTGGGCCGAAATCAGCTATCTGATATCCCCTGAGGACCCAGATTGCGAGAGGGTAGTTCTTGGGTGATGCACCCCGGAATCAGGCTCCCTACTCTCTGGTTCTGGGTGCATTACGCAAGAACTGCAACTGCAAAGTCACCAAAACTTGGCAACTCCTGCGTTGAGCGTTTGCCCCCTGGTGGTCAGTGCGTGTCATAGATACCAGTCGGAGCGCCTGCCCCCTGCTGGTCATTGCACATCATAGCTACCGGTCAGATGGTGAAACGGTTGGACGGTCGCTTAGGCTTTTATATATATAGATTATTATATTGTTTTCCAAATAAACAACTATAAATCTACTTTTGCCCCATACTGTATGTTTTAGTTTTAAATCAAGTTTGCTATCTCGGTTTCCTTTTTAATGTCTATGAATCTCTTATTCCTTACAAGACATTAAAAACTGAACAATAAATATTCTAGAAGAATGCATGAGTGAATGTATTGGTAATCATAGAGTGGAATAGCCCTTCTAAGCAAGGCTCCAAACTCAAAAGTCATAAAATAAAAGACAATTAACAAGAAAATATATTTGAAAAAGGTTAACATAGATCTTCCATTATTTATAAAATTTTAATATTAAGTAATTATATAATGTTAAAAATACTGAATTAAATGTTAAAATTTCTATTTTATAGAAATACCACATTTGAAAAACCTCACACTCAGGTTTTTCATGTTATTTTACAATTTATTTTCTTATACATTATTTCACTAAAGATATTTAAGGGTTTGATTTTTTAGCAAAAAATTAGACTTGTACAGCTTAGGACTGTGACCTAGTTCTGCCATTGCCCTTAATTAATAAGGAATTCATTATAGTCTTTCTTAGCCCCAGCCTCATTGACAAAATAATGATAACATAAACCTCTCACATGATTATCACCACAAATGTTACCCTGTACACCTTGTAAATCTAACATCTGGCTGTGGTTAAAACTATTGTCATACCTAACAGAGATTCTAAATGATCCTGTGAAGCAAGCAGAACACACATTGTTCTAGTTTGTCGCGAATTTAATGCTGAAACCAGAAACCAAGACAAGAAGTTCTGACTCCTCCCCTGAAGCGGCTGCCACCCTTCACTTCATCACACTCAGACGTGACAAGCCAGACCCATCCTCCTGACATCTGCTTACTTTTAGGAGAGGGACTCGGCTTTTAGTACCCCAACTCTAACTAAAAACCGATTGTATTCATAAAATTATTTCTCTTTACTTGTCCAGTATTAAAAGACAAGATATCCTTCTGAAAAGTCTAGATATAACATACCCCATCAAATAACATTAGCCTTTAACTTCTTTTAAAAAGAGCATACTACTGGGATAGTAAGCTATTCTATTCAGAGGAAATGTCTCTATTATCTACGTAAGAAGTCTTCTCTTAATTATGACTGACTTTTACTATATTAAGTGTGTGTTTGGAGAAAGTAGACATGACATTAAAAGCTAGTCATAATTAAAGAAAAAACTTACATAGATTAAAGAAAAAAACTGGGTAAATACTGACTATGAAGATGCACAGACACTTAATTTGCCTAGCCCTGTGGTTTTACTAATTTAATTGTAGGACTTCACAAATTAAAGATCTGCTGAAGTTTCCATCCAAGACGTCTTGCAACAAAAGGCAGTGGAAGCAAAACCACAACAGAAAGCACTCACTTTTATTCGGTGATCATCTGTGTCTGCAACTGTGGCCACTCTAATGAACATGGGATTTCTTTTATCTATGACCTCCAGCTTCATTTTTTTCTGGAATCCATGCGGAGGTTTCTGCCACAAAAGAAAATTTTATACAGTGAAATTAAGAGGAAGAGAAGGTAGGCTCTATGTCACAAAAATAGAATTAAAAAAAATAAAATTAAAAAAGATGAGCCATTCAGAAAACCAGCCTTTCAAACCCTCAAGTGTCAAGAATGGCTTTGGACCTCACCCTCCTTTATCAAAAGCACAATCCCACATCACATGGCCAAACCTAGTCTATAGAAGCAAATAGAAAGCAAAAGATCTTAAGATGAAATTAAAAATATTTTGATTATTTGATTAGCCATAGGGAAGACAGAATTTTTTTTCTCATCAGAGGGAGCTACCTTGGCAAAAATCAACAAGCATGAAAACTATTTTTTAAGAGAACATTAAAATGTCAGAATTAAGACATGAAGCTTAAAGGTGGCCATGAAAGCAAAAAGCTGAAGATATCTTTGAAAGAAGAAAATTAGCAATCAAAACATACCATATAAAAAACACACACACACAAAACAAACACACCATATAGAATCACTCTAGTAGGGACAGGAATGAGATTAAGGACTCAATTGTCAGCAGAAAGCCTTAAAACCTCTGAAAACGCTAGGGCTACTAGTAGAAGGCAAGGTAATTATTTGCTATGTTAGACAAAGATCTTAAATTTTCTGAAATTCACACCTCTCTTCTGTAAAATGGGTGAAGTAAAAGTGTTTCTCTGAAAATTAAGTGCAAAAATTATGTACAGCATACAAAAGAATCAATATGGCACCTAAAAGCCAACTAGAGAAATCTTAGAGAAATCATTAAAAATCCTAGCAACTTATACACAAAAGGACAATTTAAAGAAAAGTATTGTAAATTTTAATATTTAACATATCTTTTAATATTTAACATATCTTTTTTTTACCTTTAAATTCATGGAAAATATAAATTATGAAGCAAGTTTTTTGAGATGGGAAAAATTTTTAAATACATTTTATTTCTTATTCTTCCCTTACACAGAAATGAGGTTTACTTTGAATCTTAATACCAAGAAACAATGACCCAAGTATAGGAAGATAATATAAAAGCAGATGACCTTGTATTTTGGTAAGTAAACATGCTAATTTATAGCAACAAAATAAAAATAGCACCTCAGCTTGCCATAAACAAATTAAAAGGAATTATTGGATATAATTTACATTAGAAAACAATGCCCTGTCCTGCTTGGTCTTTCAGAATACCTAGCTGACCCTGGCCAGTGCGGCTCAGTTGGTTGGAGCATCCTCCTACACACCCATTAAAAGGGGTGGCAGGTTCGATCACTGGTCAGGGAGCATACCCTGATTGTAGGTTTGATCCCCAGTCAGGGCATGTGCAAGAGGCAACCTATCAATGTTTCTCTCTCACATCTATATTTCTCTCTCTCTTTCCCCTCCCTCCTTCCTCTGTGTGAAATCAATTTAAAAAGAATAGCTAAAAAAGAGAAGTTTGTTGTACAAACAACTGACTCCACACCAACTCAAACAGAATTATTTTCCAAGGAGCTTTAAAGTACAAAATGAAAGCAGTTTTTAGGTCCCAACAACAAAAACAACAGTAACAATTTTGACTTTCAAAATTATAAAAATTCAGAAACATCATTCTGGCCTTCTGTTTCCCTCCCATTCCTATTCCAATTCATCAGTACTATCTCTTTCTGTTCTTAAATTTCAATGAATGAACATTATCACCGACACAAGTTAGTCAAACAGTATGAAATATACTCTCTCACCACTTTGAAAGCTCTTGCAGGAGCAGGCAAAGAATTGGTTTCTTCTAAATATTTATCCCAAGAAAAATGTTTCACATTTGGATAACCTAAGAGTGAAAAAAATTAAATCCGATTAGGTTTAACCAAAATGATAGTGAGAACCACAAATTGACCTATAATAGTATGAAATGCTATCATTATAACATAGGAAGTTATGTTTTTATTACACATAATAACTTTAAACTAGTTCCACATTCAGAACTATTTATAATAATGAAATTGCTTTTATCTTAATCATGATTTCCCTATCAACTTTTAAATGAAAATTTTATATGTATATGTACAATTTACAGTCTCAGGTAAGAATAGTATTATAACACAAGACACATACAAAAACACATTAACACACAAGCATAAATACGCTTTAATCTTGCAATTTTACTTCTAATACTCTAGGAAATTCTCATATATGTATTACAAAGACAATTGTAGATGAGAAAATGTAAATACCAGTTAAATGACCATCACTATAGAACTGTGCAAAAAGCTGAATAGTACATATAAAAGAATTTATTAAAAAGAATGAGGTAGATTTATATATATTAATATGTGATATATTCCAGATATATCGTCATATTGTTAGATAAAACAAACATGACAAAATATACCATGTCTAAAAGGAAGCGCCCTTGTTCCCTCCTGCCCCCTTGTCCTTTCTCCAGGGTTCAAATTCCATTAGGCAGCCCCAGGCAGGAATGAATGGTAGCCCCGAGCAAGAATTAATGATAGTCCAGTAGAGTGGGAAACTGACTACATAAAGGGCACTGAAAACACCAGTAAACATATTATAAACAACAGAAGCCAGATTTCTCATGGACTAAAACGAGAGGTATAATTACGCAAAGTAGAAAACTAGAATAAACTCAGTATTGTGAAATATGAATTAGAGCTAATAATAAAAACTCATGGTTTTTAATATGTATAAATGACATAAAAATAACGATGAATAAATTTTTATATATTTACATATTTCCTATGTCCACTGAGAAGATGGAAGCAGCAACACCCCAACAGCAATGAGGCCATCTAGTGTCCAGATCTTACTTTCTAAATATCCTTCTCTCGTAAAAAGAACCATGCAGACTGGGAGAAATGGTTGACTTCAGGGTTGGGTCAGGGAAGGTACAAGATAAGCCTCACTGAGCCAGAAAGTAGGACGTTCTCAAAAGGATATGGAAACCAGCTTAAAGCGGCTCCTACTGGCCAAATCAGAGAGAATCTAGACATGAAAACAATGCTGGTAAAAAATTATAACCCACTGATGACATCAGTAATCTATGGGCCCCACCAATACCAATAAATTAAATGAATAAATGGGAAGACAAGAAAGCTATTCTTGGCATAGGAATATCAACTCATTATGTACAAGGAGCAATAAAATAAGAAAAATTACCAATTAGCAACTTTCAGAATAATAGTTCATACTAGAAATATCAACAGATGCTAAAATCAGTGAGTGACATAGGAGTGAGATACAGGATATTTATAGACTCTCAAAGCATCTCTCCATAAACTACATTGGTGGAGAAACCTAGAAAATACCATCTTGATCAATTAATGGTAAAAATCAACCAGTAATGAGACAAACTGACAACGGGCCACCTGAAAGGATGCAAGGAGAACACAGCATTGTTTCTATGATTTCCTGCCAAAAACGCATAACCTGGGTCTAACCACGAGGAAACACCAAGCAAACCCAAATGAAGTAACACTCTACAGAACGAAGAGACTAATCTGCAATCTTCACACACACTGCAGTTATGGAAGTCAAGGAGAGCCTGAGGGAGACTAGAGGGACAGACAACTAAACGCAATGCTTGATCTTTCTGCTATAAATGCCATCACGGGTACAACTGATAACCTTGAATGGGTCTACAGTACTATCCTGTACTGTTCTTGCAGCTTTTCTGTACATTTAAAATCATTTTCAAATAAACATTTTAGAGAGTAAATACGCAAGGATTTCTGTGTACACAAACACTTTACAACATATTTTTAAGGACCCCATCTTCCACAATTTAAGTCACATTAAAGCTGATTGCATGTATGTGCATATATAGAGGCAAAGAGGTTTTTCTGGAAAGACACAGTGGTTATCTTTATTTTCACTCTAAACTATGTTTTAAGTATGTCTTAAATATATAATTTCAATAATTCAAAATAAACATCATTTTAAAAGGCATGAAGACTTTAATTCTAGGGGGAGTAAACAGTAGATTTATTATGTGATCAGTCAGAACACAGACATGGCCAGCAAGTGCTCAGGGAACTGATCCACAAAGTAGCAGGGGTTTCAGAGAGCAGCTGATATCAGAGATCAAAGCCAGGAATGTGCCCAGAGCAAAAAGGGGCCTGAGAAAGAACACCTTTTATGTCATGGAGTGAAAGAGCAGAGTAACATCAGTACAGGCCCTACGTACCAGTCGCATCACTTGGAAGGTTTTTTTTTAAAGCTAATAAAACTGTGTGTATTACAATATATATCACATAAAATTTACCATTTTAACCATATTTAGGTTAAACCATACACTGTATAGTTAGTGGCACTGATTATGTTCACAATGTTGTGTGTTTGGCACTTTTTAACATGCAATTCTGTATTTTCTTAATTTGTCAAAAAGCTATATATTTTCTTTTCTAATGAATGGTGAAAGTCCATGAAAGGTTTTTGCCTCACATCAGAAGTCAGCAATCATGCCTTACACCACACCTTCCCAGGTACCTAACCCAGTGCTGTGAAGACATAACCAAGAATCTGTTGTTCACTGGTTCTGTTTATTTACCAGATTCTTGATCACGACCAAAAAGGCGGTAAGAAAAAAAATAAGACTGATATCTAATTGGGAAATCTAAAGGAATCCTCAGCCCTAGCCGGTTTGGCTCAGTGAATAGAGTGTCAGCCTGCAGACCAAAGGGTCCCAGGTTTGATTCCAGTCAAGGGCACATACCTTGGTTGCAGGCTCCTTCCTGGCCTGGGCCCTGATAAGGGCACATGCAGGAGGCAACCAATAGGAGTGTTTTTCTCACATCAATGTTTCTCTCTCTTTCACTCTCTCTAAAAATCAATGGAAAAATATCCTCGGTGCAGATTAAAATAAATAAAAATAAAGGAATCCTCACAGCAATTTGGATGGTGAGGGTGGTGATCATTACTCACCAGCTCCTAATATTACATGAGTCACAGGACACAGGAGAACTGATTAGAAGTCTTCCAGGGAGCACCACATTTGGGCCATAAATCTACTAATACCTAGCTTTAATACTTTATGATTTACGTAAATATTCTTTCATCTTCAAAATGGCTCGGTAAATCAGTAAAGGACATAGGCTTCTGTTTCTTCATATGAGAAAACTCAGAAAGTGGAAGGGACTTGCCTCACCCATCACAGGAATGGATGGTCCCCTGAGAATAAATGTCCAGACACTCAGTGAGATACAGTAATGAGGAACTGGGGACAAGCCTAAAAATGGAACCAGCTGTTAGGATGGAATGAGAGACGTATCTGAAGCTCCAAGCTGAGTCTCTGCTATTTTCATGCAGCGGGCAATAGCCACCCAACAGCTCCCAGCAAACCAAGGAGCCATCCTTTCCCTGAGATAACAGTCATCTTCATTACTCGCATGAGTGTCCACAAGCAACCTCTACAGCCAAGTGGCTGCTGGGAGCTGATGACCCTGTCTCTTCATATAGGCAGTGGTCATGGCACCTTAAACAGTGATGCTCAGAAACTCAATGTCTTAATTATTATGGTGAAGTCACAGAATCTGTTCTCTAGCACATGAAGATAAACACAAATTGACAAAGACGACTGTTTATCAGCAGTTCCACTGTTCCCTGTTAAAGAGAGAGTGAATAAGCTGAGACGGCACTAGGCTGGGGGCAGACAGCTGAAGTACCTGACACCTTCAGCGGGCAGAGAGGTATTAATCACTACCATAAAGCTGTGAAACATATTTTCGGAACCAGGAATCACAACAGAAAAAGGAAAAGTGAATGCGTGAGTTCTGATCTAGGGAAAAAAAACCCGAATTCCACTTCGACGTGCACACTGTGCTTTTTGACAGGACTGACCTGGACTCGGATGGTCCAGGCCCCACCCACAAAGGCTGCCCGTATGCCCATTTCTCCAGGCTCGTCAAAGCCTTAGACAATTCACTTCTATGGTTACACAATATATTTAAATGAATTTCCACTTGAGAAATGAAAGGACTTTTAAAAACAGAACTTGCTGTTTTTCCAAACAAGACAAAGGTGGGGAATCTGGAGACTAAGGCAACACTTCTATCTTTCAGGTGTATCGAGGGTCAGCACACTACTGCCTGCAGACGGGCGGCCTCTTTTTGCGAATCAAGTTTTACTGCAGCACAACCGTGCTCATTCATTTACATACTGTCTGTGGCTGCCTTTGTGTTTCATCTCAACTGAATAGTTGTGAGAGAGGCTGTATGGCCTACAAAGTCAAACACATTCACTACCTGGCCCTTTACAGAAAACATTTCCCGACTTCTGATATATGAGAACAGTATTAGACGTACAGTAGACACAAACCTGGAGGAGTGATAAGTGCTCTTCTATGTTCTTTACACCAACCAACAGGATGAATGTGTGGACTGGATGCTTCACACCTGTAGATTATATAAATTTAAAAATTGTAACTTTCTGGATAAATTGTCAAGTACTAGTAAAAGTAGAAAAACAGTAATTAGAGATTGTGAACACCTTATTACAATCGATCTTATTTGGAAAAAAATTGCTAAACCAAAGGATCTTTCACTCACCTAATATATTAATACCAAGAGCTGATCACTGCATGTAAAGGCCATTAGTAGGGTCCCTGATAAGAGCCGTTTTAGGGGAACTGGGGCTAGGAAAGGGCAAAAGCCTGACTAGAGTGGGTTTAAAAGGAGGAAGAAAAGATGGAGACAGCTAGTACAGAAATATGCTTAAAGAGTTCTGTTCTTCAAGGAAGCAGAGCTATGAGACATTAGCAAAAGGGAAGCTTGTTTGTTTGTTTCTTAAGTTGGGAAATATTTAGGGGAAGCTGGTAAGGCACATATGGAAATTCTCTGTACTATTTTACAAACTTGAAGTTTACTAGTAGAATGAATTCAAAATAAAATGCTATTTGAAATGATGGGAAATATTACTCCATTTATTCAAGAAATATATGCTGAGCAACCACCATGATCAGGGCACCATCCAAGGTGCTAAGACTACAACAGTTAGGGAAATAAACAAAAATCCCTGCTCCACTTGGGTACTGGTAGGAATAATTCAATAGACAAGGGTGACCTACTGATGTAGAACTGACTCAGGGAGGGAGGAGGGGGATCCTGCAGTTACAGAGAAGGGCCTGTCTGTGGGCAGAGATCAGGAAGGTACCCAACAGACGAGATACTGGAAGCACGGGAACATCCCTTTGACTGTGTCTTTTTTCTCAATGCAATAGGAAGCAAGATTACCAGCTGAGAGAGAGAATAGGTAAGGCGGGGTGTGAGAAATCTGAGGAGGAAAGATAGGAGTGAAATTTAGTGGTCTGGGAGACTGGGCAAGGATCTGTAGTAGAATTATAGGGCAGTACTAAGGGCCCACTTGAGGTCAGCGGTCATGAAGGTGAAGTCAAACCAATCAGCATGGTGTGTGTGTGTGTGTGTGTGTGTGTGTGTGTGTGTGTGTGTACACACGCATGCACCTCTTTCTCCAGCTATACTCAATTGCCTAGGCACAGGCATACAGCAGGCAGAAAGTTGGATGCAACCAGAGTTCGGATTTTGCCAGGCAAACACAATGTTCATGGGAGTGCTATAATCCTGCATAATAAGAGCCTAATATGCTAAGTGTCCGGTCATCCATTCAACCAATCAAAGTGTAAAATGCTAATGATATGCTAAGGCCGCTCAACCGTTCACTATGATGTGCACTGACCACCAGGGGGCAGACAGTTGACCAGTCGACCAGTCACTACAACATGCACTGACTACCAGGGGGCAGACACTCCAACCGGTAGGTTAACTTGCTGCTGGGGTCTGGCTGATCAGGACTGAGTGAGATGGGCCAGACACGCCCTGGAGCCCTTCCGTGGTCCCTTCCTGGCCCTGATCGTGCACCGGTGGGGTCCCTCAGCCTGCGTCCTCTTGCAATCCAGGACTCCTCGGGGGATGTCAGAGAGCCGGTTTTGGCCCGATCCCGCAGGCTAGGACTAGGGACCCCACTGGTGCACGAATTTGTACACTGGGTCTCTAGTAGTATTACAAAATAAATAGGTATATAGAGGCATATCACAATATCTTCTTTTAAAAGTTGGTAGAACATT
Organism: Myotis lucifugus; assembly: GCF_000147115.1. Classification (NCBI taxonomy): domain Eukaryota; kingdom Metazoa; phylum Chordata; class Mammalia; order Chiroptera; family Vespertilionidae; genus Myotis; species Myotis lucifugus. Next base: position 261,570 of record NW_005871198.1, read on the forward strand.
TCCCATCTGTATTCTCAAAGATAATAGGCATAATGAAGTTAAAAAAAAAAGTCAAAATACTTTAGGAAAATACTACATCTCCCTCTTAGAGATTTATGTAACATATCATTAGCATATTAGACTGTGAAGTTATGCTATAAACAAACCAGTTTCAAATGGTTTAACCCAACATTTCCTAAAGATATTTCACTGTGAAATGCTACTTTGGTGGGAAAGCCATTAGCATCATGTGTAACAGCAATGTTCTGCAGAACACAATTTAGGAAATGTTGATCTAAGGATGCCAAAGACTCCAATCTTGCTTTATAAAACAGATGTGTTGAGTCCATCCTGAAAGATCAGAAAATCTCAACACAGTCCTCTAGATGGGGAACTAGAAGATAGAAAGCCAAGAAGGTAATAATGGTTGGAGTTTCTGGTGAATAAACAAGCAATAAAAATAAAGAGCTTTCTAAGAAAAAATTTAAGTGAATTACATAAACATATAGGCACCACTTTGCGAATCAACCTTCCTAAGTGAACTGTGAAGAGTAACCGAAGGTGAGTTTATGTAAACCCAACTTAATGCTGATTTTTCTCAAAATTATTTTAGTAGAAAATCCCTTTAAGTGTATAATTAAAGTTTCTTCTTTTCTTCCTTTATTCATTTATCTCCTACCCACCCTCCCTCACACTATTTATATTTTAATCCTTACACCCAAGGATATGTTTATTGATTACTAGAGAGAGAGGGTGGGGGGGAGAGAGAGAGAGAGAGAGAGAGAGAGAGAGAGACATCCAATGTGAGAGAGAAACACCAATCTGCTACCTCTCATACGTGCCCCCAACAGGGATCAAACCTGCAATCTCTTGGTGTACGGACCGCGCTCCTACCAATTGGAGCTACCCACCAGGGAACAGTATTATTTTTCTTAAACTATACACTAGGGTTACAGATTTATGTGCATGTCATTTTAAAATGTGAAAGGAAAACAAGCACTGTTAGGCCAACAAGTTCATACAGCAACTGGGACATTTCTTACAATATATATTTTCATAAAATATACTTTAATACACAATTCCTTTAGATGCATTCTGTTATAAACTGTATAAACAAAGCTATGGAGCTCTATTTCCAGCTATACTATTCTTTTTCTAGACAGTCATTTGGCTATTATTAGTAATGATGCATTACCTTTATTTTAGGGACATTTTTATTTTAGGGACAGCTGTTAATTCATATAGGGCTCATTTAAAATGAGAAAAAAAAGAAAGAAGAACAAAAGAAACATGTAACATTTGTTTAATTTTTTTTCTTCCCAGGTAATTATCAAGTACTTTTTATAATTATCTGCCAGGCTCATGGTGATTAAAGTAAGAGCATTAGACATTACTAATTCTTTTGATTTTCATTAGATTTCTCTATAAGTTGCAAATAAGAAAAATACTGCGGTATATTTTGACCACACATTCCTGTATTACCTGAATCTTGTATAATAAGATTTTAATCTTATCTAAATATTTCTCAAAGTCACCATTTAAAATAAACAAGGAAGCCATATCAACCAAGAAAATGAAAACAGCCCTATCTGTATCTAGTTAACTTAAACCCTCTCAATAAGCAGACAAGACTTCATTTAGAAGTCGGAATGCTGAGGAATCCTTTCAGCTACTATTGTAACACAAGTCATCTTAGTCCCATCTAGTGTTCAAAAGCAGAAATGTAACCAAGAAGAAATACAATGAAGAACAGCTAATGTAAAAAAAAAAGTTTGCCAAATCTTCAATTGCTGTATCTCTCTTTTCTTTTTTGGGGGGTGGGGGTGGGGGTGGGTCAAAGAAATCCACTTCAAAAAAAAATTTTGAAGTCCATTTCACAAGTGCAAATTAATCTGAATGAAGGCTGCTAAAATCCAGTCAGACCCAGACTGGTAGATAATAATCGAAATAATAATTTATGAAAAACCCATGTTTATACTATAGGATAGAGTGAGTAGACATTAAGATCCTTATTTTATGGGAACAGAAAGAGGTTAAGTGATTTCACCAAGTCCTCGGGTTGAAAAGAAAAAGATCCTGGTTTTAGCGGGCACAGCCAAAAGCTAAATAAAACCAATGCACACAAGCACTGGGCTGCACAGATCTAGGCAGAGAGACAAAAACAGTTTCAAGACACTTACATAAGGAAAACATCAAAGTCTTCATTTCAAGCAATAATGGCTTAGCTTCTTGAAGAAACACAGGACACTTGGCTCTCCCACTCCCTAAACCAGAGCATGAGGGCTGTCAGTTTATTTTCCGGTGCCATTCTTTCTTGGCTCCCACATGTGCTGACTCTTCACAGCCTCCATCACTCCACTCCGTCTTGCTACCAACCCCTGGACCTCACAAGGCTGAGTGGGCGAGTCCTCCTTTGATCCCCAATTCATTTCCAATCCCATTCTCCACAGTAGCTGTTTTCAATATTATGCATTTCCTTCTTTTTTTAAAAAAAATATTTTATTGAATTTTTACAGAGAGGAAGGGAGAGGGATAGAGAGTTAGAAACATCGACGAGAGAGAAACATCGACCAGCTGCCTCCCGCACACCTCCCACTAGGGATGTGCCCACAACCAAGGCACACGCCCCTGACCGGAATCAAACACGGGACCCCTCAGTCCGCAGGCTGACGCTCCATCCACTGAGCCAAACCAGCTAGGGCTGCATTTCCTTCTTAAACTCGATTGGGCCCTAGCCGGTTTAGCTCAGTAGATAGAGTGTTGGCCTGTGGACTGAAGGGTCCCAGGTTTGATTCTGGTCAAGGGCATGTACCTCGGTTGCAGGCTCAATCCCTGGCCCTGGTCGGGGCGCATGCAGCAGGCAACCAATTGATGTGTCTCTCTCACATTGATGTTTCTCTCTGTCTCTCCCTCTCCCTTACACTCTCTCTAAAACTCTCTCAAACAAACAAACACCCCAAAAACCAACAAACCCAATTGGAAAATATAAAGATGCCATCTCATTACCCTAGTGCAGTGGTTGGCAAACTCATTAGTCAACAGAGCCAAATATCAACAGTACAAAGACTGAAATTTCTTTTGAGAGCCAAATTTTTTAAACTCAAACTATATAGGTAGGTACGTTGTTATTAACTTAATTAGGGTACTCCTAAGCTGGCCTTTGCTAAAAACGTCCTCAATCTGATTGAGGTACGTTCGCTGAGGTCGACCCCTTCCAACTCTCCCATCCACACTTGTCTTGTAGCCAGTCTCACTCAACTCCTGCATGAATCCCGCGAGCCTCCCCCCCCCCCCTCCCCGCTGCCTCCCTGCGCAGGGTATCCCTCGGCCCGCCTGTCCCGTTGCCCACCTGCCCGACACCCCCCACTTCTTCTAAGGCCACTTCTTCAAAATAGACTCGCCCAGGACGAAAACCGACTTCTGCGCGTGGGCCACGAAGGTTGAATTGCACTGTACGTGTGCGCCCGCATGTGGTATTTTGTGGAAGAGCCACACTCAAGGGGCCAAAGAGCCGCATGTGGCTCCCGAGCCGCGGTTTGCCAACCACTGACTAGTGTGTTTTCCTTTAATTTCTTCATTTTCTCTAGGCTGAGAGGGAAGAGAGTTTGTCCTATCCCAAGGTTAGCCTGGTGCCCCCAACTGTCCACAGTCTGGGTAGCTCCCCTCTTTCCCTCCACAGCGTGGCTTGTAACCAGGCTCAGACTCTGCAGCAAACCCTCCTGAGGTCCACTTCCCCTCAACAATATCCACTTTCACCTTCAGGGCCAAACTCCAGCTGCTTGATGTCCCTTAGAGTCATCTCTTTACTCTTTGCAAATTGGTTTCTGCTTCTAAAACCCTTACTTTAATCCTCACATGAGCTATGAGACCCTATGAGATAGGTATTGTTGTTAATCCTGTTTGTAAAGGAGGCGACTAAAGCTTAGAAGAGTTAAGCCACTTACCTGACTAGATTGGCTGCCATTCCCCAAACATACCCTTGTTTTCTCCCCCACTCCCACCCACCGGGGGCTTAAACACAAGCTTTCCTGGGCCAGGAAAATTCCATGGCAACATCTAAGTACCGATTCCTATCCTCCTTCAAGGTCTAGCACAAATCCCATGTCCTCCAAGAAGCCTTCCTGAAGAACTCTCCAGGAGTCTGCCAGCCCTTCCTTCCCCGTGCCACGACTGCCGGCAAGCAGCTGGTTCTAATAACTAAGCACTAACCACCACCTACCCTGCAGCCCAGACAGCGGTGTGTTCCTCTCCCTCCCCAGGTCCTGAGCCCCTCGGGGCTGAAGTGCAGCCGCCCAGGTTTCTTTCATCTGGGTAACTCATTCCTGTCGCCAAGGGGGCGCCCCAAATTCAACAGATGACAGCAAACCTGTTACCTTTGACATTTCTCTAAGATATTGACAACATGTTGCAAACATTACTTTGAGGACACACAAAAAATTACTGTTACTCTCAATTTGTGAATGTAAAAGCTCCATCTCTAAAAAAACAACAAAAAGAAACAAAAATGTTCACTGTCCACTTAAATACACTCAGTAAAAGGCTCCAGCCGCCTGTTTGGTCTAATTCATTAACTCAGTGCTTCTCTTTTTCATGGATCTGTTTGATGCTTTTCGCCCTGACTCACAGGAGCACCAGACTGAATTCAACGGCTGAAGCTGCAGCCTCAATCCTCTAGGTCTGTCAACTCAACAGTCAGCTAAGTCCTGTTTTTCATGCCTTCCTGGTTCCCAAAAGACACGATCACATGAAAAGAACATTTCTTAAAAATTACATTCCTTCCCAGTGCCTGGGGGAGCAGAGGGGGTGACACCTTCTCCCTGTGCTCCGTGAGGAGCCCAGCCCAGGCAGCAGGAAGATGAGGAGGGGAAGAGGCAGCCACTGCCTGGGAGGACTGGGCACCTTCACTGCGATGGCTCTCCCGCCCACATCTTCAAAGTCCTTGCGAGTTCAATATTCTGTGATATTAAGGATGATTCTAAGTCCAATGACTGTCAAGGGTATAGAATTAAACAGAAACCCGGAGGTAAGCAGTTTTTATTCTAATATATACAATTTTCCTTTAAAAAAAAAGATTTCAATCTTACATAGATTTAAATTTTACATGTGTTCCTCTCAGAAAGGAAATGTTTTTTGCAACCAAACATGTAATATCATAAATGTGCGTGTGTGTTTAAATTTCTACTAAGGTAAAGAGATAAAATGATTATCCAATTCAAAGGGGAAAACAAAATCTCAGTTTCAAACTATTTTAAATTGAAAAAGGCAATCAATTTGTAACCTCAATTACGTACTTAAGTAATTTATGCAGAAAAAAAATATTTCAAAATTCAAAGATCAAAGAACATAATATTTAAGTGGGCTGGAGAAATTCCAGCGCACTTAAGCTATTTTCAATGTGCCTCCATTGCATACTGATGAAGGGAACACTGTATTCTTTTTCTGACAATTAACAAAATATAATTTCATGTCAACAGTTAAAAGTATAAGTAAATCCTCAGAGTACATTCCATCCTAAAAATGATTATTTTGTGCTCATTAAAGTACAAAATCAGAGCTACAAGAGATCATTTTTTTCTCTCTGCTCTTTCTAAAAAAGAACTCAGGATCCTTCCTACTCTCTAGGCATCAAACAAATTCTTCTAGACTTCCTCATCACTATTATCCAGAAGTATGTCAAATAGATCTTATGTCAAACAAGCAACTTACACTTTAAGAGCCCTGTAAAATAACTAAACATTCACCCATTTTGTTTAAATCAAGCAAAACCTAAAAACAAACCATTCTCCCTAAATGAATCAGAACTTCAAAAACAAAAAGCTCTCATTTCAACAAATCATTTTATTTTTTCCGTCATCATTATCCTCTCTGTCCTCTTCCACCTCCACCCATCCCTTATCTCTGCAATCACCACACTGTTGTCCATGTCCATGCGTTCTCTCTTATTTTTTCTTTTTTGATCAATCCCTCTAATAATTGCTTTAAAATTTCATTTATTAATCAAAGGTCGGTCATCACGTTGGTACTGCCATCATCACGGCACATCAAACACAGGTGGGGAGACATGTATTTGACCCAGAAAGGACAGACTGACATTATTTCTAAATTTACAGTTTCTCATCCATTCACTCACTGAAGATCAATACAGATAATTTTAAATGACACAAAACCACTAATTTACAGGGACTATGAAGAACAGAAAAACATGGTAAGCAACATGACAATGATTCAATCAGCAAACCCAGACTATGGGAGACTCAATAGGATAAACAACCTGGTCTCTTCACTAACAGTTCTAAGGAGAAGAAAAAGATACAGAGGAATTGGAATCTATACTTTAGAAAAGATCAAGAGGCCCTGCTGGTGTGGCTCAGTTGGTTGAGTGCCAAAACCTGTACTGAAAGGTTGCTGGTTCCATTCTTGGCCAGGGTACATGCCCGGGTTGCAGGCTCCATCGCCAGTAGGAGGTGTGAAGGAGGCAGCTGATTGATGTTTCTCTCTCACACTGATGTTTCTCTCTCCCCCCCCCTCTCCCTGCCTCTCCTTCTAAAATCAATAAAAAGGTCAAGAGGTACATCCAAGAAATCACAAAGTGTACACCTCATTTGGACCTAGAACCATCAAACTAAAATAAAGCCCGAGACAACAGGGTGGAATGTTTACATATGTTAGTAACATGATAGCATTTGTAACATTATATATTTAGAAAAAAAGAATATCTTTAGAAGTTACATAATGAAATATTCACAGATGACATGTTATGATATCTGGAATTTGCTTTAGAACAATCCTGGAATTCAGATTTTAGGAGTAAGAATGCAGAGAAGACAAGAGTAGATATAAATTGGTAAGTGCTGGTGCCGTGTAATGGCGGCAGGAGGATCACTCTATTGCTCTACTTTGGTATATACTTGAAATGGTCTGTATTTCAACAAAGGTTTGCACTGCAAACTGAATAAAAAGATATCCTTTGAGGAAAAATTATTACGCTTTGCAGAAAAAATCTGGGGAAAAACACACCAAGATGTTCAAAAGTAATTGACTCTGTGATGTAAACATAGAATTACTTATCTATATCTTAAAAATTCTATAAAAAGCATATGTAACATATAATATAAAGGATTTTTTTAATCGAATAGCAAATGACTTTCAATATCTCTTTTTTAAAATAATGCAAGTAAAACTGATGAGTGTCTAAGAATCCGAGATATCTATCACTGTTCTAAAATTTTATCATTTCAAGTTTTCTCTAGAAGGAACTAAACACTTCAGAAATGCCTTTCATCAGGAAACTGAATTATAATGATCAATGAACATGAATTCGATATGTAAAATCATTACTTTAATTACTTAATCAAAATATAATGGCTTTATTATAATTATTTTATAATTATAATTTTATATGTTGCTCTTACTACACTATGTAGTATATCCAAACACAATAAGGATTAAAAACAGTATTTCTCAATTACTTTATTTGTATTCAGTTATTGTAAATGGTTAAATTAGCTACTAGGCATAAAAATATGAGAGATAGATGAAAATACTTTTCTAAAAAATAAGGGATGACACCCAAGTTTGCAGGGGGAAGCTGTGAGTCTGTGTGTGTCACGTGTGAGCACATGTTGGGATGGGGTGCACGTCCACAGCAGGAAGTCAACTAAAAGACAAATCACAAAGTAGAACTAAAGGGTGCCATTTAGAAATACACACCGTAGGGAACAGGAAAAAGTTAAAGATCTGAAGCAGAAAAGAGTGGGGCAGCTTTTTATTTTCTGTTCAAACTTTGCATTACGATTGTTTTTAAACCATGCACCTGGTTTACCTGGATAAACACTAAATTAGAAAAAGCACACACTGCAATGGAAAAATGTCTCACCAATAGTCATAGCTCTCATCCCAGTTGTCAAAATGTACCAGGAAACGATTGTCCACCATATCTGTTACCGTAGCAACACAGATAAACGCAGGGTTCTTTTTGTCTACAGCTTCAAGCTTCATTCCAACTCGGAAGCCTGATGGGATCACTGTCTACGAAACACACAGATTTAATTAGAGATGAGCACACACTCAACAGTGAGACCCGCACCCTCTCTGCACCTCTGGGTGAAGGCCTGGCGTCCACCAGCTGTGTCCACATTGTTTAAGAATCAAGCACCAGCTTTACAGCAGGGTCACTTTCCAACAGAGCAATAAGAAAAATGCCCTGTTGCTACACCCAATTAACTGTCCCAATTAACTATGTGCAACTCAAAACTAAAGCACCCTCAGCCTCACAGAGTTTAATTAATATCAACTCGTGTTTTGGTACCTTAGACGACTATAGTAGTTAGGCAAGTCTGATTCACCAAATAAATTCCCTTTCTGTTTTTCTCTCCCTTGATTACAGAGTTAACAATGAAAGTTATTTTACACGAAATAACTAATTTTGCACTTAGTAAGGTAAAAATGTGTGTGAGTCAGTACACATTCATTCCCACTTCTGAAAAGATTTCTCAAAAGAGTATTGAAAGTAGGTCATCTTCATAAATGAACTGGCTGGTAATATATACAGCTATTCAAATAGTTTGTAATATAAGGAAATCCACAAATTATTAGCCATCTGGGACATGGAGCTAAGATAATAAAAAATTCAATAAAATTTAGTGCTTAAGGGGCAGTAAAATGTAAACTTTCCTTATAATCTTTTGTGAGGAAAAATATCCTAATCTCAGAGAAGTGTATTTGGGCATCAATTATACCCACCACAATACTTCTGCCCATCTAAAAATAAAATCCTTCTGCCCGGCCAACATGGCTCAATGGTTCAGCGTTGACCTACGAACCAGGAGGTCACAATTCAATTCCAGGTCAGGGCACATGCCCGGGTTGCACGCTCGATCCCCAGTGTGGGGCATGCAGGAGGCAGCCGATCAATGATTCTCTCATCATTGATGTTTCTATCTCTCTCTCTCCCTTCCTCTCTGAAATCAATAAAAATATAATTAAAAATAAATAAAAATAAAATCCTTCTGAAAAATACTGATACTATCCTAATTACTTTAAGCAAAATAGATGCTGTCTCTCTTTTTAGTATAAATATACCACTGTCATTACAAACTGTAGATGGCCCGGTACCTGAAAATGTTAGAATTCAGTCCTGGCTGAATTAAAGAAGCAGTCACTGATGCTGCAAAGATACTTTGTAGCATACTTTTAAGTCCTGAAATTATCTATCAGAGTTCTGACCATAAATATTTGAATATTCTAAGGTAGAGGAAACTACAAAAATTAATTGCTTCTTAGATACCAATCACATAACCCAAAATTAAGTTGTGTGCTAGCAAAGCACGGAATTTAAGAAGACGGTTCAAGGCAGTTAATCAAATCCCCAACTGAAGTCTTCATCAGAGAACCAGGCAGGGATGAGGAAACTTGGAGTCGTGAGAGCAGGCCACTGGGTTTTCCACCTAACTGGCCTCGTCTTGACAGAAAATACCTACTAACAATGCAGAATTTACATTCCAGCAATTAAACTATCCTTTCAATTAAGATGCTTTAAAATATTAACATGGCTCATTTGATTTCTATTACGCGCGCGCACACACACACACACACACACACACCCTTCAGTTCTCTAATTAGACCAGGCTTATGTTCAGTTTGATCAGAGAATCTTTTAGCCATTCCACTGATGCTAAAAACAACAGGTTAAAATCATTTCCCAAATGGAGGGTATTTGGGCGGGGGTGGGAGGAAGAACATCTTCCCTAATCCTCATATATATTTTCATTTGGAGGGAATGTTATTGAAACGTTACTGCCTCTTTCCAGATTCTCACTCGCTGTTACCTGACTGGTGAATCTGCAAGAAGAAACAGGTCACACTCTAAATGTGGGAGGGTGTGTATGCCCTGGTCCAATGCTCCTGGGTTTGGGAGGTGGGGCAGGAAGGGCCAGTAAATCTCTCTAATTCTAGGGCTCAGAAGCAAGAAGCTCATTTGATAGCAGATATAGGCCATGCAACTAAGCCCTTACCAATTACAAAGACAATATTTTGGTTTTCTACCTGCTTGCTCTCTGTTCTTTCCAATTGGATCAGAACTTGGGCCAGGAAGAAGAATGTAAGGTATCAGGCTTCCTCAGAGATGTCAAATATAATGGAAAGTCATAATACAGGTCAAGAAGGAGAAAGTACACACACATCAGATTGTGCTGCTGTTGTACTGAAAATAAAGCTAGAAGCTAGAGTGAAGACAAGCATACAAATCCACACAGGGCTCCACTCGCCTCACTGGTGAATCCCACTGTAGCAGCACCCTGAACAGATGACAGTAACAATAAAGTATCCCATCAATTTAATTTTTTATGCACCTTAACTGTAAATTACACCTGCATTTTGTACTATGTTGCCTGCTACCATTCAATAAAAAAAGACAACCATGATATGGCTATAAAAAAGAAGTTTACTTATGAAGATTTTAAGCTTAATTTTAAAATTTAATTAAGGTAAGAGTACTCTATTTACCAAAACAATAAAATTTGTTATAGTTTCTTGCTATCACTTGGAATTTATCCTACACTCAACAGCCACTTTTTTTTTTTAAGAAAAAGTATTTTGGATGTACTTACTATATTCTGATTCTCAAATAATGACTTGGGAGCAGCCTGAGCTTTACATGTCTTCAGGTAAGTCTGCCAATTAAATTCTTCTTCTTTATAACCTAGGGCAAGAACATATAAACAGACTTAGTAACATAGCAAAATATTTCACACTTAGTTTTCCATTCCCACTTTTTAAAAAAATATATATTTTTATTGATTTCAGGTACAAAGGGAGAGAGAGATAGAAACATCAATGATGAGAGGGAATCACTGATTGGCTGCCTCCTGCACGATCCTTAATGCGGATCGAGCCCACAACCCGAGCATGTGCCCTTGACCGGAATCGAACCTGGGGCCCTTCAGTCCACAGGCCGATGCTCTATTCACTGAGCCAAACCAGCTGGGGTCCATTCCCATTTTTATCTGTAATTCAAACATGCCAAAATCAGGAGATCAAGTGATTTTTAAAAATATATATATTTTTATTGACTTCGAAGAGGGAGAAAGAGACAGAAACATCGATGAGAGAGAATCATCCATCGGCTGCCCTGGGGATTGAAGCCACAACCCAGGCAAGTGCCTGACCAGAAATCGAACTGTGACCTCCTGGTTCATAGGTTGACACTCTACCACTGAGCCACACTGGCAGGGCCAAGTGGTTTTTTTAAACAGACAAAATTTAAATCATAATTCATAACTATGCATTTTTATACATAGGTTGTGTTTATTTACAACAAATTATACTATTTTTTTTCAATTCTGAATAAACAGTAATGGATATAAAGGAAAGGTGTAAGGAAGTAAATACATATTATACTTAGGTATGCTTCTTTTATTACCCGGGCATTTCTATCAGTATTTAGATAGTACTCCTTAGCAGTAGGCTAGTGATCTGGAATAGTCAAATTCTTTATTTTTCCCTTACCTACTCTATTTCAGGAGACTAACTTGTAAGAATTAATGGGAAGCTGGAAAAATAGTAATACAACAGATTAAATCTTTTTGGCCTATTATCACAGGGTTGATAATTCAAGATTTATGAAGTAAGCATGCTGGTAAATTAGAATAATGGAAATGTCCTTGCCTTAATTTTCACAATTTCATGCTTAATATTGATAAAGCCAACCTTTCCTTACAAAAAGGAAATTTAGCATTTTATCTTCTCTGCTCATGTGCTCTCTGCTACTTCCATTAAAAGCATGAAAAGAACAGCTAGTAAGTCACCATATATAAGCAGTCAATTCATATAAAGGCTTACAGATTTTCTTTTTTACACTCATATTTTTCTATATGTTTTTGTTTAATCCCTCAGCTATTTGAAAATACCATCCTGCCATTAATTTTTCACTTAAAACCAAAGGATGCCATTAAAAAACAATAACCATGAGACAGGCCCAAAATATCAAACTAGTAACCGGGATCTTTTGTATCATGTTAACACTACTATTGCAATAGCTGAAAAAGGAAGGAAATATGCCATTATTAAACACAGAAATGGACTGAAAGATGGTATCTGTTGTTCTCAGATCTTTATGTAAACATGAAACAGGCAAAATTATTGGCAGACTGTAAAGAACTCAATAATAAAAAAATAATTGCTATTAGTTCAACCACCGTCTAAACCAGGGGTGGGCAAACTTTTTGACTCGAGGGCCACAATGGGTTCTTAAACTGGACCGGAGGGCCGGAACAAAAGCATGGATGGAGTGTTTGTGTGAACTAATATAAATTCAAAGTAAACATCATTACATAAAAGGGTACGGTCTTTTTTTTTTTTTTAGTTTTATTCATTTCAAATGGACCGGATCCGGCCCGCTGGCCGTAGTTTGCCCACGGCTGGTCTAAACCAATTTTTAAATGTTATTTTATATGCAAATCTGCTAAATATTGACATCTATTGAATAGGATTCTACTTTTTTTTCCTTTCACTCTAATGAATGTATTTGTTCATCAAGCTTGAATTTGGGCCAATCTGAATTATAGAGACTGAATTCTTAAAAATTCTAAATCAACAGGTAAAAATGTTTTTATTCAATTTAAAATATGAAACCAAAAAGTGACAATACCTTTGGGAGGGTGGAGCTTATGGCCAGTTTTCTCACACCACCCAACTGGGTGAATATCCAGAGCGTCTGCATTAACCCAGAAGTCATAGTAATCAGGATACCCATCAAAGTGCAGCTTTATCCGGTATCCACAAACCTGAAATAGGTGACGGCTGATTAATTAAAAAACAAACACACGCAGAATGCTGAGTGCATGGACATCCAGTATGATACAGTTTATGTTAATCAAAGCACCCTCATTAACAGCAGCAAACACAAGCAAACACATGACAAAACCCAAAGGCAAAGGCTATTGTGTACACGGGAAAGGCTGGGCTGCCGTGTTCTGGCTTCATCCCTGGTTATCAGGAGCATGGATATGGGGTGACAAATACTTTTCCCACATGCACACATCCCCTCTCATTCGCGCATCACCGTGGGGGGCTGGCGTGGGAGCAGCCAGCCCAGCACAGGGCACACGGCTGCTGCGGAGTCCCAGAGCGCCTGCCCTGTTGCACACTGTCTGTGTGCTGGCTTCTTGTCCTTCATAAAGTTCCACATGCAGTGATATCCAGCCAGACCAAGGCTAGTACAGATACGGAGAAGTCAACAGGTCCTCTTTCTCAAATAATGACTTGGGAGCAGCCTGAGCTTTGCATGTCTTCAACAAGTGGCATCTTTTCCCATTATTAAAACTCCATAGTCACCATTTTACTTTAAAAATAAAGCTTACCTCAGCCACTGTGAGGACGCAGTACACGGACTGATGCTCAGGGTCCACGCCTTCTAATTTCATGCCAACTTTAAACCCATTTTTGTTATATGGAAAGGATTGATACTACAATGAAAAATGACAGCAGTTTTAGTATTTTATCCTGGATGTCTAATTAAAATTATGAATCATTACCATTCTTAAATAAAGTCTTTAACCAAATAAATAAATAACTTTTAAAAATTCAAAAGACAAGGATCACCTCATGGTCCAACGGAAAATGGATAAAGACTACAAAGAGGTCACATAAAAGAAAATTTAAATGTTTTACATATTTGAAAAGATGCTCATCTTCACTCATAAAAGTCATACAAAAATTACACAAAAATATATTTCACCTATCAGGTTGGTAATGATAAAAAAGTTTGATAACACTGTTGGCAAGACTCTAGGGAAACATGCACACAGACATCACTAGTAGGGATATAAGCTGCAATCTCATGATATCCATTAAAAAAGAACACTTTCTTCAGCTCAGCAATTCTAATTCTAGGAAATTATCCAACAGAGATAACCATATGTGCAAAATGGCAGGTGCACAAAATTATTCATTAAAACATTTACATGGCAAAAGATTCGTGTATCTATCTTCCATATGTACATATAGTATTCCTTCTTATGTCTAATCTATAATAACTTAAGGTGCTTCCTAAAGGTTGACACATATATCATATATATGTATGTGTCATATATGTCAATATTTGTCACATGTCAATCCATAGGGAGCAGCTTAAACTATTATGGAACAGCCGTAAGATTGAATTTTATGCATTAATATCAAAGAATGGTAAAGGGAAATAATGAACTGAGATGGAATAATTTCCAAATTAAGTTAACAAAAAAGCAAAGTCCAAAAACAATATGAATGACATATGTTATCATTTGGTTTAAGAGGGGAAGAGGATTTGGATCTACATACATTGCTTATCTCAACCTCTGAGACACGATGGCTGGGCCTATATATAAAATTTCTTTTTAAAAAATGTTAAAAGGCTATTCCTCAAAGGACTGAAGTTACAGTAAATAATTACATAGAATAAGTTCAAAAGTGATTACTACTGTTTAAATTAAATGTTACTGTAGAGAACTCGTCCTAATATTTACTTGTCATACTTTTTTAAAAAATCCCTAAATTCCTACATATATAACAAGATATTGATGGCAGACTTATTACATACTATGATTAAATATTAAATAATTTAAGCTAGGAGTCAACTTATAGTCTATGGGTCAATTCTAGGCCACCATCTGTAATTAAAGTTTTATTGGAATACAGCCATATTCCTTCACCTATATATTGCTTATGGCTGCTTTCATTACAGCAACAGAGCTGAGCTGTAGCACCCGAGACCAGATGCCCACAAAGCCTAAATGCTTGCTCTCTGGCCCTTTATAGAAAGGCCCTTTGTTGACCCCTGTTTTAGCCCAGGGGCAGCAGCTCCTAGTTAGAATTACACTTGGCGTCTATACCTTTAACTGATTTTAAATTACTTAGGATACAATATTTTCACTATAGTTAATAAAATATAGTAATTCATTTTTAGATTTTTGTTGTGATATTATGTAAACCTCAGTAACTCATTTCTATTCTCCCAAAGCCTTCATGTTGACATGAAATTTCATGCCAGTTTTTCTTTATCTACTAGTTTTTTAGTAATAGCAGAAATATCTCTTAAAATTGAGTCAAAGCTGGTAAATGCTGAGAGAAAAGAGCATGTGTATAGCTATGTGCCTATGCACACAGCTTGGGGGAGAGGGAGGTGTCATGTATTAATGCTGGCTGGCCCTGCAGGTACCCCTCCACATAAATACACACATGCCAAACAATATGCTTGAGAAATGATCCCAAGTCACAGGTCCTAAACAGACAGCGGACATGGCAGTGCCGACTCCAGCTAGTACGGCAGCTCCGTGCCGTCAGACACAGCGCTCTCCAGAGCGGCCGTACCTCCTTGAATAGCTTCGCTGGCACGGCCACAGCCTTTTCCTCTTCCAGGTAGGATGCCCAGCACCAGGCCTTCTTTCCTTTAGGAGGCAAACCTGAAAGGCAAGTGAGATTAAAATGACAGAATCTCCAAAAGTCTAAAACATTCACAGATGTGCATTGTGAACTCTCACTTCCCTAAATACCACTAGGCCTGGCTCTTCTCTTACTACCACAGCTGGTGTTCTCAGTCTCCTGTCTTGGCTCCTCTTCCAAGGCAATGAGAGCCAAGCGTGAACTGCAGGGTGTATCTGCAGCTATGAGGGTAGAAGAAAGACTCAGAAGAACTCAGAGTAAAGGAAGAAGACGCAGCAGAAAATCAAAACAGAAGAGTACCATGGAAGCCACAGGAAGCAGGTGCTTCTAGAGGCAGGATGCTCAAAAACTAAGAGATGAATAAGTCGAAAACTAGAAATGGCCAGTGCACTGAGTGGCTAGGGAATGGCTGCCAATTGGGGTAAAAGGGAAGAAAATCAATTCAGTGAAGGACAGATTTTGAGCAGCAAACGAATATATGTGATAAAGATACGGTGTCAGCTAACATCAATTTTATTTGGGATTAACTTGGCAAATAATGGAAATAAAAGGAAAATGCAATAGCTTGATAGGTAACAAAATTGGGGGAAAGGTATTTTAGGGATGAGATCTGAACCAGCTAGGGTGGAGCTCATGAAGAGAAAAAAGTCTGAATTGCTAAGGAGTAAAAGTAAATGACTAAAGAAACAAGGTCCCACAGGGGACAGGGCCCTGAGAATAGAGATGAAGGTGAAGGGAAAGAAAGATTGATGACATCTTTGAGGTAAAGTGCTGAGTAACTGAGAATTTATTCCCTTTAATCTCAGTGACATAAACTAGAAGCCAACTCCCCCAATGGTAAAAGTTAGGCTGTGTGCTTGAGGCAGGGTTGAAATGTTTCAAACGCTTTTCTTTCAAGGCTTAAAAGATGAACAAGCAAGGAATGCATCCATCACAGAAGAGGAACACTGGGTTCATAGTCCTGATTTGTAGGGACAGCATGACTGGGCGGGGCGGAACTGGAGCTGCGCAAGTGAAGTGACCTAACATGAAGGACTGGCCAGGCCGATGTGGCAGGTCAAGGGGATAAAGCCCAGCAGAGGACATTGGGGCTCTAGGAGAATGACGTGAGGTCCATGCTGAATAAGGTGGGCGTTCATCCACTCAAGTATTCAAGGGAAGGGCCTGAGGACTGGATTCCTCGTGAGAATAAAGTGTTGCCAGAGGAACAATGAAAAAAAAAAGGTACCATATTAGGAGGCTGTGGTTTGAGAGAAAACATTAAAAACTTAAAACTTACACTCTTAGGAAATGAACAAGAATGTAAGTGTTAATAAAAGTGCAAAAATAGATGAAACCTATTTGATGCTCAAATAAAGTAAGGTGTTCTCGTGTTTGCCCGGACACTGTTCGAAAGTTACTAACTTCCATTTTTCCCTTACCTATTTCTGCAAAACTATAATCTTTACTGATAAAATTTAATTTAAAAAAATCCCAAAGTAATACCTTAGCTGCCCTAATGTGCATTACAACTAAGACTAAAATGTCTACCCACATGAAATATTTTAAGTTTCATAAAGTTGCAAGTAAAGCCTTTTCTTCATCGACTCACCCTGCTTTAATACAGCTGAATCACCGCGTCTTTTCCTTCGGGCTCTCTGTGAACCCCTCAGGATTCTCCCATCTTGTTTGTTCTCCTACAGTAAGAGAGAAAACTATGATTTTCTGAAAGTTTGTGAAACTGGCACCAACAAAAAGTTAGAGTGCTATCAGAAAGCATTATTTGTTTTGTACTTTTCTTCAATTTCACTTCCTAAGTTTTAAGGAAAGTAAGGATATATGTAACTTGAGAGCTATGCTGCTTTTGGCCTAAGGTCATCACAAAATAAGAGCATTTCCAAAAACTACTCTGTAGAATAGCAGGGATCCTGCTCCCGCCTCCTTGAAACCCTTTCTTCTCCTAGCTCCTGGGGCCCTCTGTTCCGATATTCCTCACACCTCCCCAGCCTCCCTTCTCAGTCCCTTTGCTAGTGTCTCTTCCAACCCAGCCCTCTTCTGGTCTCTATCTAATCTCTCTCCCTAAGTTTTAAAGGTCACCTGCCTATAAGATATCCCCAGTCCGTACTCCACACTCATGCATACACCTGCCTACTGGATCTCCACTTGGACGTCTCATAAGCATCTCAAACTCATGGTGCCCAAGTATCTCCAGATCCCACACTCCGGCCTTGCCTTCCCATCCTCAGTAAAGGGCATCATTATCCAGTCAATGGTTCAAGCCAAAAGCCTAAGAGTGAGCCCTGATTCTTCTCTTTCCCTCACACACCAGCAAACCTACCTCGAAAGGATCCCAAATCCCCTGTTCTATCTTACATAGCCCTCTTAGCTGGTCTACTACAATAAAATCCTAACTGGTTTCCCTCATTCCACTTTTGCTCTCACCTGGCAAAGCTAGAGTGATCATTTTATTTTTTTTAAAATATATTTTTATTGATTTCAGAGAGGAGGGGAGAGAGAGATAGAAACATCAATGATGAGAGAGAATCATTGATTGGCTGCCTCCTGCACGTCCCCCACTGGGGATCAAGCCCGCAACCTGGGCATATGCCCTGACTGGGAATCGAACCGGTGACCTCTTGGTTCCTAGGTCGACGCTCTACCGCTGAGCTACACCCGGCTGGGCTAGAGTGATCATTTTAAAACATAAATTATATCACAGTGTTTCCTTGCCTTTAACTTTCCAATGGTTTCCCATCACACCCAAAATACAATGAAAACCCATTACTCTGGTATACCATAAAGCCCTCCATGGCCTGGACCTCTTCAGCTTCACCTGACTCCACTCTCAACTGTATTGTTTCCTTTTATTTCCTCAAACAAAGCATGCTGCACATTACTGTAGGAACTTTTCCTTAAGCTGCTCCACTTCCCAGAGGGCTCCTCACTCCTAACTTTACCAAGCTGACTCCTTCTTAGTATTCAGATCACATTGTTCATGCCACCTTCTCTGGGAGGCCTCCTTGACAACCCAACTTAAAATAGCCAATCCTCAAGCCCCATTGTAATTCTCGGCAAAGCACTTATCACAGGCTGACATTTCTCTTATTTACTTTATTATATGTTCCCTTACTAAGAATGTAATGTCCCTGTGAGTAGAGACCTGTCCCGCTGCTGTCCTGTTCATCCTGTATTCTCAGCTCCTAGAATAGTGATAGCAAATAAAAGTTGTTCAAAGTTGATCTTAAGGAAAATGCCTCAAGACCTTAAAGTTCTCTTTTCCTAAGAACCATTAATATTTTAGGGATAAGACATTTATGTTTTAATTCGCATACTCTGAATTAGTTCTCCCTAAATATACCTGACACTGATGTGCCATTTTCTATCTATTCACATAGTTTTTATGAGATCTGTCTGCAATTTACTAAAATGGGACTGGGATCTTGCTATTGAAAGAAACTAAAGGTTCATTGTCAAAACTGAAGGTCTACTGTTGCCTCTTTCCAGCAATAAGCACAGAAATTCCTACTTCTTCACCCTAAGAAAGGGGTACTATTATTTACAATTCCCATTTTGAGATGAGGACAGCAACAAAGAGAGAGTAGGTAGATAATGTGCTGATGGTAACACAGAGAGCCGCCGAAGCAGCACTTGAAGTCAGTAACTAGCTGTAGAGCTAGTGCCTTTGACCATGGTGCTACCCACTTAGGAAACACCCCCATATTCCCAGGTAGTCCCATAAGAGATACTAACCATTTCGTCATCTCTCTCTTCTGCATCCTCCTTGGAGTCTGCTTTCAGGGATAGCTTTGGTTTTTTCTTCCGACTGCACTTAGGGTCTTCTTCCTCGTTGTCTTCTCCTAGGTCCCTTTCCTCCTTCTGATCTCTGCTGCTTGTAAACCCAAAATAATGACAGGAAACAATACCTATCAAACATCTACATGGTGAGTATCAATGCAAATTCTTTTAAAACATTACCCACCAAAGGAAAAATATTTAACCACCAGGATGTGTAGACATTAGAATATCATAGATAGGGAACATGTCAAACCATTATCATATATTGTGACACTGTCAAGGTTAGAAAGTGGAAATTAGTTTCTACGTTAATTTCAAAAGGAGACCAGCACTATATGTAAAACAGAGTCTCACAAGTTTAAAATAATTTGTCTTTCACATCTGCAACCCATACTAATAAAAGAATCAATTATTGCCCTAGCTGGTTTGGCTCAGTGGATAGAGCGTTGGCCTGCGGACTGAAGGGTCCTGGGTTTGATTTAGGTCAAGGGCATACGCCTGGTTGTGGGCTAGGTCTCCAGCAGGGGGCATGCAGGAGGCAGACAATCAATAGTTCTCTCTCATCATTATTTCTCTCTCTATCCCTCTCCCTTCCTATCTGAAATCAATTTTTTTAAAAAAAGAATCAATTATTCAAAGATATTTTAGTCTTCAGGGCAACTTTAAAACTAGGATTTATCAATTATTAAGAATAACAAGTCCAAATGAAAAAGGCCAAGTGTAACTTTGTAAAATATCAGTTGGCCCCAACAAAAACAGACAATTTACAAGACTGTGCTAATTAAAATACATGGGAAACTCCAGTGAAATATAAATGTCAAGTCATTTATTTACAGCATACAATTATATGCAAGAAATACATCTTCTTGGTAATACTCTGAATTCTGTCAAATAACCCCCAAATGACAAAGTCACACCACTGTCAGTCACAGCTGATGTCCCTGTCTCATATTTCTTAGTCTTCCCTGATATCAGCAGTAACATAATTCATTACATTACTCACTATGGTCTTCATTCAGTTGATTTCCAATCAGTTTTATTCCATTTGTAGAGTTCTAGCTGAGTTACCTAAGAACCCTCCAAATATAAACAAAACTGTGTTTCAAGAACCATCAGTATCATCAAAATATGTATGTGACCCAGAGAACTTTAAATACTCTGAGCTGAGAAACAAACAAATTCGTGTAAACAAATGGCTAAAGAAAGAGGCAGAAGTTGTATTGCAGGTAAAACACAGGCAATAAAACTCAGATCAGACATGACTGAGGTCACCAGGTTGAGTAATGAGATGGAGATCCATGTGTTTCTACAGGAAACGTCTTGGAAAAAAGAAAGGGCATGAAAGGGTGACAGAGGTCAGAGAGCCATGACCATGGACTCTAAAACCCATTCTGCAGATGGAATGGAACAAAAACCTACTTGTCTTTGATATGCCGAGTACAATTCTGGCTGCAATAGTTTCCTCCAGAAAGACATTCATCTACGTTGCCATACTGACAACAGTTCTCACAGAACGGAAGCCCTTCTACTTTTACTGACTCCTTCAACCTGAAGGGCATCCCAGTCTTCTCTGAAAAAACTAGAAGATGGAAAGAAGAGAAAAAAATTTAAAACCATGACAGAACACATTCCAAAATACACTTAAACTTTTTCTTCTAATAATTTTGTTAGCAACACAATAAAAGAATGTTTGTTGAATGAATGAATGATCAAACTCTAGGATTTGGGAGAGAGAAGAGGATGAGCTTGGTAGAAATCACTCAAATCATTTACATAACAAAACAATTCTGCAGAAAAAAAAGCTTGTCCAAGGCTTTTTCTACAGCGTTTGAAGTAAAATGAAGAAAATTTCATTAGTCACTAAATTCAGAAAATTAAACCGTCAATCTTTACAATCCTATTTTATAGATGTGTCTTTGACAAAATTTAAAAAGGGTTATCTATGCTATTTCATGTTTATTACATTTTGATGAGTAATTTTGTTTTACTAAATTGGTTACATCAATGTCTCTCTGTTTTACTTTTAATGCAGCAGATCTCCTGAATCACAATTATCCAAATCGTTTAGGAATGAACATTTCCTTTCGCCTGAATCATTAGGCTAATCATTCATTCAGCAAACATTTATCAGACACCAATTTAAGCTAGGCACTGGAAATGACAGTATAGCCCTTACCCAAGAGAGCTCACAGGCTAGAAGAGAGGACGGGCAAGAGAACCAGTATTTGCAGTAAGAAGGGACACATGCAGTCATTGAAGCACAAACAGGTTCCAGAAGTCGTACAGAGGAAGACGTGAGTCAATCGGCCTGGGGTGAGGTCAGGGGAGGATTTTCTGATATAAAACCTCAACAGGGTTTTAAAAGCCAAAGAGGAATTTACCAACTGGACAAAGTGAGAAACAGTATCCCAGCCAGAAGAAACAGCATGAGCGAAAGCAAGGATGCATGAAGCCACAGGATGTGCTGGCAGAATTACAGGTAGCTCAGTGCCGCTGGCACCGCCAGAACACAAAGTACAAAGAACAGAACAGAAAGCAAAGAGATAAAGCGAGCAGGTGGGTGCAGGCCACCCAGATCTCTGTATGTTTTGCTAGAGATAAAAAAGAATTGGTGAAGCGTCAGAGAAGCAATCTACACAAGTTCCTCTAAGTTCAGTATACAGGATAAACTGGGCGAAATTAGAAGCAGAATGATTCTTCAGGAGATGTCTGCACTAGTTCAGGCGAGAGTTGATAAAGACCTAAATTAAGCCAGTGGCAGTGACAATAGATAGAAAAGGCCAGATCTGAGACATATTTAGGAAATAAAAAACCAAGAGGATTAACAGGCTATGGGGCTGGGGGGAAACACACTCAGGATGACTCCTAGATTTCTGGCTTGAACTGGGTAGTTGGTGCTACCACCAACTGAACTCTGTGTTACAGAAGAAAGAGCAGGTTTGGGGGGAGGGGAGAAAGAAATAGAAAATGAATCGCATTTCAGACATGTGGCGTTTGAGGTACCTGTGGGACATCCGGGTGGAGATGTCCAGTAGGCAGGTGGAAATACGGGCCTGGAGCTCGGGGGAGAGGTCGGGGCTGGAGATATAGATTTAGGAGTCATCAGCATATAGGTGTTAGTTACAACCATCGGAGCAGATGAGAAAAAAGTGGCAGGCTTTTGGCTAAATCACCTGGGTAGGCTATTACATGGATTTACTGGATAATTTCCAATTAACCTGGTGCTATTACAGATCTGGCATTAGGAGAGAAGACAGTTAATGGTTATTTTAAAATATAAAAGCTAGTTCCACATCAGCTTCGTTACAGAAATTTACCTAAGCACATGTGACATGAAGATCACCCAGAATTTTCAAGGTTCCAGCCTACAATAAAACCTGAGATATTCTTACTTTAAAACTTTCAAAAGAAAGAAATGGCAATACAGAGCACCCAGTCTTACCTTCTTGAGCAGTTGGCACCATCCAAGTTGTGGTAGCCGTTGCCTTTTTAACATTTTCCATCTCACTCTCATCGGTTATAACTTCCAGGGCTCCAAATTCATTTACTCGAAACTAGTGACAACATGGTAGAGAAAGAGGCAAAATTTACAAAAGTGTTCAGAAAACAGTAACTTAAGGGCTGGCCTATATAGTCTTTAAGAAAAAAATTATGTGTTAAAAATTAATTAAAACAATTATATCTAGACTAGAGGCCTGATGCACGAAATTCGTGCAAGAGTAGGCCTTCCTTCCCCCCGGCTGCTGGTACTGGCTTCCCTCTGGCACCCGGGACCCGGGCTTCCCTCCCTGCCCTGGCTTTGTCTGGAAGGTCGTCGGAAGGACGTCTGGTCTAATTAGCATATTACGCTTTTATTATATCTAAATAAGCCTTCTACCGATATTAAATCATTTGCATTTTACTAATTTTGGAATTTGGAGAAGGGGAATAGAAGAAAGCAGCAAGGTACTTCTTAAGGATATAAACAACCAACCCTGCACCGTCCTGTAAAGTAGCCAGCTCACTTATATGGCCTGCAATTTCAAACACCATTTTTTGCTAAGACTTATATTCTTATATTACAGTTTATTTGATAATCAAAATTACTGCTTTCCCAGGAATAAGTTGGTCTCACCTAGTTCAGAGAAAAGAAGTATCTCTGTTCCAGAAATTATCACTGGCATATCCATGTCATTATATCCCAAGATGTGAAGGAGGAAGGTGGAAGCAAGGGTCACTTCCTCTTTCTTTCACTACTCTCTGAATTCTCCATTACATTTCCCTCTAGTCTTCCAAAACAGCTGGCAATGTCTATGAATGAGTCTCCTAGTTCCAGGCCAATTTTATCACTAGAAAGTAAGGGCATTTGCACCACGTAACATAGAAACTCACACATGAAACCTATTTGTTCATGTTGATCAGTGTCATCTTAATCAATTTAATAAATAAATTTTTTTTTTAAAAAAAGTAAGGGCATTTGATTTCAGGGACATTTTGAGTCCAAGTTTTGAAAATTTCCTCTCACTGCATGGCAAGCTTCAAATTGTATGCTTCTGTAATAGCCTGGCCATAGTATGTGTGTGTGTGTGTGTGTGTGTGTGTGTGTGTGTGTGTCTGTCTGTCTGTGTGTGTTTTAAAGGCTGAAGGGGCCCCATCCTCTTTGAAACAGCTAGATTTACTCTCATTCATGAAGTTCAAAGTTTTCTGTATTCCTTCTGTTTTCCCATAAAACAGAATGACATTAGGGATCTACTTATTGTAACAAGTGATGAAGAGCATAAAAGCTAAAATTCGAAGGGATAATAAAACCTTTTGCTTAAAATTTTTAGACTTTTTTCACAGAAATATATATGAACATGCAAATACATAGTATTTTAAAAAGGCCTTCCATTTCCAAATCCAAACAATCGATTTGGTCAACATGCCCGTAGAGTGTGTATTTTACCAAACTAGATTCAGACTCAAGTCAGAAAAATCTTATTCCTTCCACCAGGTAAAGATAACACCTTAAATTACTTTCTGCACATAATCCACAATCATTAAATGCTTTCCAGACTGAACAAGTTGAAATAGTTTAGGAAAGTGAAAGTAGTCTTCTCCCTACTACATATTTCAGACACAAATTTCTAGATAATGTGTATACTCTAGGTAGTGTGTTCATTTACAAATGTCAGTCTAAGAAATCCCAAAAAGTTAACTGGATGAAAAAGACCTAAAAATAACTTTACTTTTTGGGGGGAAATTAATTTTAAAATGATCAAGTCTGAAAACAGAATATTTCAAAATAAAGCTGACAGTACCATCTACTGGGCAAGAGTAGAAAAAACAAGCCTTATAATGATTATTAATTAATGATATTAAAGAAAATGATAGAATATCAATTCTAATGAAAAAATTTAAAACACACACACACAAAACAGGCATGAACCTTATAATTCAATCCAGGAAAGCAATTTTCACTTTTATTATGTGTTGATGTTAATTTATATTTATCTGACAGTTACAAAATGGGAGAAATAGCACCAAACATTTACAACATTACAAAGAAAGTCTCCTGGGGCGTAAATTTCCAAATTGCTGCTAAACTACAAACCACCCTGCAATTCAAACACCTAGAACAAGAGTACCACTAAGTGGAGTCTTCAAATAGAAATTCAGACTTATGACCCCTGGAAGCTTTAGGCTCAAATACTTTCAAAGTTAAGTTAAAAGGTAATAATCCCACAATATAACATTTAATCCCAATAATCTTTTCCTTCTCCTAACATTTAATGCCTATAACTGATCTACAGTTTAAGCACAGTAAAGATGCAATGGCATTTAGGGAAACAGTTGACTCCTGTGAGCTAGGGATCCATGGATGGATGGACTTTAGGGGTCAATGGGTCCAATGAAATATATGCATAATTAGGAGATTGGCACATATATACTTTTCTGGGGATAGGGCTAAGATTCATCGTATTTTCAGAGGCATCCTATAACCCTGAAGAGTAAAGAACATCTACTGTAACCAGTTACTTTTATCTCAAAAATTAACCTCAAAGTGTTCTTAATGTATTTTATCATATGCAAAGACACAGGAATCAATTTTTTTTCTGGCTTCTCAATTTGGATTTACGGTGTCTTCTACAATATTACTATCGTTGTAGAAAGTGTTGGACCACACAGCTTGTTAGGTGCTGTTAACAGGACTGGGCTCCACAGGCGGAATTCCAGAGAGACTGACATCTTCCCCAACAAAACAGGTTTGGAAGTTTGTAATGAATAGTTTTAGAACCATGAAAACTTGAAATAACCAATTTTATTTCTTTTTTGTTTTTGAAGTTATTAGTTCTTTTAACCTAGAAGGCTAAAAAACAATGTGAAAATAGTCATTCCATTCTAACCAAGAATATCAAAATTATAAACTTTACAAAGCGCTTTATTAAGCAAATCGAGCACATCAGCTGACGCTGAACATTTTCTGTAAGTGGATATGATATATCCAGGTCAATCAGAAACAATTACTTCTAAAATATATAAAGAGTAGCAAAGGTTCTGTTTGTCTTGGCTTGAATTGCCTTTAATTGATTCAAGTGTCTATTTTGCTTGTAAAGGCAAAGGGTCTTTGCCTACTTTTGCCTATCTTAAATAACAGATCATTAAAAGACACTACTGAGATTCCTATTTTTGTTTTATGCTGAAATCTGAGTTCTACTTACAATCTGCTTTAAGGGCAAAGATATTTGTTAACTAAACTGGTCTGAACACTAACCAAGGCAAGGCCAATTGTGCACCAGGAGTGCGGGGAGTTTTCCAGTTGGGCTTCTGCATTGCTGCTGCAAGGTCCTGCTCTCAGTTAAATGGCAACTTTTCTTCCTAGATAAGATGCTATGGCTCTCAGGAGTGTATCTGCATGTTACTCAGGGACTCTGAAAGACTAAATCCGTACGGCCCAGAGGAATAATTCTCTGCGGATAAATTTCAGACAGCATGAGAAGCTCAGGTAGAGAAATTGCTTTAGGGAAAGGGAGCCCTACCATACATCTTCCCATACCACTCACTACCTGCCTGTTCTCAGGGCTGGCCCTGAGATATTAACCTACAAATACTAATTTACATTTTAAAAGAACACATTAAGCAATGCTAAGGTTTTCAAACAGGCAAAGCATGATGTGAGAGAGTAAATTTCGTGATTTATTCAAAGTTCTTTCTAATATCTTACGTTTGTGAAAAATTAATTTCTCAATCAGATCTCTTAAGCAACTCGAATTTTAATAGAAGGAGCAAGTGAATTACAAATCCTAAGCAATATAATTGATTGGCTAGCCTCTGAATCTCCTTAGATGGAAAGGGTAGAAGGTAGAAAATCAGTTTTTAAATTATTTTTTTAATGGACATCAAACTATCCATAGTGCATGAAGTGAACTGAATACATGACAACTGTCCAATTAGATGAGCCTAAAAGTAAAATCAAATAACCCAGATTATAAAACCACTAAATGGCGTAATTATCTGCTTGCTTTAATAAAAGTAATGGGTTATTTACTATTCCTAAAATCCATTGCTTAGAAAACCTCGGGCAATCTAAATTTCTTAGGGATGGAAATTATACTCCATTGTTAAAACTAACCAAACAAAAGTTACAAATTTTGTCATCTACCTGACACCCAAAAAAGCTACTCAGAAGGGATTAAAATGTACAAGAGGATGCAGCAATGAAAAAGGGAGGGGGGCAGTTACACAACATATAACAAAGCCTGAATAGCTACAATTTAAGTCTTTTATATATACACTAGGGGCCCAGTGCACGAAATACGTGCATGGGGGGAGGGGGCTCCTCAGCCTGGCCTGCACCCTCTCACAATCCGGGACTGCTGGCTCCTAACCACTCACCTGCCTGCCTGCCTGATCTCCCCTAACCACTCTGCCTGCCTGCCTCATCACCCCTAACCACTTGCCTGCCTGCCTCATCACCCCTAACCACCTTTGCCTTGGCCCCCACCGCCACGGCTTCATCTGGAAGGACATCCAGAATGACGTCCAGAAGGTCCTTAGGCTGTCCGGTCAAATTAGCATATTACACTTTTATTATTATAGATATTTTTTTCAACCACCTCATAACCACCTTAAGACATAGATCCCCTATTTCCATTTCACAGATAAAGATTCGGAAACAGGGAATTTAAATAACTTGACAACGTTCAGGTAGCTAATATGTGGCTGATGTTTTCAGAGTCTGAGACACCGTTCCTTCTTTCTCAAAAATCCCAGTACTCTACTTCTAATGTATCTAATCCAGACGAACAGTTGAAGAATGTTAAGAGCAGATAAAATTTTTAGTGTTTATTTAATCCCTTATTTTACCAAAAGGAAACTGGCCCAAAGAGACCAACCGACTTGTTCAAGGTCACACAGCCTAAAACTATAACCAAATCTCCTCTTCGAATTTCACTAAACCTCACTAGTATATTTCTGTTCAGCTAAACTCAGAAAGGTACGTTGGCACACTGCACTTATTTCTTTAAACCTAACCCAACTAAAATCTAAGTATGTTTCCTTAAATAACAGATCCAAATCTCACCACTGAGAATGAACTAGGGCAGGTTTGGCAGCGAAAAGGAATTGGATTATAAGAAGCCAATATTAGGGGGCAGGAAATTCTATTCAAGACAGTATAGAACACCAAGCATTAGAGAGGTAAGCCAGCTAACAGCCTGTTAGGGAGACTGGAAGTTCAAACATCTGAGTGACCAAGTACAGACACAAAGTCCAAAAGGCCACAGACAGGTTCAAGGTCCCAGAGATAGGATCAGCTCAAAAGCAAATTTGAAATGAGAGGTGAGGGCGGCTGACTTCCCAGGTGGCTTGCATAACCATGTTTCATGGGGCAGCAGATGTGGTCCCTGAGAGGGCTTGGGGGTCTGGGGGAAAGGGGCAGGGTGAGCACCTAGAAAAGGAGCACATGAAGGAATCACTCTCTGAAGAAAGTTCTCCTCCATACAAAAGCAGCCTGGTGTACAGGGAGAACCAGTAATTTTGAACAAGTGATTATATAAAATCCATATTTACAGTATAAATAATTTAAGGGAGGTAAATCATTCTGTTTATTCAATATTTTAACATTATCCAGTTTTTAAATGAGAACACTAGGGCCCAGGGAGTGTGGTTACTTAAATTTATAAAGCCCATTACCACAAAATATAAGCCAGGTTTTCTAACCTACCACTGCCACATTCATTGTCATCATGAGAGAGTCAAACCTGAGATGATCCTCCTCGAAGCTGTAACTCACTATCTGCAAAATGAGCACCTGCTGCCGAAACATTCCTTAGTCTCCACCCCAAGTGACAAAGGCTTCTGCCAAACCACAAGCATGTCCAACTGTCTTGAGAGTTTATTGTAGAGGTCTAAGTATCATATAAAACACTGTGCTTAATGTTTTTAATTCTTAGTTTGCGTACATATTCAGATTTAATTTTTATCATTACATAAAATTGAACGTAATAAAGACAGCTTACCTTTAAGTCACTTCCTGGCAATGTACCTACTCCATCTTTCCAGTCCATAACACTGAATACGTCAAACTCTTGACCACTTGTGCTAGAGGCAGATTCAGTCATGATTTATTTTTTTTAACCTGAAGACAAAAAAAAAAAAAGAAAAGAAGAATTCCACATATAAATCAGCTCTTATTTCAGTGGTCATCACTTTAGTTTCCCTTATTTACATAATTTTCTTGATCATAATATCTCATATCCACAGATCAAGAAATAACTGCTTCAGAAAATATCAACACTATTGTATAATGTAATCCATGGTAAGTTATAGCAGAAAAATAGTAATAAAATTTCTAAGTTATAAAGTGTCATGGTAAACATTTCTATTCTTAAAAAGAAATTCATTGTTTCATAGAAAACTCACTTAAAACAAAGAATCATGCCCTAGCCAGTTTGGCTGAGTGGACAGAGCGTCGGCCTGGGGACTGAAGAGTCCCAGGTTCGATTAACAGGGTTGTGGGCTCCATCCCCAGGAGTGGGCGTGCAGGAGGAAGCCAATCAATAATTCTCTCGTATCACTGGATGTTTCTATCTCTCTCTCCCTCTCTGAAATCAATAAAAATATAGAAAAAAACAACAAAACCCCAAAGAATCATGATGCCATATGAACGCAATTCCTTGCCCTCTAAATAGTTTTTTGTTTTGAAACATTGGAAAGAGAGTATGTATGAATAAAGAATAGAAAATGTTAATGAACAAAAAGGAACCATTTAGATAATAAAAAAGCAAGTAATAAAAGAATCAGTACGACTGATTCTTTCAATAAATTGATTTATTTAATACAGGTGAAATATCTGCCAATTTGATGTTTCCAGAAATAGGAAAAAAAGTCTCAACATGTACAGTAAACACCAATAATAACGCTGTGTTAAGGTAACCAATTCAGCTAGCTAAACTATGATGCTTACTTTTCATTTTTTAAAAAGTTGCAAAACTAACTTTTTCATAATCATAGTTATTGGCAGCATTATATTGTTCTTTGAGACTTTTCTGTGTGGTATGGGATACAACAAGTTATGTCGAGGTCATTGGCAAGCAATGGGAAAGATCAATGAGTCCAATATTTGAATAATAGTGTCAGTATGAATTTGTGATGCATTTTATCTTTAAAAAATATGCATTTTTCTAGCTTTGTCCACTGAAAAAGTCTAGAAACAATCACTCATCAACAGTAACGAGCAGCCCAGAGCTCTGACTGTGGTCTCTAAATACCACTTCTGGGAGGTCTTCCTGGAGAAGGACGTGATTTCTGGCAGAAAATGTGCAAGATGAGCCTGGAACATGTCAAACAAACAAAAAACAACGAAACTATCAAGGACAACAGAGATCAGATCGAAAGAACTCAGGAGCAACTGAAGAGGCTCCTGCAGGCCCAAGAAAGGATTCTAGCTGCGTTGAATTGAAACGCATCAAATAAGTTTAAATCCACGAGTTCATAATGATATTCAAAACCCAACAAAAAACAAACCTAGAACACTTTATTGGCCACCTTTGGGGAGGATATATGGTAACCAAGTCACTATTTGGGAAAATAAACAAGATTGACCCTGCCTGTATCATGAGACCCATGCAAACTATATCTCAGGATAACAAATAGTTGGGTGAGAGGAAATTTTCCTTTAGAAAGAATTCCTGCTAATAAACAAAGGTAATCCATGGTAAGTGATAGCAGAAACAAAGTTCTGACATTCCTTTGTTTATCAGCAGGAGAACTGAAACATAACCATTTGCAACACGTAATAAATTAATGGCTCTAAGAAACAACCATATATGAAGGAGTATTGCCAGGAAAAAAACAAAATCGAACCTAATCTGATCAAGTTTATTTACAGAAAATACCAGGAACAAAGGAACACGTTAAATCACACCACAAAAATATCGGAAGCAAAATTTGGACTGTCAGAAACTCTTTAGTAACATTTCTCAAAGCACAGGCCACAGACCCTGGGGGGCCCTGAGACCCTTTCCAAAGGTCCAAGAAGTCAAAACTGTTTTCATAAAAATACTAAGACGTTATTGCCTCCCTCACTCTGTTGACATTTGCACTCATGGAACAAAAGCATTAGTGGGCAAAGCTGCTGCCACTGTTTTCTTCACCATCCTGCATTCACAGTAAACAAAGGTCAGTTTCACTAAAGACCATCCTTGATGAAATATTTGTCTTGATACCTGAATATACATCTTTTAATGTTCTGTGTGATGATAAAGTAAGTACCATGAAGTGGGTGGGCGTGCCAAAGTACTGTGGTTGCCTCAAGGAAAAGGCGCTGGTGAACTGTTTGAGATACAAGCTGAATAAGCTGTTTTGTTTTTCATGGAAAGAGAGCCATTTTTTTATTTCCAAAACTATGTTTATTCAGGTTTGAATATTTGGCAAATATTTTGTCAAAAATAAATGAAGTGAGCCTGTCACATCAAGAAAAATGCTGACAGCATTTGTAGCTAATGATACAATTTGAGCATTCAAGGGAAAATGAGAATTTTTGAAAAACTTGTATCCACCACCAAGAGCTTGAAACTTCCCAACAGCTAAAGACTTCTCTAAGGAGATGGGTGGTGATAGTCATGAATACGATTTTAAAATGTTGCACAATAAAATATTGTCAACATTTGGAAGTTCTGCACAACATGGCAAAGCAGTTATTTTCCAAATGACCAGTGCTTAATGTTACAAAATTACGCATGGGTAAAGAATCCATTCAAAGTGCATGGTAGACCAATAGATTCTAAAGTTACAAAGTATTAAAAGCTGATCAACAGAGCTTCAAACGGCACATTACAGCAGACATTTAAGAAACTACCACTTGTTGCCCTGGCAGGGTGGCCCGAATGGCTGGAGCGTCATCCCGTGCGCCAAAAGGCTGGAGGTTGTGGGTCTGAACCCCGGTCAGGGCACATATAGGAGGTGACTGATCAATGTTTCTCTCCCAATCTCTCTTTCTTTTTCTCCCCGCCCTCTCCCTTGCTCTCCCTAAACATATCCTAGAGTGAGAATTAAAAAAAGAAAAGGAGCTACCACTTGTCAAGTTTTGGTGTAGTGTCAAAGAAGAATATCCACCACTAAATGAAAATACTTCAAATACACCTCCCTTTTCCAACCCCATAAATTTCAACCAAAACAACATACTGCAATAGATTGAATGCAGAAGCAAATATCAGAACCCACCAGACATTAAAGAGACTTACAGAAATGTAAAACAGTAGTACTTATTTAGTATGCTTTTAATTTTGAAACTGTTTGTTTCGTTAAAACTGTGCTTACATACACTAATGTAATGGGTTTACTATTGTTATTTTTAAGTAAGTGAAATTTAAATTATGTATTTTACTTTGTAATACAGTAAATATTGGTAACTGTAACCTACACAAATAATGGCACTTTGAGATTTTCAATTATTCTACCATATAGGGTAAAAACTTGTTTTATTCCACAAACAAACTGGCAAGAAGTGAACAAAATATTTGAAAGAGGAAATCTGAAATTTAGATGAAAAGAAATTTAGGAGACATATTAGCAACAATATCATAAATCATAGATATTGTTTGAGCCCTGATGTCAACTATTTTTCAAAAAATAAGATTATAAGGAGAGGAGGAAACATGAATGCCAGGTGGCTATTTGATGACATTAGACAAATGCTATTGCTTTTTCAGAGGAATAATGGCAGTGTTTATTTTTTTTAAGTATTGCACACTATTTTATTGATTTCAGGGAGGAAGGGAGAGGGAGAGACAGAAACATCAATGATGAGGTAGAATCAATGACTGGCTGCCTCCTGCACACAGCCCCCCGACCACGGGGGATCAAGCCCACAACCCGGGCACGTGCCCTGATCGAACTGTGACCTCCTGGTTCATAGGTCGACGCTCAACCACTGAGGCACACTGGCCGGGTGGCAGTGTCTATTTTTTAAAGGGGAGTTCTTTGTTGTATTTCAGAGACACAAAGTGAAATTGACAGATAAAATTACGTAATGTGAGGAATTTGCTGTAAATTAATCAATGACATAGTGAAACAAGATTGGCAACATATTGGTAATGGTCACTATGTGTGAAGGATCTATGATGGTTTATTATACATCTTAGTTTTATGTATGCTTGAAATTTTTTATAATAAAAATACTTCTATGTGCAGCCTACTTGAATATATAATATACATTCACTTTTAAATAGTCAATAGAAAAAAACTTGTTTGTTTGAATTATAGCTATCCTCTGTTGGGATATACTAGTTGTTTCAATAATTTTTTTCTTTTTTTCTGTTAAATTAGAATATGTCAAATATTATACATATATTATTAAGTCTATTTCTGATCATTTCAAAATCTATACAGTCTAAATTTGCAGAAGCATCAGATTTTACTATTATTACAACTTAATCCTCAAAACAGGAACTAGGATATAAAGGCCTAAGAAAGAACTGAATTGACCTAAGAAATAGCAAAAATATTGCCCTAACTGGTGTGGCTCCATGGTTAGAGTAACAACCTGCGCATAGAAGGATTGTGGTTTGACTCTTGATCAAGGGCCTATATCTGGGTTTCAGGTTCGAACACCAGCCCCTGTTGGAGTGTGTGCGGAAGGAAACCAATCGATGTGTCTCTCTCACATCGATATTTCTCTCCCCCACCTCCCCCCACACATCTCCCTTCCACTCTCTCTTTAAAAAAATCAATGGGAAAAATATCCTCGGGTGAGGATTAACAAAAATAAAAATAAATAGCAAAAAAATTAAGTGAATTAACCTGCACTTAAGTTCTCTATGACTCCTACCTCATTAAACAGATAAAGATCAGGAACAAAACTGACTTCCCTGTTAAGTGAAGAATGGCAACTTCTTCCTGACAGACAGTAGAGTGACAGAATAATTTCCCCCTGGTGGCTAAACTGGGTAAAACTTGAGTGATCCTTTAAAAAAAGTTTTACTGTTCTTTCTCTATAATTGTAACAGCATCAAATCACCAGATAGCCCATGCCAGACATGATACATATACTTTCTAATTTATTAATTAAACCTCTGACATTCTTCCAGAAAAAGATTCAAAGCAACAGGCAATTTACATCCATTAATTCATTTATTTCCCACAAAAAGTTAGGTTGTATTATCCGTCTAGTCTACATTGAAGAAAGTGAGCCTCGGAAAGGTTCACTAACTCAGCCAAAACCATAGATGGTGGTACGGCCAGGACTTGAACCCAGGTCAGCTTGATTCCACCCCAGCCTATTTTTCTTAAGCATTATCTGACCTTTGTAGAATCCTGTCCCCCCTGAGAATATGGCGAAACCTACTTTCCCCTATGTTACTCCTTAGAACATGGCAAATCCAGAAACCAGTCTGCTAGCACCAAAGTTCTTGAATTATGTGTATCAGTGCAACACATAACCTTTAAAAAAATATATGCTACTGACAAAATAGCATTAAGACACATAGACAACAC
Source organism: Myotis lucifugus (assembly GCF_000147115.1). Taxonomy (NCBI): domain Eukaryota; kingdom Metazoa; phylum Chordata; class Mammalia; order Chiroptera; family Vespertilionidae; genus Myotis; species Myotis lucifugus. The sequence continues at coordinate 295,695 of NW_005871198.1, forward strand.
AAGTAAATTTCTCATCTTTTCTAACTTTAAAACCTATGTATATAAAATTCACAACAGCAAAATCCGGTGTCTAGGAAGAGGAACAAAAAGTAGAAGAAAGCTAAAAGCTTATACTGTACAAAACCTGCATTACATGTTTTAGGAAATACTTAGAATAAGTTTTTGCTCTATAAACACTGGTAATGTTACACAGTGTGCTCTGCCCATAAGGCACATATCTAGAATTTATAAAAACTGTTTCCACCCATTGTTTTATTCTAAGGTTTGTGGACATTTTGTGCAAAGTACTGTAGCATGAAAACATTTAATATGTTGTCTTTCCCATGGTCTAATTTTGAAGCCACTGGCTACTTTCACTATCACAATTAGTATGAATAGCTGGGATAGATGAGGTGTTTTTCCACAATCTCTTAGTCACGCAGAATAGCCAACAACCAATATTATTTTAACAGGAGCTACTTCTATGCCACCCTAAGTCTTTTTCCCTAGTTTTCATCCTCCACAAGTGTGTGTATACAGACATACAAAGTCCTTTCACTCCAACCAACCATGTTCCTAAGAGGTAAGCAGTTTTTTGGGTTTTTTTAGTATTTAGAAATGCTGCTTTATATTTTAATTATCACCTGGAACTATCCCATAACTAACCTGTATTCCACGGGCCAGAAAAAACAGGTAGCAATTACTCACAATACAAGTCACAATCAGTGTTTCTCATTCTGCAGAAATCCCACCCCAAATCTCTTGTTAATGGTGCTGGGACTTCCTAAGAAAGTGCCTTAAAAGTGTACCATGACAGGTCCTCTGTGCTATCAGACAACACCCACCAGTTGCCTCCTAATCTCTTCTAAATTCAAATGGTCTCCAGATGCCCAGCAAATGCACCAATGCAGCTTTTGATTCCCACCAACATACATGTGATGGCTGACAGGAGCTAAAATCAGGGGGACTGACATCCAGTGTGCTTCTACCGGCGTCCATTGTGGATGCCTCATTAAGGAGATGGCTTTATTGAAGGCGGAGGTCATTACTACTGGCACTTGCGCAAATGTATTACACTCCCAAAGCCGCCTTTTTGTGAAACAGTTCATTTTAGCTTTTACTAATTTTTATTACAATTTTCTTGCCTGGAGCCTGCAACAAAAACGCCTGGCGGACAGACTAAATGACAATACAACACTATCCTCAGAATTACCTCCTGCATCTGTCTCCTGTACCACCCACTGTCTCCAAACCAAAGCTGTGCAACTTGACTCCCTCTTGGAATACTGTATGTAACAGATGAACTAGCTTCCTCAATTGCTCAAATAAATCTCTAGAAGTTCCAACCCACCATATTCCACTAGTAATCAAGAAACATTAGATGGTGATGAAATTAGTTAATATCTTACATTCAAAAAGCCTGTGTTATGAGAAGACGGGGAAGCAGGCCCTCTCATACATTGATGGCAGCATTATAAACTGAAACAACCCCTATGGAGACCAACTTTCAAGAACATATTCGACAGCTCAGCGATCCTAGTCCTAGAAATGTATTCTACAGATACTTGCACATGTTTATAAAAGGAAAATGTAAAAGGTTACTCACTGAATATAGCAAAAAAGAAAATGGAAACACAAAAGTCCATTAATAAAAGCCAACTGTGGTACATCCATACAATCTATAATAATAAAAGCATAATATGCTAATTAGACTGGACAGCCGAAGGACCTTCCGGATAACCTTCCGGACGAAGCTGGGGCTGTGAGGGCTGAGGCAAGCTGCCGCTGCTGCGAGGGCCGAGCCCCTTGCATGAGTTTCGTGCATTGGGCCTCTGGTGGTATAGAATGCCATTGTAAAAAAAAAAAAAAAATGAGGAAGCTCTTTATATTAAGATAATATAAAGATCTCCAAGACAAAATAGAAACAGAGGCATGGATACGTGGAACAGACTGACAGCTGTCAGAGGGAGGGCTTTGGGGGACTGGATGAAAGAAAGTAAAGGGATTAAGGATATATATATCACGTAGACACAGAGAAGAGAGAAAAGGGGGTGGGGAGTAGGTGCAGGTGGGCAAAGGGAGGGAAAATGGGGATGGAAAGAGGCGTTGCTTGGGGTGATGGGCGCACGATGCTGTGTGCAGATGATGTTTTACCGAGTTGTACACTTGAAACCTGTATGGTTTTGCAAACCAATGTCACCCCAATAAATTCAATAAAAAAGAAAGCGCTCCCAGATGTCTTTAATACTACTAATTTTGTGCAAGATACAGGAATGACACGCTACCATGTATATAAAAACAAGGGATTATATATAAATATATGTACTGGTTATATGTGTATAGATGATCTCTGCAAGGATTGTCGGAAACCATTAACACTAGCTGCTTCCAGGAAGGAACAATGTTTGCTCAAAGACAGTCATGGGAAGGAACCTTCTCCCTGTATATGCTTTTGTATCTGTTGAATGTTAAACAAAATTATTTTAATTAAAAAACAAGTTTTAAAATCTTGCTTCATATTTATATAAAACAGTTTATGTTATAAAAGGCATGTCTTCCCACGTTTGCTATTGAAGCCAACAACTGAAGCTACAGCTTAGAAGTCAGTAAGAGAAATCAACTTCCCCAAAGCTCCTGGGTAATTCGCTAGTAAGTATTCAACTGTACATGCAAATGCATCAGCTCCACAGATCAGTAAGAAAAGGAAGGGCAGAGTTCAGTTCTCCACAGTTTAGGTATGGGGAAAAAAAATATATACAGCAGATCCTTGGCATTTGCCCACCATTTATAGTTTCTACCACTCCTGAGGGACATGTGAAGTTCCAGGGACACTGAGTCATTTGTCGTTTTGCAGAGACATGATTCTGCATCACACACAGCTGAGAGGCAAGAGCAAGTGGCCTGGGCCGGCCAAGGTCCAGGTTCGCCCTCAGTCAGAGTGCTTTAGTCTCAGTGCTATGGCCACTGTCAATAAAGTGATAAAAACTTTTTTTCTTGTTAAGAAATGAAACAAACAAAATTACCTGCTAGTTGATTCTAGCATTGATGACAGAATAAGGGGAATATGGAAATGTTTTTGAAAGTGATAGATCCTGGCCACAAAATTGAAGTTTCAGATAAATTAAAGACTGAAATGTCAAATGCAATGATGACTCAGACACATGTGTGTGAACAAAACTACCAAATGCTCCAAAAGGAAATAAGTAGAAAGGATGTGTGAACTTGTTTCAATAAGTGCTCCAGACAGTACTAAAATTGCTCATCGAGTGAGATAAGTAGTCAAGGTCTAGAGAGATCATTTACATTTTCAGTTACACTTCAGACATCTGAAGGAAGGAATTTTGTGCTACAATGAGTTTTTTCAAGTTGAGAATTGGTGATGGTCTTGCGATATGTCCCTCACAACTGTCAAGAGCCTACCGTGTTATTCTGACCAGAGATAAACAGTTTGTGTGTCCTTCATAATCTTCCCCTCATACAATCCCTTCACTCATATCCATCGTGAGTGGATAAAACGGGGCTCAGTGAGGGCACGGACTCCCCCCGTGCTGAGCTCCAATGGCACATTCAAGACCAACAGCCTGCCTGGAGCCGAGCTGAAGAGGAGATGACAGTCCCCTGGAAGATAAGCAACCCCAACTAGGATGCTCGAACCTAATGTGAAAGACGGGCCTTGCCTACAAATCAAAAGCCTGGATCTGCAGAGAAGGTGAGAACTAAAGATTACTTAGAAAGGGTACTAACTGCTCAAACCATTGTTTCCAGATATTATATTTCATAAAGCTAGTTAACATTCACTAAACCAGTTAAATAGTTTTAATATTACAACTGCTTTTTGAGAGTTGCATTTTATAGTATTATAGTTAACAGGTGCATCTGAAAAAAATAAGGTACAGAGATGCGGCCGCAGTGGTTGTAAAATGGGTAAGACATCACCTTAAAAGCAGCACCTGAGAATCAGATTAAAATTCTGTCATTCAGACAACAGGATGACATACCTGGGTCTGGTGTCAATGGACTAAACTTACCAGGTTTTGGTTAAGAGGGCAATGTACATTTTGTTAAGAGTGAGTCGGGAATGCCAACCCTAAAATCATTATCATGAAGCAGACAACAATGACAACTATGCAGAAGGGTATAATGCAGCAACAAGAAAAGTCACCTCCACTGTGGGGGAGGCCGCCCTGTGGCTCTGACGCCCACTCTAATACCCTCAACTGGCTTTTGGTTTACTTTGTAATGTTTACTTTACTTACCATTGCTAATCAAATGCTGTATCTGGCACATTGTGATCCTAAAAGTCATTCATCAGCAATCTCACCTAAAAAGCCTGCACCCTTATATTTTTTAATATGGTTTTTATTGACTTTAGAGAGAGAGGAAGGGAGAGGGAGAGAGAGTAGAAATATCAGAGATTGAAACATCAATCGGCTGCCTCCTGCACGCCCCCCACTGGGGACCAAGCCGGCAACCCAGGCATGTGCCCTAACTGGGAATAAAACAGTGACCTCCTGGTTCGTAAGTCAACACTCAACCTCTGAGCCACACAGGCTGGGCCCTTATTAATGTGACATATAAAACTGCCTCCACTCCCTCCACTCCTTGTCATCCTTCCCAGGAGCAAATCAAATACTTCATGGGTCATCCTCAAACCTGCCACACGCTCCATCCCGCACCCTTTCCCGAGACACGTCCTTCCTTTGCACCTGCTCATTTTGCTTTGCAAAGTTTGACAGTGACCTACTCTGTGACTTCAGACCAATTAATCTCTTGAAGTTTCAATCTTTAAAGTGTGGAGAATAACAAAACTTTTCTTCATTGGGCAATGATGAGGATTCAATTAGATGAGATAAGCCGGTGCCTATTACATACTAAGCAGTCAATGAAATGTTAACTTTTTATTATAATTATCTGGTTTAACAATTATTCAAGTTCATGAGAACTGCACCATGACCTTAAAAGGTTAGACAGCAGCTTCTCCCCCCCTTTTATTTCATTTTATTTCAATAGCATCTCTTGTAGTAGGCTCCCCGTGTTCAAATCTACATCACAATATCATCATCACTTCATAAAAGTGGGTATTCTGCTAATCGCCCCTCATATTTATTTACATGGCTCCAGACAAGACTGCTAGCTTTCCCACCAGAACAAGACGTCTGAAGTAATGCAGCAGGATCTGCCTGTGGGGAGAGGGCTGGACTCCACGCCAGTCCGACCACACACTGTAGGCTAGGGCATTTAATGAAGGTGAGAGAAAAGACTAGGGCAGCGCATCACAAAGTCTGCTCCTCAAAAGTTACCTTTTAGGGGACCTTTTATTCAATGCCATGATGAAAAGCTTTAAGGTAAAAGGGATCTGAAACCCCCTCGGGGTCTCTGGGAGATGCACAGCTCGCATCGGCAGCCATGCAGCCAGCTGTGCAGTGCTGCCGCCTAAGCCAGTTTCCCACCGTCGCTTAGCCTTGTGACTGCCATCACAGGACATCGAGTTCCATGCAACCTCGCTTTTGGAAAGTGCTGAGCTATGGAGAAAACATTCAGAAAATAACATAAAAGTAGGTAGTGTTTTACAGGAGGTAATTTATTCACCTTCAGGTCAGGTTCAACTCCAGGGATGCTCCCTTCTGGCCGAGCTCCCAGCCCGCATCCAAGTGTGGAAATCTGCAGTGTGTAATACTGGGGAATAACCTCAGGGCCTGTAGTCCTTTAAGTCCAGGCCAGAGAAATATATGATCCTGGGAAATATATGGCCCACGGTCTGTCTATGACTATTTAATTTACTCTCCGGTGCATGACACCAGAGAGGTACCAGCCGGTAAAGAAAGAAGTCACGTACCCACAAGTAAGACCATGTAGGGATAGCCAGACAAAGGCCACAAGCCTAACACACATTAAAGGGGCACAGACATCCTGGAGCAGAAGGGTTTCTTCCATACTTTGTCATTTAAAGGATCTCACCAATACCAGCTTATTTGACCCTCACAACTACCGCTTAAGACTGACAATTTACTAGATGCATTACCCTAACCTCTCTTGAGACTTAGCTCCTTCATCTGAAAAATGGAATAGGGATATCTACTTCATAGAGATTTAATTTTTTAAAAATTATCCATGTTAGAGTGCTTTGCACATAGTGGACACTCGGTCCAAGATAGCTACAGTTACTCTGAAGCAAAGAAATAAGCTGCTCTCCAGTGTCCACATTCCCTCCAAGCCCTGGTTTACCAGATATCGGAAGCAGCCAGAGCAGAGGAATGATGACTGTGCCAAGGCCAATACCTCTGCACCACAAGCCCATTTGATTTCCCAGGAGTCCAGAGACAAAGGCAGGGAAAAGCAAGGGGGTTAAGGGAACGACGGTAAGACTCTGGGATTTCACAGGCATGTAAAATTTCAAAATGAATTTGGAAAACTGATGTAAAGTCAGTAACTACCCACTTCTGCCAAGCTCTTAGAAAGAACACTTTAACAACCAAACAAACGAAGGAAGACATAATATCTGAATAACAACCCAACACTAGGCCACTGATAACCTTACTGTGACATTTTTGCTGAGCAGGCATAAAAGCTTCCTCACGTTATCAACTTTGGTTCCAGAACCTGCTTTTTAAAAAGATGGTGCAGAGGCCAACAGAAAGCACAGTGGGAGATTACAGCAAGAGGTCAGTAGGAAAAAAGAGATGAAAGGTATGGATCCTCCCCAAAGGGGACTAGAATGACTCCAGTAAGAGTCTTTCTCTGTATGAGTACTCAAATGCATGTACATGAGTTGCCAGAAAAGAAGAGCTGCAAAGAGAGATTCTATACCCCATTATAATATGTATTACACCGTATCATGATCATCTGAGAGGCTTTGGAGGAAAGAGACCTCATTTCTTTATCCTTCCTGAATATCTAAAGCATCAAAAAATGTTTCAAATGAATAAATAAAAGAGAAGCGGGGGGGGATGCAAGGCTAGTTCCCTACAAAGGGGGATTGCAGAGAGGGAGAATCAGGAAAAAATCTTCATTTGTCCATCTATCACTTATTCTTCAGTGAAAATTCTATCCACCAACTAAGCTGCTAAGTATTTATTTACCTCTTTGGCAGAAGCATAACATTACCGCTCCAAAAACACTCCTTATTTAAGTGTTCCAAAAACACTACTTACTTAAGTGTCAGTGGAGAACACATCAAAAGAAGTTAAATTCAAATCTCTTAAACAGGCTTATTCAATAGGATGAGAGAAAAATCTAAACTCACACTTGAAGCATCTCTCAACAAACACACATTGCTACAAAGAAAAATTTTCCTTTCAAATCAAGCATGACAGATACCAGCTTTGATATTCTACTCACCCTGACTGATAAGAACTCTGAATCGCAGACATACTGGAATTGAGATCTGTGTGGAGAGATGTGAAATTCTGCCCCGAGAGCCCAAGTTCATAGATTTTAGGTAGGCAAATTCTAGATCATTTAGATATGAGGACTGAAATCTTAGTGCCATCAAGAGCCAAGAACAAGCCCTTGAGAATCTGAGTCTTCTGTCTACATCTATCCTTAAATAGTAGACACCCCCAAGTGGCAAATAATCTATGCTTCCTTTAAATATGGAATCAGTTATTATGATGGCTCCTTCTTATTGATATTTTCTCAAAAACCCTTCTTTGCCATATCTAGTGATTATATTTTAATGAGAACAACCCTATTTATAACTCTACGTATCTGATTTGTTACCTTTTCTGCCATGGAGACTATAGGCAAAGGGTTAGTCACTGAAGACAATCTTTACAAAATCTCAACTTCATGCCCTTCCGTTTGTTTACTGTACGAAGGATGAATTATTTGAGATTCTGTGGCCTAACCTACATACTTCCTCTAAAGGAGGAACAGAAAATGAAAAATGCCTTTCAAGAAAAAAAAAAGTACAGTACATAGAAAATGAAATCACAAACTGACATTAAACAGGCCAATGGCATATTTAATACACTCATCCAATGCTTTTATTTGAAGTTCATTTTCAATGTACAACTATAAAGATTCCTCAATTTGAAACAGAAATAGTCTGAAAAGTACTATCATATCATCAACATACTACTCTAGCAGGATAATAATAGAAATTTTACACCATTAGAGGGATTTCAAAGGGCATTAAAAGAACAAGAACCTGTCTGACACAGATATTTCAATGCTTATGCAAAATATGCCTGAACTGAAATTTAAAACACACACCTAAAAGTAGAATCTTATTCTTTTTTCTTATTTTACTTCATAAATTTTAAATGCTAAGAGTAGTAATATTTTTTCTTATTCGGCTTCATACTTTCATTGAACATAGAGCTAAAATTAAAAGATTTACACTTGATTTCTCTTTTGCATGTAATGAAGTAGATGTGACCAGATTTTTATTTTTCTCATAGAAGTCATGTCTTCAGGCTAATCTTGATAACCACTTGTAGCTAAACTCCTTATCAATAGATTGAACAGCTAGGCCTCAAATCCACTAAATAAGACCACAAACCCATAGGGTGAATTATTCAAATCATTTAACAACCAGACCAGAGTGTCCACTTAGGAATTTCAATTCACAGTTCAGGGTTCAATCTGTGTAACAGATGGGGGGAAAAATTCAACTGATTTTAGTGCCTGAACAATCCTAGTCAAAATGATCTAGTAACTGACCTAGTTTAATTCCATAAAATTACACACAACATAAAGCTCTGGTCTAATCTTAAAAGGGCCTGGAACATAACAAATGCTCAAAACAACAACAACAACTTATTAGATAAAAGAGCTTCAATTAAGGAGAAATAGTCTACTCTGTAATCAATGCATGCAATGGCATCCTAAGTCAGTTGTGTAACTCCCATTGCAACACAGAACCACCCAATGGATCAAGAGACTCTTCACTTCATTTGTGAACATGGACATACTCTTGTGAACATGGACATACTCTTCTGGTTAATGAGTTTAACATCAGTAATGATAGCACTGCTGATGAATATATTCATATATATTCATCAGCAGTGTTTTTAAGTATAGACATTATGGGTTTTTTATTTTTTTAAATATATTTTTATTGGTTTTTTATTTTTTTAAATATATTTTTATTGATTTCAGAGAGGAAGGGAAAGGGAGAGATAGAAACATCAATGATGAGACCTTACTGGGGGGATTGTGCCCGCAACCCAGGCATGTGTCCTTGACCTGAATCAAACCCAGGACCTTTCAGTCGCAGGCTGATGCTCTATCCACTGAACCAAACTGGCTAGGGTCTGATGAATATATTCTAAGCCACAGTCCTGGCTTTCATTTCTAAATTTTGATTCTAGCACTGTACATTCTGCTCCGCCCCCCCTTCCCTGCTTCCAGCTTCTCCCCCTTATCTCTATTCCTCATTTTCATTTTCTTCTTTCCTTTCATAATCCTGGCTTCTGAGTAAATGCTGTTATCTTTAGAATTCAGTTTGGTAAACTGAGGTCCATTCTTTTCATTTATTGATTGATTTACATGTTATGATAACTAACCCTATTGCCTTATCAGGTCTCTTACAAAAAAAAAATGAAAGCTTTTTAAAAAACAAACCCAGGAATTCCCAGACCTAATCTGAATAATGTTTTGTTAACAGTTTGTGATCATTTCAAGGCCATGAGGTAGACCAAGGTGTTCTTTTCGGTATGACTCAATAATTGGTCTTTTCCCAATTGTTGGTTTAAATTTTTTTTTAAAAAAGGAAAGTGAAGAGATAGCGATTTCTTCCCATTATATTTTTCTTATACCTGTTCTCTATTGTTCATCTTAGTAAACAACATATAAGAGACATTCATTAATCTGATAATGAGTTTTCTTAGAAATATTCTAGGAATTACCATTTTGAAAATCAGAAACCTAAACACATTACAAAACAATCAATTCTTTTGGGTCCCAGCAACAGCCAGATATTGAACTAAAGCAGTGGTTCTCAACCTTCCTAATGCCGCGACCCTTTGACCCTTTAATACAGTTCCTCATGTTGTGGTGACCCCCAACTTCATTGTTACAAATTGAACATAATTAAAGCATAGTGATTAATCACAAAAACAATATGTAATTATATACTCCCTCTGTCCCATAATAATAGTAGCAAGTGAATATTTAAACGGGAATTATTGGTGAATGCAGCTGTAAGTTATGTTGTAGCGCAAAATTGCGAAGCCTTCAATCAAAATCAATGTTTCATGACATCTGTCATTTGTTTTGACACATCTTTCAATTTTTAGGTTAATCTAATTATTATGAATTATAACTATTTTTCTAATTTCATCCGCTGATCGAAATCAATTGTTTTATTTCAGTTGAATACCAACCCATTGTAAAAGTAAGATGAAAAAAAGAGAGTATTCAAGCAAAGATCGAGTTACGATTGTCCAGTTCTTGATGCATCAAAAGAAAAAGGAAAAGTTGCAGAAAGGTGCAATTACATTAGCTGCAAAACAATTTAAGTGCAACAGAATGACCATATCAAGAATTTGGAAACGTGCTTCCGAAAATAATTGTCAAGGAGAATCTTATGCTAATGTTGATTCTTTGAAAAAACAAAACTGTGGACGTAAATGCAAAGATTATGGAGAAAAACTTGAAAAACTTAGACATATTCCTCTTAGCAGAAGAGGCACCATATTAGCCTTTGATAATATTTCTCCCAAAATACTGGATAATACGTTTTTGTCACTTCAACAAGTTATGCTGGAAGCAATGAAGAAAGATGGCTCCAATAATTTTAAGCTCATGCATATAGGGAAAGCAAAGCTTCGCAGCCAAGGGATCCTACCTACAAGTTTAAAATGCAGTAACGAAATTATTGAAAAATCCAGAAACTATCTGAACACTCAAAATAAAAATTAGGAGTACTATTTTTAATTTGTTTAATTTAATCTAGTTTTTTTATAATAAATGTTGCATTCTATATTTATTTTCTTTTGCTACTATTATTATGGGACAAATTACATTCATCAACTGCTACTATTATTATGGGACAGAGGGAGTATGTGTTTTCCGATGGTCTTAGGCGACCCCTGTGAAAGGGTCATTCGACCACCAGGTTGAGAACCGCTGTCTAAAGAACCGCTGTCTAAAGAATGACTAGAGCGAAGCCCTTCCAAGGTGCATCTGGAATGTGCTAGGAGATCTTTGGGTATTCTCTTGCTGATCCAACTTTTTTTGTGTGTGTACTGAATTTATTGGGGTAACATTGGTTAATAAAATTATATAGGTTTCAGGTGTACAATTCTGCAATACATCATCTGTATATTGTATTGTCAAGTCTCCGTCCACCACCATTTAGCCCTCCTTACCCTCCTCCACCTCTCCCCACCCCTTTCCCTCTGATAATCACCATACCAATATCTGTGTCTAGGGGGGTTTTTTGTTTTGTTTTGTGTTTGCTTAAACCTTTGGGAAGACAGAAGATGCTCTTTAGAGTGGGTCAGGAACTTTGGACAAGAGGGTGCTGTGCAGCTGTGACATAGAAAAGAAGAGGCAGGAGAAGGAGAAGCAAATCAAAAGGAGGAGTAACAACAAAAACCAACCTTGCCTGTGCTTTACACATTAGCTCAGGTATGATCCAAAATGAAACCAATAGCCAAGCCAAAGTATCTGAAAGTCTGAGATATTATATTCCAAGTCTCAAAAACCAGGGTATTTGGATGTTTACTGCTCCTTCAGCCAATGGACTGTTAAGAAAAATCAATAAAGTGATGTGGTGTACAAAGTGGTGAGAGCGAATAGCTAGTCTGGCAATCATGTCACTCATCCATGCAAAACCACTATGACCTGCCTGTATAATCGAATTATTTTCTTCCTTTAACCCCATTCAATGAATAAACTACCTTATGAGAGGACAGAAATCATAAGCCAGTATCATTTTCCTTGGTCCCACCCCTTTCAAACTGCATGATATGAACTCAGACAAGTTACTAAGTATCTCTGAAGACCAGTTTGCTCTAAAAGGGAAAGAATAATGCCAAATGCTCAAGGTTAGTGGAGGTATTTGAGACAATATTCAGTGCCTGGAACAGTACCTGGGCATGCAGAAGGCACTCAGTATTTGTTGGGTAAATAAATATAAAGTACCTAGCTTTGTATGTGATAATCAGAAGGCCTTCAATATACAATTACACCAAATACACCAGCATTTCAGTGTTTTGCAGAGGGCACCCCACCTCCCAGGTCCCCACTTTAGAAACATATTTAACTTCACATCCAGCTGCACTGCTATAGCACCTACTGCACTTATCTCCACCACTGAGCCACGGCTTTGTTTCATTAATGAACACTCCATGTGCTTAGGTTATCTCCTGAACTAGATTATGAATACATTGAAGCAAAGAACATTTATTCAACCCTGTCCTAGGTGTTGGTTACTTGAAGCACTCCCCAACAAAGACTTACACAACATAGATGCTCAATAAATATTTTTGGCTAACACAAAACACTGACTTACAAAAAGAGTAATCATAGAGAAGGCATCGTACTATTACATATAATGCACATGTAATTCGTCCCTTCACTATCCAAGTCATTAATTCTAAGTCCACTTCTGAGGAAGAAACTGAGGCTCATTAGACCACCCAACTTTACTCAAGTTCCTCTCAAAAGCCCTTGTTCTTTCCGCTAAACCACTCTGTTTCCTCTTAAAGGGCTTTCCCAACCCAATTTCATAAATCAAACTCAGTTATATTTCAAGGGTACCCTTTCCTGGTGTTTTGCTTTCATCCACTTGCTGCATACCTGATGCTGCAGTGAATACAAACTAATTCATAATCTCACGTCAGTGAAATGATTTAAATTAGTAAAGAGGTAACTTGAGATTATTCCCATTGGATAATGAAGCCTTTAAAAAATACATCTTCAGGATGCTCTGAACTTCAAGATATCATATGTAAATAAACACACATATCTATCCTATATAATAAAAGGCTAATATGCAAATCGACCGAACGTCGGAACGACCGGTCACTATGACGCACACTGACCACCAGGGGGCAGACGCTTGACACAGGAGCTTCCCCCCGGTGGTCAGTGCGCTCTCACAGGGGGAGCGCTGCTTAGCCAGAAGCCGGGCTCATGGCTGGTGAGCGCAGTGGCAGTGGTGGGAGCCTCTCCCGCCTCCACAGCAGCGCCAATGATGTCCGACTGCTGGCTTAGGCCCACTCCCTGCATGGAGCAAGGTGTCAGTCGGACATCCCCCAAGGGCTCCCAGACTGTGAGAGGGCACAGGCTGGGCTGAGGGACCACCCCCCACCCCTCGAGTGCACAAATTTCATGCACCGGGCCTCTAGTCTATATATAAAAGCTTAAGTGACCGAATGACCATTGGACCATTGGACCAGTAGCTATGACGTGCACTGACCACCAGGGGGCAGATGCTCAACGCACAGGCACGGAAACATGGAATACACTGATGAATCTCAGAGAGAAGAGAGGAAGAGATTAACCAAAGATCTTATATGCATACTAGAGGCCCTGTGCACAGATTCATGCACCAGTGGGGTCCCTCAGCCTGGCCTGCGGAGATCGGGCCAAAACCATCCTGGTACACGAATTTGTGTACCAGTGCACCAGTGGGGTCCCTCAGCCTGGCCTGCAGTGATCAGGCCAAATCCATGCACCAGGCCTCTGACATCCCCCGAAGGGTGCCGGATTGCGAGAGGGCGCAGGCCAGGCTGAGGGACTCTACCGGTGCATGAATCCACACACCGGGCCTCTAGTGAATATATAGATCTCTTAAACACAGTGTCTTCCAGACAAATAGTTTACTTTAAATACACTGTCCCCCCAAACCGTTGATAGTAGCAAGCAGGGGAAGTTGTAGAGCAGATCTTCACCAGGGTCACCTTTGGTGAACATACTGGGCAAAGGAGAAAACAATCAGTCCAAATCTATCACCCTCGCTAGATTTACAATTCAGGCAGTCCTTGACAGCCAGTCAAGAGATTCTTATTCATTTCTGAAGACTCGGCATGAAAGCAGAAATGTAACATATTGTGCTATGTGTATACAATTATATGTCAAGGTTCTGCATTAGTTAACTGGGGAAATCCATGTTTCCTAGCTCTCTGGCTCCCAGGAGTGTGATAGCCCTTATTCTTTTCTACTGGCACAAAGTGCAGCTGTTAGACTCACATTAGCGGAGCTCAGAGTTGTGTCTACTCCTCGGGTAAGGGTCTAGGGAATTCCTCAAGGGCAAACACCTCGTCTTTTAGTGTTTGGCATTGTAAGAACCCAGTAAAAACTGGTTAACTAGTGGAAACACTGCCAGGGTGTCACTCAGGTTTCCCATCCTTGGGACCCCACAACACATAAAGTAACTTCTCTTGTAAATTTTCTATCCTAAGTATATTTACTATAAATAGCCTTGGCTGAAATATATATTTCTTAGAAATAACCTACCAAACAAACCGGTCGAGATTATTGAAGAAACAGCCATCTATTACTCAAGGACTAATTAAACAGGACATGTCTTTCTTCTTTTCTGCACTATTGGTTTTGTGTTTTTTTTTTTTGATTCCTGGAACATTGATTAGATAAACTGTAAGAAAAGAGAGATGAACTAAAACTTGTCAGGGTTTGTCCAGTTCAGTATCATCAAGTGGAAAATAACGATAGTACCTGTGACATTTTTTTCTGTCTAGAAGATAGTTGGTAATAACTAGAAAAAAGTAGCAACGGGGTCTAGAAAACATAGGGAATGGGGGAGCCCTACATGGGCTCCCTAAATCCACATTTATAGGACCCATTTCCTGGCCCCTATAGTCTATATACCTACTATCCTGGTTACCTATTTTCTCATCCTCATTTCCCAACAGACTCAAGCAACTGAAAATATTAATTACAGGATACGAATTCTCCTAACACCAACCCTTCTACTTTCATCACCCTACCATTCCCACAATTAGGCATCATTTTCAATTTGAAGTATTCATTTCATGTACTCCTTCCTATTAAATGACTAGTTTGGGATAAATAAATTTCACTTGGTGTTCAGCACCATGTTAAAGCATGGTCCCTTCTCTCACAGCGCCAATACTGTAAAGACAAACTACTCTTTTCCTGAAGAAAAGAAATATCCTCTGCAAGTCCTGTGACAAGTCCATATAATATACACACCAGAAACCAATCTAATAATTTTAGCCAGGAATTAAATCACTGTCCTGCCCTAACCAACTACCTTCTGCCCTTCACAAAGCATGGCTAAGGTAAAATGACTGCCAAATATCTGAATCAATTCGTCACAGTTCTCCAAACTTTGTTTCATTTGATCCTTTCAACAGAGGAAGGAAGGCAAGCTCTTTTGCTCCGAGTTTCCAGATGGGGGAAGGTAGGCTGAAAGAAGTAAAGGGACTTACACAGGTATTTAGTGATTACACTGTCTTCTGATTCCCGTTCTAACACTCTATCTGCAGCCCCACTGAGTTCCCAAATGGAGGGAAATAATCAGCCTTCCCCTCAGCACGTCTAAACACAATACTCCCCGTCCAAGGAAACCCATTTAGTCTGCCTGAACTCTACTTCTGTCTGCATGGTGTTCTTATAGTTGATCTTAACCCATTGTCTCTGCTGCATGATGCAACATGGACCACATATAGTTGTTTTGCTGATAACACTATTCAAGATGACTCGCAAGCAGAAAATGACAATAAACTCCTGTTAACAATAATTTTTATGATGGTAATTATTCAGTTTTGACATATAGATCAGAGGTCGCCAACTGGTGGACCGTAGATCACTGGTGATCCGTAAGGTCCGAAAGGTTGGGGACCGCTGATATAGACCACATCCATCCCAGTTATAAGGTGGCCCATGAGGATTAATAGTCCTGCTCATAAAAGGGGAGGCTAATTTTTTATTTTGTTTTTGCCAAACAACATCATAAACTCTTTTAATACTTAAGAGAAGGGCCCAGCCGGTATGGCTGAATAGTTGAGCGTGGACATATGAACCAGGTCACGGTTCAATTCCAGGTCAGGGCACATGCTGGGATTGTGGGGAGTGCAGGAGGCAGCTGGTCAATGTTTCTCTCCAATCGGTGTTTCTCTCTCTCCCCCTCCCTCTCTGAAATCAATAAAAATATTTTTAAAAAAAAGAATCTGTTAAGAGCCCTGGCCAATTGGTTGGAGTGTCATCCCATATACCAAAAGGTTGTGGGTTCAATTTCCAGTCAGGGCACATACCTAGCTTGTGGGTTCCATCCCCGGTCAGGGTGTGTGCAGAAGGCCACCAATTGATGTTCCTCTCTCTCTCCCTTCCTCTCTCTAAAATCAATAAACATATCTACATATCCTTACATGAGTATTACAAAAAAAAAAGAATCTGTTAAGAACTCATAGAGAAAGAACAGAGTGACAGCTGTCAAGGGGAAGGGGGGACAAAAATCGTACACCTATGGATGAGGACAGTGGGGGGGGGGTAAGGGCAGAGGGTGGGGTGGGAACCGGGTGGAGGGGAGCTATGGGGGGAAAAAAGAGGAACTGTAATAATTTGAACAATAAAGATTTAATTTAAAAAAAAAGGGGGAGAGGGGGGTTACAGGGCTGGGTGAAAAAGGTGAAAGGATTAAGCTACAAAACACCCCACAAAAAAACATGCACACACAAACACAAACTCATAAACACAGACAACAGTATGGTGATTACTGAAAAGAAAGGGGGTATGGGAGAGCAAGAAGAGGGCATAAGGGACATAAATGGTGATGGAAGGAGACTTGCCTTGGGATGATGAATATATAATATAATACACAGATGATATAGAATTATACACCTCATATCTGTATAATTTTATTAACCAACTAGAGGCCCAGTGCACGAAATCCGTGCACAGGTAGAGTCCCTAGCAGCTGCTGGCTGCCGGCCGGGGCCTTCCTTCATTCCACGCCTCCCCCTGGTGGTCAGCGCATGTCATAGCGAGTGATCGAACTCCTGGTGGGTCAAACACCCAAGGGGACACTTTGCATATTAGGCTTTTATATATACAGATGTCACCCCAATAATTTCAATAAAAAAGAACCTGGTAAGAGAGCCAGTCCAAAGATTATTCAAGACAATCTCATAGCTTTTCCCAATGTTTTATTCCAGCTTCAATCACAGTGCCAAGACTTTCATGCATTCAAAGCAGCCCCCATAAAATGATGGTTTTTCTGCCAACCTTGTTCCCACATGCTCCTTCTTCCTGATTTCCAAATGCAGTCTTTAACATTTGTAAATATATTAAGCAATTAGTTTCAACAAGCAAATCTTACCTTGTGGCGGTGAAGAAATAATTATCTGGTGGTCTTTACAATTGCTGTCCACCCGCAAGACTTCTCTGGAAAGTCTAGCATTGATTCAAAGAGAGGAAAAGTAAAAAATCAAAGCACTGTCATAAAAAAGAAGCCTTGAAATCCACCATCCACAATCTAAAAGTTTAAAGTTTGAATCACTGACTTACTGCATAATTTCACACAATACCACTCAGTATGTTAAAATAAACTAGTCCTGGATGAGGTGAGATGGATTTTATCATTCAGATCATTCCCTTATCCTAAATTCCCCCATTAAGGTCCCTCCCATTGCATGACAAAAGGGTGAAGGTTAAAGGGATTATTTGACTCAACTTTATTTCTCTCATTGCTTTTATCTTTAAAATTAAAGTTGCTTTACTGAACATACTACATTGGCAAAAGAACAGATATTGTGTAAGTAGATTTGTCCATATATTTAAGTGTTTAAATAACATTATGCAAAGCATCCAGAAATGTCTTATCCAGTGAAATAAATTATACTCTTGGTACTACTTATTTTACGACTACATAAAACTGTATGGTTAGGACACTAAATACCAGCCTTCAATTATATTTATTAGAGACTAAAAATGATCAGCGCATATAAAAGGCAAATTTAAACCAAGGGTTTTTATTCATTGTTTCAAACTTTTAAACACAGATTGGTATTTTTATTAACATTCAAGATGAAACTATCCGCTGTGTCTCCTGATTAAAAGTTGGTCAAATGTGTAGACAACGATAGATAGAACAAATTATTTCTAATCCAGGGAGTAATGAAGCTCAAATCCCAGAATAAAAGCCAAGTGTATTTCCCATACAAATAATGAGGGATGAAGTTACAGGGTGGAACTCATTTGCTCTCGGATTTACTGAACTCTCTATTTCTGATCAGCATCCTTTCACTCAACATCTGGCTGCTCGCTCAGGTCCTCTAATTACTTCCACGTCTGAAGGGACTACGTAGCTACAAGTAAAGGCCAAACTTTGCTCTCGGCCTTCGGAACTTAGAGATGCGCTTAACCACTAGAGGTCTCCCCTTGGCCAGTTTTGCTCGTTCGCTATTTTGCTGCACTTGAAACTTTCCGGAGAAATGCTCTCTATGCGAGTCAGTGTTTTTCTAAAAACTTGCGCAAAAATCCACGCGATCGAGCTAGCCAGTACGGAGACTCTCGGGCTCCCAAAACCAATAACGTATTACAAACAATGCTCTAAAAACCGAAATTCAAATTCGACGCACTCGCCCCGGCAGCTCTCCGCGCCCCCCCCCCCCCCATTCTTATTTCTCATGTTTCCCTTAACTTAAACTCAGAACAATTAAAAAATCTATTTTTGTTTCTGTGCACTTTGATCTCTAATGCATTTTTCTGGCGGTAGGCGCGAGGTGGTTAAGGAGCCGGCCGAGGGATGCAGGGAGGGGGAAGGGCCGAGCTCTCAGCGCCCGAGGAAGTTGCATAAGGAAAGAGACTCCGTTTTTTGGGTCCCCTCAAAAAATCGGCGGGGAGGGGGAGGAAAAGGAAACGGTGGGGAGGGAGGGGAACCGAAGCGACGCTTACCTCCGTCCCCCCCCGTGGAAGGGTAGGGTGGGAGCCGGGGTCTGCGCGACCCCGGAGGGCGGCTCGTCACCCCCACCTTCCTCCGAGCGCAGACGCACGAACGGGTCCCCCCACCCAGCGCGGGCGAGGCGGGGAGGAAACCGCCCGCTTTTAAACTTTCTCTCACGGTCGCGCAAAGGGCGTGCTGCGACCAGAAAGGGTGGAGGTGGGGGCAGATGATCAGGCCCCTTTTCCCTGAAGGTAATTAAAGTTTTTGCCACCGGCACCAAAGTTGCGCCCTGCCCCCGCCCGTGCCCCCGTCCCCTGCCACCCCGCCTCTCGGACTCGCAAGTTTGCCTCCCTCGCCCCCCTCGCCCGCTCGCCGGGCGCGCGGCGGATGCCCCGGCTCCTGCGCTTCCCGATCCCCACCCCCGCCGGCCTCTACTTCCCCCCCGCCCGGCCGCCGCGGCGCGAGGACGGCCCGCCGGGCCCAGGACGCGAGTGTGCAAAACCCATTATTCCGGAAAGGCACACGCACGCGGCGCAGGGCGGCG
>NW_005871198.1:316684-350434 GCF_000147115.1 Myotis lucifugus
GCTGCTGCTGCGCCTTCGCCGCTGGAAGCAGCAATCAAGCCGCTTGGCGAAGGCAGCCGCCCGCAGATACTGTTTCAGGTGCATCTTTTCCATAGCCCCGTCCCCGGCTCCGAGCTGGTTCCAGAGCAGTCAAAACAAATATGAAAGACGGCTAAGATGATAGATTTCTTTGTCTATTTTGCACTTTACTTTTTGAAAAAGGCAATTCTCAGAGCAGCGAATCCACCACGTACTGTTAGATGTATGCACTCAGCCATTAAAGAGTGGGCCTTGGTCCTATCCAAACACTCCCCCAAAGGCTAAATGCACGCTACAGGTCACGAAAAATAGGAAATAAAGTTTTAAGCTTTTACGCAGTAGAACCTCCCCCCCCCCCCCTTCGGGACTGGAAGAATGCATACTGAAGTGCGCGTGTAAAATGCCTGTTCTTTCCGTTTCTTAAGTGTTGATCTCTATTGACAGCTTGAGGCCTCTGCTGTAAAATATGCTGGGATTCGTACATCAACTTAGAAATCGGTGTGGAAGTACCTTGGCAATAAGCAGGTCGAGGACTACCTCTTAATGTATTCAGTCAAGATGGCTGAGCGGTCCTAAAAAGCAAAACCTGTCTTTGTTGAGGCGTCAAAACTAGATCAAGCGAGAGTATTGTGTTTCGGTATTGACCGCTCTCCCCTTATTGACTACAGGCTTCCTTTTGGGCAGCTCATCATTGTCCTTTTTCACGAAGTATAAGTAGTTACAAAAATAATTCAAGTAATTGAAGTTGTGATAGCCACTTTAAGGTCCGTAACCGAGACTGCTGAGCAAGAAACTCAGTAGCCCCTGTGATTTCAGGAACGGCGGGACCCACTCTTACATTTCGCAGGAGTAAAAGTAAGGCAAAGGCCCCGCCCCCTTCCAAGTGGACTATTTACTTTGTATCTAATAAAGGGTAGAGGAGCCCTTTTCTGAAATTGCTGCCTGAGGCCTAGGACTTAAATGTATCACAGATGGAAATTCTGTATTAAAAATCCTTCTCCAAAATGTAAGTGATATTACTATTCTTGATTGAATTTTTTCACTTAAGGAGTGTTCCTTGAACCAGTTTCAGAAAATAAACTGTTAAATTCTTTCCTTAGGACCATGAAATTACCTAGAGAAGCAGACCACCCGACTCTTTCTTCTGTTGATGTAGTGACTGAATTCTTTAAATCAAAACTCAAGACATACAGCTTGACATGTACCAAAGAACAAAGGAACAAATGCTGCGAAGCTGAAATAAGTTTATAAAATATGTTCCTCTGTTGGGAAACCATTGGTTTAGGGGTGTCAAGTGGGGAAGGCTGGATGAGGGACAGCCATAGATAATCGCATACCGCCAGGTAACTATTGATTTCACCCACCACATCCAACCTTCTTCAGAGCTGCTCTCAAAGAGCATAATTAATCTAAATTTCAGCTTCTCTTCTTTTTTCCCTGACCCTTGAATAATAATAAGCACTGAAATGGCCAAAGGCAGACTACAAGAGGAGGAAAGAAAGCCTGTGCAAACTAAGACCTTGCCCCCAAAGAAATTCCTCTTCCTGAAAATCCATTTCAGATCCATTCTCTGTAGATAATCTTTGGATACGTCTATTTCACATATATTTTCAGAGATGTTGCTTTAACAGTCTGGAAACTTACATTAGCGGCACACCTTGTCCTAAGCACTCTGCAAGATGCTGGGGAACGACAGAAGATGAAAACTAGGCCAGAGGAATTTCATCTGGGAAGAGAGACTGTCTAGTAAGCTGGGCCTTGCCTCCAGTAGTGTAAATGTTGTCCTAGGGGTAATGCAGAGCAAGTACAATCGAGGGGCACCTATGCCAACCAGGTACGCTTTCTAGAAAAAGTCATAGCTAAGCTGATTTGAAGGACAAATGTCCAGGGTATATGGTTCCACCTCTCCTCTGGAAAGTTGATCCCATAAAGAAAGCCTGAGTAAAAGTCCAAGGATTTGGAGAACAAGGCTTGCCTTGGACCTGTGTACTTATTGAAGTTCACTGACAAAAAATGAGGATGAATTGAGGCTCTCATTGTCTTTCTCCTCCAGAGATCATCAGAAAAACCTCAAAGATTTCATCTCAGTTGTTCCCAAGATATGGTTCAGCATAGCAAATATTTTGAAGGTATTCATGTGTAAGAATAATGACTTTAAAGCTGCTAACAATTTTTTCTACAAAGAATTCTTTGGAGCCACCACCTGAGACAGAGGCAGAAGGCAGCATTAGAATTCAGACAACACTAGTATTCTTCATACGAGCTGTCACTAGTCACAGGACCTTTCTCCATCGGTTTCCTAAATGGTAACATACAACAGAAACTTCTTTGCTGTCCCTTCACCCTCCTACCGTTCAGTCACTGGTCAATAATTCATGATAAAGCCCTTCTTTCTGGTATCAGTTAATCTCACCATTCTCCCCTCTTCTCATCCCACCCTGCTCCACCCTATCTCCCCTACATACCAAATCCACCCTTCAGGCCAGCTCTGTAACTTCCTGGATATCCCAGGGAAGGTTCTAACTCACTTTCTTTTGTGTTTTCTTGTTTACACCCAAACTATTCCCCTCAAAATGACATCAGGTTACTCCATTCCTAAATATTCTGAAGCCAGAATCAATTTACATGGAGATGTTTGAAACGAATCGCTGCTCTCAGTCTTCAGAGACCTTTTGAGGTGTCTCATCACCTCCCAGATGAAGATTATTCGAAACCTCTCTCACGGGGTGCTCCATCCTGAAACCTCCGCTCTGTGTGAACTTCCATTAAGAAACGCACACTCCCTTTTCCTAACACTAAGCTGGTTCTGCATTAATTCAAGGATGACCTCTTCCAGGAGCCAGCCCCTCACAAACTGAAAGCGCCCAGGAGTGAAGTCCAAGAAATTTGCTTTCTAATCCAGTTCTGCCACCACCCACTGGGAACATTAAGAAGGTCACCTCACATTGCAGGGCTTCAATTCTCTCATGAATTAGGCTAAGAAAACAGGGTAATTGATTTCTGAGATCTCTTTGAAAGCCACGTCTCTTCCCACCTTCCCACATAACGGACGGACGCTATCACAGTTTAGTACAAATAATATGGAATCAAGGAAGGAATTTTAAATAAGGAGTGAAAATCCATCCATCTGCTAGGTATCAAAATGTTACCCGTTTATAGCTCATTCAGTTGGCTTAAACCTGGTACTAATGAGATGTAGGTCATGGGTTCCATTCCCTAATGGCTAGTTAGTTCTGATCTGCTCCATAGCCGCAAGCTGCTTTCCTCACCCCAGTCCCCCACGCTGTAATGTGTGCTAGTGGTCACATGTCTTCAGGTAAACTTGAATCTTTCCATAGAATTTTCTAAATGAACAATACTTGAAATCGCCCTTTTAAAGTATACCTTACTTTTAAGTATGAGTCAATTCCTTGGTTTTTTCAGCCTACATAATTGTGCACTCCATGGTTTTCCAAGTGTAAAAATGACATTGACACTGGTTTAGCTAAGAGTCATATAATTAATATGATAAAAGCTGAGTTGGATTTTCTTTGTTAGTATTCTAGGTAACACAGAAATGTTCATATAGGTACCCGCATTTGAATCCTGGTTATATTTTGGTGACACATCTGTATAGAATCTTAGCACAGAGCTTGTGATAGTGAATGTAATTAAAATGCGGAGGGTGGAAGGAGATGGGTGCATTATTCATCAGATAAGGAAAGGATTATGATGTGTACCACGCTGTCAACGTCTTCAGGAAATTCTATATATATAAAAGCCTAATATGCTAAGTGTCCGACCCATCAGTCAGCCAGTCGCTATGATGTGCACTGACCACCAGGGGGCAGATTCTCCACCAGGTAGGTTAGCTTGCTGCTGGGGTCTGGCTGATTGGGACTGGGCAAGATGGGCTGGACATGCCCTGGAGCCAACCTCCCGCAGTCCCTCCCTGGCCTCTAAAATATTTCTTCTAATTAATTTCTTTTCAATGTGCACAAATTCGTGCACTGGGCCTCTAGTTAATATATAAAGAGCTTCTGGGTAGATGTGAATATTTGTTATCATTTTGTTTAGGTGCAAAGGTAAAGTTAGAAATATGACAGACATATTCAAAAGAGTGGAATAATATGAGACCATAAACCAACTCCTAAATTAAATGAAAAAGACAATTTATAATTTTCCATAAAAGACTTACTCATTTTTTTAAAAAAATATTTTTATTGATTTCAGAGAGAAAGAGAGAGAGAGATAGAAACATCAATAATGAGGGGAAAATCATTGATTGGCTGCCTCCTGCAAGCCCCACTCTGGGGATCAAGCCCACAACCTAGGCATGTGTCCTGACTGGGAATCGAACCAGCAACATCCTGGTTCATAGGTCAATGATCAACCACTGAGCCATGCCAGCCGGGCAAGACTTATTCATTTAAAGCCTAAATCCAGAGGCGTTGTAGCTAAATAAATGACATCCTTAGAGCCTGGTTCTAGAATGTTCTTTCCATTTAACCTGGCCACAGGTGAATGGTCCAGGAATGGGCATTTAATCCAAGGACTGAATCAAATAGCAAGGGGTGACCTATGAATCAGCAGGGAATGCTTCCCCATATAAATAAAAATGATGAAATGGACCAGTCATACTCTCATGCTTGGCCATATGAACTGGCAATAGTGGGGATAAAGTTAGTTGCTAGGCATTACAAAAACTAAATGACGCACAGAGAGGAAAAGGTAGACTTCGTTAACTATTAGGCATTAGAAACTGCACAAGTAGACATCACAAGGTAGGACAGAGAAGAAGTTAGCCAGCCAGATAAAGAGAAAGGTAAAGGTGCCAGAGCTGCGCTGGGCTCTGCATGACTTCCTAGTCTAGTCTTGGAAAGGCCTGGCCATTCGTGGTCACCATGAAGACTACCTGCACAACTAGAACTTCTGACTTCACCAGTATCCCCATAATGACTCTCCATCCCTATGGAAATTAGTCTTTTTTTTTTTTTAATTAAGTGGATGAAAGACACCAAGCAACAGCAGTGTGTATGACTTGTTCTTTGTAGCCATACAAAATTAAAGGGAACTAAGTCAGAGCCAATTTAGTCATCCATTGCCCAGTCTCTTTATTCTCATTAGTGGAGCATGCAGACCAGACACTAAGAATCTAATCCCAATGCCACTAATTGCAAATGTGTGATCTTGGTCAAATTGCGGAATCTCTCTTACCTCAGTTTGTACATCTGTAAAGTGGGGATATTAACAGTACCTAGCTTATGGGGTTGTTATGAGGATTTAATGGATTAATGCAAGACTAATCCTGGGCACATGGCTATTAACCAATAAATGTTACCATGTGAGCCGGGATTTTTGCCTGTTTTGTTCCCTGCATGATTCCTAGCACCGAGAATTGTACCCGCATGTGCTTAAGTATGCAATAAATATTTTTGAATGACTTAAGGGAATATTAGTATGTGAATTATTCCATCTGCTCTTTTTCTTGCCTTCTTCCCAGCTGGTTACTAGGTCACAGGTGTTGTGTCACAGGCATACTCATGGGCCACATCCTCCTAAAAATATGTAAACAGAGAGTGCTAATGGAATTCATAGACCCTATTTTAAAGAAGCCTGCTGTCCAGAATATATTATCTTTTTAAAAAAATATATGTTTTTATTGATTTTTTTTTTAGAGAGAGAGAAACATTGATAATCAATCCGCTGCCCCTGAACACCCCCTGCTGGGGATCAAGCCTGTAACCTGGGCATGTGCCCTGTCTGGGAATCAAATTGGCGACCTCTCAGTGCATGGTCTGATGCTCAACCACTGTGTCACACTGGCTGGGCCAGAATATATTATCTTTTTTTAGCATATATATTACACTTTTACATCTTCAAAGCCCTTCTCAGTTGTTAACTAAATGTTTGTTATAACATTCCTACATTAACTTTCATCAGGGAGGTAACTGAGGCATGGTTCCGATCATCAATAGCTATATCTGGAATAGATTTTGGCACATAAATACAGTAAGTGTAACTATACATAAAAGAAATCTGGAACGTTACTTTGTTCATGTAGAATGTTGAAAGTAATGTCAGTGTTTGAGAAGATGATCTGTTACTTTTAAATTATACTAGCTATGCCTTTCACTTGGTTCTATTTCAGAAACTGTAATCAATAGAAAGGTTTTTGAACTGAGGTTTCTCAGTGGATTTGGTCTTTCAAGAGTAAAATTTTAACATTCAGTATTGAAACATTTTCCTATATCTCAGCAATTTCCCAATCTTTTCCTACGAAAGGCTTTGAGAAAGTAGTTCTTCCTTTGTATTGTATGTTGAGAGTTTCTGCATGTGTCCCCTTAAAATTCATAGGTAGCAAAGAATGAAACAGGTTAAAATCAGTATACCATTGATGAAATCAGTCAAGAGCAATCTAGCTATAAAAGGAAAAAAGAGATTTGGGAAATACCCAAATTCAATCAAGTATCTAGAATTTCAGGAAAGCCTGAAAATGTTTTAGACTCATCCAAATGATTGGCTTTACTACAGATTAAAACAACCCTAACTCAGAGGAGGCCACAGTAAACTGAATAATCTATTCATTTCCCTCTAGTTGACTCCTTCTCTTCCACAGCCCAACCAGCTTTACTAATCTCAAGGCCAGACCCACTTAGGTTTCCTCTCTCCCAATACAAGCTCCTTCAACCCTCTCCTTACTCTGCCAAATCTCTCTCTTTTCCTCTCCTATCTACAGGGGCAAATATCCCTACTTCTTTGACAAGCTGTCCCTTTAAATGTGCTCTCAATCACATACTTTCTCTATTCCTCCGTGAATTTTCATTATTCTCCCAAAACATGCTCATATCTTCCCAGTCCTAAAAAAAAAAAAAAAAGGTCAATTCTACACCTTTTCAAATACTGTACCATAATTTCTCCTTTCTGTTGGTGCCCAACTTCCTGAACAAGTAGTTTACATTTACTTTTTTCATTTCCCTACAACCTATTCATTTTTCATTCTATGGACATTGCTATATATGCTTTCCTCTCTGTATAGTCTCCAGTGACGTTGTAAATGCCAAATCTAGTGACCACAGTCCACTTCCTATTTAAGATTCTAGAAGCATTTGAGTATTGACTAACTCCTTCCTTGAAACTCTCTTCTCATGCAACTTCTTTGTCCATCCACTGTTGTGGTTATTCTATTGCCTCTCAGACCTACTCCCACTTTCTCCTCTCCCCTGATAAATTTAAGTGTTTCCTGAATTAAGTTCTGACCTTCTTTCTCTTCTGCCTTTAGATGACTTGAGTGAACTCATGGACTCCCTCACCATCATTTGAACTCATCTTTGTGTAAAGAACTGCTGAACTATTTTGTTCATGAGCGTTCTACAGAGCTTCAGACTTACATTTCCAAGTTGTTGAGAGATGAATCCACATGGGTTATTCCATGTGTTTAAAGGTAATGAAATAGTGTGGTGATTAAAAAAAAAAAAGTTTGAACTTTGGGGTTGGACCTGGGTTGGAATTCCATTTCTACCACTTAAATAGATATTAGTAACTTAATCTAACTGAATTTCCTCCCATGTACAGTAACCCCTGCTTCTCCGGGCCCTTATCAAGATTAAATAGGAAAATGCCTGGAAGGTACTTAACACATAAGAGCTTGAAAAATAGTGACGATTTTTTTTGTCTGCTCCTTCCTCTGCACTCTTCATCTCGGTGTATAATGTCATCCGTGCTCTCAGTCACTGATTTAACTACAACTTCCTCTTCCTGCCACACACAGCCAGTTGATCGACAGGGTCCTACTGATTGTTCCTCTATAATATTTCTCCTCTATTCCCACCTCCCCTTTTACTTCTTCCTCAGCCATTGCCATACACTGCCTCCTGCTGGGATTATTACCTTCTATTTATAACTATCCTTGCCAGCATCATTTTTTCTCAGGTATAGAGTTGGTCATGTTACTGCCAAATCCCTGAATGGTTTCTCCTAACTTTAGGAAAAGTTTATCTCCTTGATATGTAACTTAGTGTCCTTAGTGTCCTTGGTATAGGACTAGAACAGATTGATCTTCCCATCCTCAGCCACTGTAATCCATACCAACTAAGCAAGCCCAGGGCATTGTTCTCCATCTTTGCTTTTGTTCATGCCATTGCCTCAGCTTGAGATGCCCTCTCTCCACCCCCTTGACCTATCGAAATTTCTAACTCACTACAACAGATATTTGTATACCCATGGTGTAGCTGCGTATTCACAAAAGCCAAAAGGTGGAAACAGCAGCTGATGAATGGATAAACAAAATGTGGGATATTCATACAACAAAATATTGCTCAGCCTTATGAAAGGAAGAAGATTCTGATACCTGCTATAACATGGATAGGCCTTGAAGACATGGTGATTGAAATAAGCCAATCACAAATACTGTAAGACTCCACTTATATGATGCATGTAATCAAATTCACGAAGACAGAAGCAGAATAGTGGTTGCCAGGAACTGGGGGGAGAGAAAAATGGGGGAGTTATTGTTTAATTGGTGAAGAGTTTCAGTTTTGCAAGATGCAAAAAGTTCTGGAGATGATGGTGCTAATGGTTTTGCAACAATGTCAATTCACTAATTGTCACTGAGCTGTATAGTTAAGAATTATTAAAATGGCCAATTTTATGTACATTTTAGCATAATTTAAATTTTTTTCTAACTCACTTTTTGTTACATGTATTAAATACCAGGGGCTATGCTAGGCACTGGGAATACACAACTCGATACATAAAGTGCTGCCTGTCCCACTGAAAAGAGAAGCTTCAGTTCTATCGCTACACGGAAAACTCAGGTGATTACACTGGAAATTTAAAGCCTTCTTCTGCCTCTGTACCTCTGTTAGCACTTGTCATATCTTGCCCTATAGGGTGTGTGGTCCTTGTAAACGTTTGTCTCTGTATAGAGATAATAAAATACCCTAAGGTCAGGAGCTCTGTCTTATCTATTCATTTATTTCTATCTATCATAGCACTTAATACAGTTCATTGCACATAATGGGAGCTCAATAAATACTTGTGGAGTAGAACAGAATATAATGGAAGTTAAATTCAGCCATCGGTGATGTTCTGGGCAGGAAATGACCACCTCATCCACAGGCCTTCCTCCGAGTGGGTGTACTGACTGACCAATAGCATTCTCCACCACCACTGCCAACAAAACAAAACAAAACAAAAAACAAAACAAAATCAAAGGAAAGCCCCAGTTCAAAAATACAACTCCATATTCAATACCTGGTACTCTAGCTGTTTGAGACTCTATTTATGATTTTTAGTAAATGTGGCTATCATCTCATATCTGCATTAATTTTCTAAAATTTTACATTTAAAGCTGTGATTTAAACATGGATGGATGGCTTGGACACATCTGAATATTTACAACCAGAGCTGCGAGCCACCCATTAAGAGTTTTGGGAGAAGAGGTATAGCCACCAACAGCTGGCATCCTCCGTGACCTGACCTACTGGAGTTTGGAAGAGTCTGTCTCATAGCTGGTTTGGTTTTCAGTACATGGCAATAATCAGCACCAACAGCACTTAGGAATTTATAACTTTCTATCCTCTGACGAACCTTTAATTATAAATAATCTAGGTAGCAACAGGCACTTAAGCCGCCTTCCTGAGTGCAAGGAAAAATTTTTCCTCATCAGGATGGGATTTTTCTTTTCATTTTCAGGAGAAGTCTTTACTCTCTAGATGAGATCTAGGCCCCATGGTGCTTAATAATTATAGTTAAAATTTCCATTGTGATCACTGTGTGCTAAGAATTGTGCTAAACACTTCATTTGTATTATCTCAGGTCTTCTTAACAACCCTATGAGGTAGCAAGGTGGATCTCTTGCTTGTGACTGCCCCCAAATTCCTTTCTCTTCTTTCATTAGCAGCACCACGCTTTCCCTTTAAGGAGCTCCCAGCCTCATTCTATGTAGTCTTGGGAGCCTCTCAATTCTAAAGCTTCCTGACATCAAAAAATGGGTATGTGATGGAAGTGAGGCAATTAGACTCTGCCAGGAGTATCTGGTTCATGGGCCACGTGACAAGGGTATGGTGGCTGTAGGTAGATTATTTCAAAGTGCACTCTCCCAAATCCCTGAAAGATTCCCTGGTGCCTGTTATCCCCAAGGCCTGGGCATTTATCTTTTCTTTCAATCTTCGATGTACCAAATTGTGTTCCAATAAATGTTGCCTTCTTTAAAATAATCTAACGTTAGCCAGAGTCAGTTTCTTATAGCCTAAAAATCTTCCTAATAATCTAGTATATTTGTTTTCTATTGTTATAAATGTTGCCGTTGAAAACATCACACATTTATTTCCTCCCCATTTCTATGGGTCAGGACTCCACCAGACATAGCTAAACTGGGTCCTCAGCTCAGGGTCCCTCAGGGCTGCAGTCAAGGAGCTGGCCAGGGCTAAGGTCTCATCTGAGGTTCTGAGTCCTCTCCCAGGCTCACCTGATTGTTGGCAGAATTCTGCTTCTTGTGGTGATAGAACTGAAGTCTCTCTTGCTGGCTGTCAGGTGGGTTTGCCTATATTAGCTCTTAAAGGCCCCTGCAGGTCTTGCCACATAACCCTAAGCGTAGGCTTCTCACAACATGGCAGTTTGCTTCTGCAAGCCCAGCAGGAAAATCTCTCTCACTTTGAGTGTCTCTCTTCAGAGAAACACTGACCTCTTTTAAAGGACTTACCTGATTAGGGCAGGCTCACCCAGAAGAAAAACACACCTCCCTTATGATTAACTCAAAGAAGATGATTTAGAACCTTAATCAAATCTGAAAATATCCCTCCACTTTTGTCACATAGAATAATCTAATCACCAAGGTAAAATCCCATCACAGGTCTCTCCCACAGTCGGAGAAGCAATTAGGGGGAGGCTTTTGAGAGGAACTTATAATTTTGCCTAACACAAATAGCTGCTCTTATTACCCCCATCTTACAAATGAATAAACTGAGGTTTATAGAGGTTAAGTCATCTGCCCATTAACAAACTTCTAAATGGTAATGTCAAGATTTGAACAGGCCTATCGCCAGTGCTTTACACTAAGTCATGATATTCTTGAAATAATTTGTATCTTCTTCATCTAAATCAGTGGTTCTCAACCTTCTGGCCCTTTAAATACAGTTCCTCATGTTGTGACCCAACCATAAAATTATTTTCGTTGCTACTTCCTAACTGTAATGTTGCTACTGTTATGAATCGTAATGTAAATATCTGATATGCAGGATGGTCTTAGGTGACCCCTGTGAAAGGGTCGTTCAACCGCCAAAGGGGTTGCGACCCACGGGTTGAGAACCGCTGATCTAAATCTTCTTGTACTTGCCAAAACTTTATTTTTTAAGAGTTTGTCTAGCTTCCTCTTTCCGCCTGTTCTGAATACCTTAGTTCTCTATATCACACACCTTATCAGCAATAGGGGCAAGTCACTGCAGGGATACTAACGCATTTGACAAACACCTACGGAGCACCGGCTTACTTCAGTGACTGTGTGCGATGGCTTGGAAAACCCCAATGTGGGCCCCTAAGAAACCCATTTTCTAGCAGAAGACACAGGAATAAAGGGGTTCACAGAAGAGGGAATAATGAATTCTGACCGCAATGGGAGGAGAGAAGTCTTCTCAAAGGAAATGAACAGGACCTGGCCTTACAGAAAAGTGAGGAGGTGGAGGGAGCTCAGGGGACCTTTTGGGAGCTCTATCTTTTTGTGAGTTTCTCCTCACTGGATCCTTGCTCATCGTCAGTGGACACACAGTAACTTTTTCAGAATCAACAGATGATAACGTACTCCACATCTTGAGATTCTGTTTTCTTTGGTTGAACTAAGGCAGTTTGGAAACCAAGGAAAATAAATTAATTTTGCTCAAAATGTAGAAAAATAGTTTCATGCTGAATAATGCCATGGAAAGCATGCTTTCACAGTTTATTGACTGCTACCTTCTTATGTGACTTATCATATTGCTCCTGGGAGATTCCATTTACTTCTTCCTTAGGCTGAAGATGCCATTGATGGCCAATAAGGTAACTAGCACTAATATCACTAAAGAAGTAGAGAAAATAGCATTCTATATGATATCAAGCCATAGAATATTTCCACATTGGAAATATAATGTGTATTTGTATCATTAGAAATTTTATATGAAGCAGTAACTCAATTGATATTAAAAATAGTGCTGTTAGTTGCTGAGAGGTTTGGGACTTTTAAATTAAAATTTCCATATACCCAGAGCTTGTATTCCAGCTAATTTTGTCCTTCTGTTTATTCATTATTTCAACACATATTTATTGAGTACCTACTAAATATTCCAGGCACTGTATTAGGTTCTGGGAATAAAGCATTGAATAAGACACATTACCATTCTCCTTAGGATGTAAAATGTAACAGATATTGTCAATAAATAGGCAATTATAAGACACTAGAGGCCCGGTGCACGAATTTGTGCATGGGTGGGGTTCCTCGGGGTGGCCTGCGAGAATCGGGCCCCAGCTCATGCCCCCAGCCTTGCAGCCCCAGCTAGTGCCCTCAGCCTCGCAGCCCCGCAGCCCCGAATGGCACCCTGCCCAGCTCCCTCAGCACCTGGGAGCTGGGCGGTGGCCCTGCCCCCTGCCGCCGCTGCTGGTCACCATCTGCGAGGCAATCAGCAGGGCGACTGGGTGTCCGCTCACACATGCGTTGGCCTGGCACCGCCCGCTCACCTGCTCTACCATCCTGCCGTGGTCCCGCTCTCATTGGGGCCCATCACAGCCGGCAGCTCCTCCACTGCCACCTGCTGCCAGCATCACATCGTCGATGCCCACCATGTTCCGCGCTGCCCCCTGGTGGACATCACATGTCATAGAGAACAGTTGAACTCCCGGTCGTACAATTTGCATATTAGGCTTTTATTATATAGGATTATAATGTATGCTATGGTGGAGAAAGTACAAAGTGCTGTTGGAATATGAAGGAAAGTAATTTTGTTGAGTTTAAGACAGACTTGTAAGCTTTTTCCGAGGAGCTGACATTTTAGTTGACATATGAAGACAGAATGGAAGATATGGGACAGCCTGTAAGGAGCAACAGATCAATAGATAACCCCCTCCCTCCAAAAAATAGCGATTGTTATGTGGGAACAGAGAGAAGGTAACTGAAGACTTTCATTTATTTTAATTACTTGAAAATGTGAAGATTTTTTAAAAATCTATCCCCATACACACAGGCGCTTCACTAAATCACCAGCTCCTATCTATGAAACACAAGCACTTACCTGCAGAGTCTACGCAAGAACTCCAAAACTGATCTTTCTTATCTGTGACAGTCTTTGCCTGGAATCCACCTCCACCCGGCTCTGAGTCTTGTCTCTGTAATGACGAGCGCCATCTCCCCCACTGGCCACTGTGAAGTAAGAATTTACAAATGCCGGGACTTCGTGTTCACTGGTGCAGTCAGTGCCAGCTGCTCAGGGTCTCCGGCGGAAGTTGCCAAATCATTTCAACTACATACCAAACAAATGAGAAAAACGTATGACTCTCCCAAATTACATTCATGATATAGGACATTTATGGACAATCCACAATTTAGCTTATATGTTACAGTAAATTTTATAGCTTAAATTTTTTCTTTAAAAATCAATTTTTGCCCCAAACATGTAGGGTGTGTGTTTATGTACATACCATTCAACTCTGCTATAGTCACTTGACCACAACTCACATACAACATTGATGTAGTTATTTGTGAAAAATTGTAACAGATAACTTATTTTTTTCTAAAAAAACATGAGTTTAGGGGAAGGGAAGAAGATAAAAAAGCAGAAGCTTATACATTTTGCAACATATATCAAAATTACAAATGCAGTTCAATCTTTTTGTTTTAATGTTTTTATTGATTTTTTTTATTTTTTTAATTGATTTCAAAGAGGAAGGGAGAGATGGAAACATCGATGATGAGAGTGAATCATTGATCAGCTACCTCCTGCATGTCCCCTACTGGGGATCAAGCCCACAACTGGGGCATATGCCCTTAACTGGAATCAAACCCGGGACCCTTCAGTCCGCAGACCGACGCTCTAGCCACTGAGCCAAAATGGATGGGGCACAGTTAAATCTTTGACCAGCATTTCTATTACTATCCTAAAGACCTTCGCATACATGTGGGATATGACATAGGTACAAAGTTATTAACCATGGCCTTGTCTGTAAGAATAAAACATTCATCAATATGGCCTAATTTTTAAAATTGTGGCAGATTCTTAGAAGAAGATAATATGTAGCCATAACAAGAATAAGAAAGGTCTATATATCCTGATATGGAATGATTCTGAAGACATATTGTTAAGAAAGCAAAGTGCAGGATCAGTGAGTACAGGGTGTTTGTATAAGAAAAGGAGAAAACATAAATGTACTACCATAGACTGAATGTTTGTGTCCCCTAAATTTTAGTTGTGGAGACCTAATCCCCAACATAATGGTATTAGGAGGTGGGACCTTTGGGAAGTGATTGGATCTTGAGGGCAGAGGCCTTAGGAATGGGTTAGTGCCTCGACAGAGACTCATGTGAGGACACAGCAAGGATAAACCCATTCCATGTTAACTTAAATAACACATTTTTATGAAAAAAAACAACAACCTAGATTTTCCTAAATAAAACATTAAGAGGTGTGTATTTATGCAAATATCTTGAATATCTGACTTAATAGAAGACATTTGAAATCTCATATCTGCGTCTGCATTCAATCTATTGTGATATGCTCTGGGAGAAGTATCAGAAGAAAATCTTGCCGGGAGCCGGTCCATCCTTGCTGCTTGACACAGTTGCTGCAGGGAAGAAACATCTGCATAGTGTATGTTTCAAGGGACCTGGCGTATATGGCATACTGTTCTTAATATGTTTGCTCACCTTCTTGGTGCTATGTGTTTTAACCAAGGTCACTTCTCCGAGAAAGGTGGTTTCCCCAGGTAGGAATTTTCCCCTGAAGTTAGGGAGGGAATAAAACCCCTTAACTAAGTGCCAGGTGGGTAGTTAATCACTTTAACTATGAACAATCATGCTTAAGCTACATAATCTTTACTCCTTGGAATGGAGATAAGAAACACCCTAACCTTTGGAATAAAGATAGGATTGGAATCAACTGGTATAAATACAGATGTAACAAGACAATAGGACACAGAACCTAGAGACAGAACCTAGCAAGAAAATATGGCAAAAGAACCTGACTAGAACCTGGTGACAGAACCTGACTGGAGATTCGGGCTAGAATCTGGCTGGAGAACCTAGTGAGAGAACATGGACATAGAACCTGGCTGGAGAACCTGGCTACAGAACTTGGCAAGAGAACCTAGAACCAGAACCTCGCTGGAGATCCTGACCAGAACTTGGCTGGAGATCCTAGACAGAACTTGGCTGGAGATCCTGGATAGAACCTGGCGAGAGAACCTCGCTATGCTGATCAACTGAACGCAACCTCCGTCTCCTTCCTTCTTCGCCGACTCCGTCTACACCTTTGGGGACCCCTGGACCTGCTGGGGTTGGACCCCAGCAAAATCTGGTTTCACAAATATAAGAGGTTGGAAAACAGAAATATTTTAAAAGCCTTTTCAGAAAATTATAGCTAC
Source organism: Myotis lucifugus (assembly GCF_000147115.1). Taxonomy (NCBI): domain Eukaryota; kingdom Metazoa; phylum Chordata; class Mammalia; order Chiroptera; family Vespertilionidae; genus Myotis; species Myotis lucifugus. The sequence continues at coordinate 332,285 of NW_005871198.1, forward strand.
TCTTCTTTAATATTATACCAAAACTTGACAACTAGTAGTTTCTATTTATTTGTTTGTTTGTTTGTTTTTGACAACTAGTAGCTTCTTAAAGTTTAATTGCAACATAGTTTTTAAAAGTATACCAAAGAACTATTTATGTACCATGTTACATACATTGAAATCCATTGGTCTGCCTTCCACTTTGAATGCTTCTTTTACCCATGCATGACTTTTTAAGGTCATGCATTGGTCATTTGTGAAATATTGGTCTACTGAGTTATACAAATCTTTTTAAATGTTAACATGTCATTTCACAATATTAAAAAATTTTATTTGCTGTATCACCACCAATTTCATCAGAGAGTTTCTAGATTGGGGGAAGCTAATGAGCTTGCAGTAATAGATACATGTTTTCCAAAATTCCAATTTTCACTTAAAACCTCAAATTTTATAGTTTGTGGCTCATATTGTCACTTGTGTTTCTTGAAGTAACAGGCACATTTTGTTCATTTTTAAGAAAATGTTTGCCAAACGTTCATATGAATAATCATACTTTGTCATTCTCTCGAGAAAAAACGGTGCTCTATGAAAAATGCAGCTAGTTGTGTTTCAACAACCACTCAAGTGTGTTTCCTTGAGACAACCTGGTTCTTCGGTGTGCAGCAAAGTGCTTAATATGTACTTCCCTGCGTGTCGGAGAGAATATTAAAAAGGTACTCAAGAGTAATTATTCGATTTTCCTGCTTCGTTGAGGACATTCTTAAGTGAAACTAATGCTTTTATCCATGAGTACGTGGCCGGAGAGAATACAATATGCCATTGTCTTGATTCATGTCAAGATGCCAGTGGTTCGCCCTGACCGGTTTGGCTCAGTGGATAGAGCGTTGGCCTGTGGACTCGAGGATCCTGGGTTCGATTCCAGTCAAGGGCATGTACCTTGGTTGCGGGCACATCCCCTGGGCTTCCCTCACAGCCCTGGCTTCATCTGGAAGGTTGTCCGGAAGGACGTCTGGTCTAATTAGCATATTACACTTTTATTATTATAGATTTATTTATGTATTTATTTATTTATTATCCTCATCCGGGGATATTTTTCCATTAATTTTTAGAGAGAGTGGAAGAGAGGGAAAGACAGAGAGAAATATCGATGTGAGAGAAACACATCGATTGGTTGCCTCCTGCACCCGACCTGACCAGCTGGGCCAGGGATGAGCCTGCAACCGAGGTACATGTCCTTGACCAGAATCAAACCCAGGACCCTTCAGTCCGCAGGCTATGCTTTATCCACTGAACCAAACCAGCTAGGGCTCATATTGCTCATTTTATAAAAAGATGAAATCTGGGTTGTTATGGGATATTTCCTAATTTTTAAAAATAAGCAACTAATTGGAAAATAACTTCTTTTAATGATACCAGTATGCTGTTTTTGTATGTAGACAAGCACTATGTTGGCCAAAGAAAATGTGCCTGTGGGCTGATTTCACACTACAGGCTTATAGCTTGACATCTCTGATCTAAATTAACTTTCTAATATCTCTGTGAATACCATTTGGGCCTGAAGAGGATTCCAGTGCAGCTGACCTGTTTCTCTTCATCGGGGCAGCTCATTCCAGCCAAGGCTAACTCCCCAATGAGGGGAAAAGAACCACTGACAATTAAAGGTACTTTCCCAAATTAAAGGGGCTCAGCACCCTGACAGGTCTACATCTCACTTGAAGGCTGTGAGTAGCACATGCAAACTTGAGAACTACAGAGGAAGGGAGCTCTGTTTTGCTATCATATCGTTAATGAGAGACAGGAGCTCAAACAACCATATATACACACTGCTCTGCAAGACACCATACTGGTCCATCACAAGAAATATTCCAATATAAAAACTTTGTGGCTCAGCCAATATGGCTCAGTGGTTGAGCATTGACCTATGAACCATGAGGTCATTGTTTGAATCTCGGTTAGGGCACTTGCCCAGGTTGTGGCTTGATCCCCAGTAGGGGGCGTGCAGGAGGCTGCCAATAAATGATGCTTTGTCATCATTGATGTTTCTATCTCTCTCCCTCTCCCTCCCTCTCTGAAATAAATAAAAAATATATTTAAAAAAATAAAAACTTTGTCATCTTTCAGCCTCAATCAGACTTAAGGAAGGCAATCCATGGGAAGCCAACCAATGGCTATATGCCCAGTACTTGGCCAGTATCCAGGGCCCCCAGTAGTGTGGTCCAGTCATAGGAGAAATACCTCTTCATCAAACCAACTGGATATGTGTCTCTTCATCAAACCAACTGGATATGCGTCTCAGCATAAGGTGCACACCCACAAATTCGGTGCTTCTGCATGCGGGGTCACTGTGTCCCATCAAAAACATTTAAAATGGCCCTCTGGAATTTCTGGTGACTCTACCATTGGCCTAGTAACATCCAAAATACTTCTGCCTTTATTTGGGGAATTTTCAAGAGCAGCAACCAAGAGAGTGCTTTCCCAGTCTCCATCTCTCACACACGTAGGCCTGGACTTGGCCAGTTTGGAATCACTCAGCTTTGAATCTGGAGTGCATGAGGCAAAGAACCAGGGTCCGTGGAGAATTCATGCTGGTGGCAGCAGCTGCAGCAACAGTCATTACAAACAGTCCCAACAGCGCTCGACGCCCTGTGCTGGTGGGGACAGGTGGGTGACCTGCAGCCTCCCTTGCTTAGCCGTTCTTACTCCTTGACCCTCCTTTGTTTCTGTTTCCCAGACCTGACATGTTTAGTTGTACTGGAATTTCTGTAGCATTCCAGCAACTCTTCAATAAATTCCTTTTCTGTTTTGATCAGCCTACATTAGTGCCTGTCTTTAAAAGTTTTTCTATTTTTATTGAATTTATTGAGGTGACATTGGTTAATAAAATTATATAGGTTTCAGTTCTACAGTTCTACAATACATCATCTGTATGTGGTATTGTGTGTTCACCACCCTATAGTGTCTATTTAAAACTTTGACTGGAAAATAAAATAAAATAAAACTCTGACTGATACTGCACTTAAAGTATGATTCTCTCTGTGTATGTCTACTTGTATTTTAACTTATTGGTATAGGACCTCCAGCTTTAAATTCAAATTCTGACAGTTGTCTGTATTGCTAACTCTGTCTAGGCTTTCGTCAACCCTATTTGCTTAACAGTGATTCCTCCATTTTAATTTTCAAATAATTCATTCAACAAACATTCATTATATTAATCATTGTACTAGAATCTGGGGATAAAAAGCGAAAAACAAGACATTGTATTCACTATCAAGGCATTCAAATTCTAGTGAGGAAGCGAGAGAAGAAAATGACAATGAGGAATGTGGTGGAATAGGGGTGGGCACAAGGTATAGAAATACAGGAGGCACAGAGTGGCACCTGAAGAGTTGGAGCCTTGGGGGATAGTAGAAGTGAGCAAGGTGGAAGGGCACAGCCAAACACACAGTAAACTCCAGTATATTCAAGGAGCGTCATGCAGGTTGGCTGTCTGAAGTGACAGGTGAAATGGGCATGTCTGAGGGCTCCGCTTCTCAATCTTGTGTGATCAGCAGAATCACATAGTGCTTTTTAAATATTAGCTATCTAGGGCTCTTCCTCCAGGGAATCTGATTCAATGGGTCTGGAGTGGGGCCTCAGGTGACTCACAGGAAAGGGAAACTTTGTCATGTGGAATGAGGCTGGAGGCAAAAGTCAGGAAGGGCTTTGTATGCTAAAATGCTGGCAGTTTATTCTAGTGGAAGGTGGACCCATTAAAAGATTTTAAGCAGAGCAGTGATAAAATCAGATTTGCATTTTAGAATGTTCTTTCAAGTAGCAGTAAAAAAAGAAAGAAAAAAAAGGAGAAAACTGAGATTAGCAGTCAGGAAATTATTGCGAGGGAGACCAAAGAAAGAATCAACAGATAGAATTGAGCGAAGCAGACTTGGTGACTGTTGGCTGTGGGGTTAAGAGAAGAGCAGTCAGAGTTGGTGGCTAGATTTGAGGCTTGTATACCTGTGTAGATAAGGATGCTGTTCACCTGGGTGAGCCCGAAGAGAAACACAAAGCAAAACAAAACCTTAATACAGCGGTTCTCAACCTGTGGGTCACGACCCCTTTGGGGGTCGAATGACCCTTTCACAGGGGTCGCCTAAGACCATCGGAAAACACATATATAATTACATATTGTTTTCGTGATTAATCACTATGCTTTAATTATGTTCAATTTGTAACAATGAAAATACATCCTGCATATCAGATATTTACAATACGATTCATAACAGTAGCAAAATTACAGTTATGAAGTAGCAACGAAAATAGTTTTATGGTTGGGGGTCACCACAACATGAGGAACTGTATTAAAGGGTCGCGGCATTAGGAAGGTTGAGAACCACTGCCTTAGTAAGTACAGTTTTGGACGTGTTGCATTTGAAGTGCATGCGGGATGACAGCCTGGCTTCTGACATACATGAGTCTGGAGCACATGTCATGGATCGAGAGAGAAGCCATAGACTCCCTGTCCTCTGGATATAAGGGGAAGGTAAGTCACTGTGCCATTCATAAAACAGGAATGAAGGCATTGGTAAGGCAGCCACAAAGGCCCATTCCAAGTTGCATATATGTTAGGGAGTCAGTCTCTCCTGAATAGAAACAGTGATCTGAACCTCTTTATTAAAAAATATATATATTGATTTCAGAGAGGAAGAAAGAGATAGAAACATCAATGATGAGAGAGAATCATTGATTGGCTGCCTCTGGCACGCCCCCTACTGGGGATCAAGCCCAAAACCTGGGCATGTGCCCCAAAGGGGAAACCAAATCATCACCTCCTGGTTCATAGGCAGATGCTCAACCACTGAGCAATGCCAGCCGTGCATGAACCTCCTATTTCTGTGAACTGACCAATGCAAATTTCTAAGTAAATTTATTTGAGATTGTATCGGAAGCGAACAGAGGGAAAATTGAAGAATGCTGAGCAAAACTTGGGGTGCATGGTCCTTCAAGAGGCAGGACAAGGAACAGATACTACTCAAGAGTTATGGAAAAGCAAGTCAAAAGAGATGGGAGGAAAATCAGTAAGGGTAGTATTGCAGAAGTTAATGGCAGAGAGAACTTCAAGGAGGGAATAATCAGCAGAGTCGAATGCTGCAGGAAGAAGTGCTAGGATATCTGGAAAAGGTCAGTTGGACATAGCTCTTCATTCATGTTAGAAACTATTGGAGGGTGGGTGCTATTGCTCCTGCAGCCTGCTTGATACGCACTCTCCTAACCTCATGATTTGTGTTTGATTGAGGGAGGGAGAAGTACTTTTGAACTGCAAAGCTCATTGGCATCATCCCTTCTCAAGCCCACACTACACAAGAATAATGGCAACTCTTAACAGAAGCATCCAGACACAGGCCTCTAAAATAATCAGAAGGAAAAGAGTAAAAGGCTGTTTGTGGGTTCTGACTAAAAGGGGTAAAACTCTTTAGCTTAGAGATGTGAAGGCTGAGAGGGCTGTGATTGAGGCATCCAAATAGTTACCAAGTCTTCTCCATTCTACCTCTGCAAGTATCTCATTCCCATTCTCTTATTTCATTCTCACTTCCACTGGCCTTGTCCAGTCCCCAGACAACTCCTTCCCTCAGTGTGCTTCAGCCAATCCACCCCCCACACTGACCTGCTCGTGCAGCGCTCTCCTCTGACCCCTTAGCATCTCTTTCCCTCCCACAGAACCAACTAAGGACTTGAGCTCTGAGATTGCCTTGGTTGCGTTCCTGCTCTGCCACTTATCTGTCATTGCGATTTTGGGCAAAAACTAATGTGTGTGTGTGTGTGTGCGTGCACCTTACTTTTATCACCTGTAAAAAAGGGTGATAATAGTGCTTACCTCATAGGAACGTTATGACAATTAAACGAGCTGTACATGGAAGGTGTACGGTAATGCTATGTGAAGTTAAGCAATTAATTTCACCATATTCCTGCTTTCCTATCTATAAAATGCCTATGAAAATATTTATCTACCTCACATTGTTATGGAGATGAAATTAGAAAATGCTCTTAAAATAAATCAGCATAGTGCCTGGTACATGCTAAATATTAACAAATGGTAGATGCTACCAGTTTTAAATCCCAAGTAAAGTGGCACCTGTATCATAAAGTCATGATCCCAAGTGAAAGTAAATCATTTCTTGCTCCATGCTCTACTCTTCATTTTAGTTTTATATGGCAATTATTCTCCTCTCTTTTTCACTCTATCTTTTTGTTTTCTATTCTTTTTTTATATTATTGTTACTTATTCACATTTTCCTCCTACCCTCCAGATTATTAGATTGAGGAGAGACTGAGAACCATATTTTACTAATCTTTCTAACTATGATTTTGAAATTCACATAGTAGGCTCTCATTCATTGGTAGTTAAATGACTTCATTTTAAATACACATTGTAAATTTTAATGATACGCAGTACAGATGCAATGAAAATGCAGAAAAACTCCATACACTTGAGTATAAATTGGAGCAATCTTTTGGAAGAAAAATATGGCAACTAGAGTTCCCCAAAATAGGGTATATTGATATGATGTTGATATGATGAAATAATGTAGAATATTGTCTATGCCATATAAAAAATATATGCACATATATGCTGATATTGCAAGATCTCTAAAATGTATCATAAGAATAAAAAGGTATAAAGCAATGTAAATTGTATGCTCCCTTTGTGTAATATTTTAGCAAGATAGATGTGAATTTATGCAGATTTATGCTTTTTTAAATTAGGAAGTATAATAAGCAATTGTTCCCTTGGAGAGAGTGGTGGGGGAAAGGAAGAAGGGAACTGAGGCCTTTCACTTTTCATTTCATAACTTTCTGCATTGTTGAAATTTTTAACCTTATACATACATTACTCTTTATTAAAGTGTTGATGGGGAGGGAGATTAGGGGTTACCCATTCTTTGTTGTTTTTATTCTTTGTACCTCAGTGTATTTTTAAAAATGTATTGCCCAAATTTCCCCATAGTAAATGCTTTTAAAACCCATATTTTAATAGTTGTATAACGTTCTGTCATATGACTTATATCATGATGTGTTAGCCCTTTTGCCAAGTAATTAAATTATTTACAATGTTTTGGTGATTAAAGTGCTGAAATGAGTATCTGATTATTCCTTTAGGTCTGGAAGTGGCCTTGCTGAGGCAGGGGGAAAATTTTGCCATTGGCAACCCTTCTAAGAACAATAGGTCTTAGGATACTTTCCTGGACACCTTGAAGGTCCTACTATGCAACCTTGGAATTAGATTTTTGGGAGAGCTGAAATGCTCTACACAATAGAGAAGAACTTTGAGTCTTCAGAGGCAATGGTAGTGGGGATGGGATGGAGAACAGAGAGAAATCAGAATAAAACTGTGCTCCAAGGATGTGACTCCAACCCTTTGAGTGGATTTCTTTTGGAGACTTGTGAAAAAGCTGAGTTGTTGGAAAGAGAAACAAAGACAGCATACAAACAGGAGCCTGAGGCCACTTACCACCTAGCATGAACCTGGGGAATTAACAGGAACCATGGGGAGGCTGTGGGAGTTTCACCAATCAGGATGCGGGGCATGGAATCAAATGTTAGCTAGCTAGCTTTTTCAGGGGTCAGGACTTTCCACCACCTCTTTGCAGCATACACCTCTCCTCTAGAGGACCTCTGTGTATAATAAAATCTTGGGATTTACCTGACCACACTGCCTCTTGGAGAGGATGTACACATTATGCTTTTGCCAGATGTGGAGGAACAGTCCAGAATCACCTCACCATCACCAATAGTGGACATTATAGTTTTATAATTTTTAGCAATTTAACAGAAAAAAGTTTTTTCATTGTGTATTTACATGACTTTGGGTTTAGAGAGGTTAACAATTTTTTCATATTCATTTCATGGAGAAAATAGAAGCCATCAAATAGGACTTTTGTTATCATCCCACAATGACATAACAATAGCTATAGCACTTGGTATGTGTCAAATATTTGTAAATGTGTCAGATATTTGTAAAGTGGTCTTATAAATTTTAACTGATTTAAAAATTCATAAGACAAATCAATAACATAGGTAATATTTTTTCCTCATTTCACAGATGAAGAAATTAAAGTCCAGAAAGAGCAAGCCTTGGGCAAGCCAGTGAATGGAAGAAGTTGTATTTGAGCCTATGCCATAGTCTGGCTCCTAAACTTTCAACCATGCTGTTTTTTCCCTTTTTCCATCCTGTACAAACCTATCTCATTTTTATACTTCCACTGCTTTAGCCTCTTAAAGTGTCAAAGACCAATCCTTCCATTTTCCTTTGGATTGCACCTCCTTACCATTTAAGAGCTCTTATCCATCAATTTTCTTCTCTCTTGTTCATCTTCAACCTCCGTTAAGCCCTGATAGCACTCACCTTAAAAACAAATCACACTAAAAAGCAAATGAACATGCCCTGACCCGTTTGGCTCAGTGGATAGAGCGTCGGCCTGTGGACTGAAGGGTCCCAGGTTCGATTCCAGTCAAGGGCATGTACCTTGGTTGCGGGCACATCCCCAGTGGGGGGGGGGGGAGTGTGCAGGAGGCAGCTGATCAATGTTTCTCTCTCATTGATATTTCTAACTCTCTATCCCTCTCCCTTTCTCTCTGTAAAATATCAATAAAATATATTTTTTAAAAAAGCAAATAAACAATAACAACAAAATCTGTCAAACCTATATTTCCTTCCAGCTACCACAGGTTTTCTCTATAATATTGTCCATTCACAGCCTCAACATTTTCATCTTTCATTACTTCTCAACACCTCCCAGTTTGCTTCAACCAGCCCATTAAAACCGTATTTGACAAATACATCAATGACTTTACTTTTTCCAAATTCAATGGATCCTTCTTTCACTTAATTTGTATTTGATACAGTTGGCCATTCCTTCTACCTGATAGGCTACATTCTGGTTTTCATCTCATCGTTCCCATCTCTTCTTAGACTTCTGTGTTAGCAATTCTTCCCATGCCTAATGGCTAAAATTTAACTTCCCTGAAAATTTAGACCTCTGTGATCTTTTTTCTTCTTACTGTACATATTTTTCAAGTTTACCACATCCAGGCTTATAATATTATTTATATGATTATTTTTCTGTAATTTATCTTACATGCCTATTCCACTGGAATATGCTCAGTCATCTCTAACTTAATCTATCAAAATTGAATTATTCATTTTTCTTCAAAATCAGAAAACTCTTTCCCTACCTTCTACACCCAGTAAATTCTATGAGGTCAGGGACCAAGATTATTTTGATCATCACTTTATACCTAGAACTTAGTATAGTCATTCATACATAGTGGGTCCTCAGCAAATATTTAATGAGCAAATGAATGCATAATATTTTGTTTGATATAATAATTCAGAATCCAAACTTATTTACCTATGGACCTATAATTGATTAATAACATGTACCCAGAATTAGTGGAAGAAATAATGTATGTAATGAATGATTTTGAAAGTCAGAAAAGGACTTGAGACATTTTTCTATACATAAGTCTTAGAGTTGAAAAGAAACATAACTTAAATCTCTTGTTTTGTAGGTGAGGAAACTAAGGATAGTGCATTTGCCCAATATGATATCAGTTTTGACAGAGCTGAGGTAGGACCTGAAGGTCTTATTACCATATAAGACTATTGGCAAAAAAATCCTTTCAACTTTCCTTTAAATAAAAATGTCTTCATCTTGCTAAATCCTGAGGGATATTTTGGCTAGATATAGAATTCTGGGTTAATAATTTTCTTTTCTTTTCAGTTCATTAAAGATAGTGTTCTATGTCACCTGGCCTAATCTGTAGTCATCAGATCATACTCTACTCTATAAATGTGTGGTTTTTTAAAAAATGACTTCTCTTAAGCTAAAAAAAAATCTTTGTCTACCGTTTGATCATACTGTTTCTAGGCTATGATTTTCTTTGAATTTATCCTGTTTGGAGTTCTCTGACCTTCTTGAATCTGTTAATTTATGTCTTTCAGAAGATTTAGGAAATTTTTGAACATTATTGCTTCAAAAGTGCTTTTTTCTGTTCTATTGTTTCTTATACTTGGATTCCAATTACAAATACATTAGATCTTTTGATATTTTCTATAGGCCTCAAAGGCCTTTTATTTATTTATTTATTCATTTATTACCATTATTTTTCCTTTTTGTTCTCTAGATTGGAAACTTTTTATTGATCTAATTTAAAGTCGCTAACTTTTTTTCTATCAGTTGTATTCTGCTATTTAGACTAGGCAGTGAAATTTTATTACTTTTTGTTTTAATTCTAAATCTTTCCATTTGGCTATTTTTTTGCAATATATTTCTCTGCTGAGATTGCCTTTATTTCATTCATTGAAGGTATGTTCATCGTTACATCATTGAAAATTATAGCTACTATATCAGTAAAGTCCTTGCCTGATAACTCTAATATCTTGATAATCTCAGAATTGGCATTTGATGATTTTTTTTCTCCTGAGAATGGGTCATATATTTGGGGTTATTTATATGGCAAGTAATTTTGGGTTATATCTTGGACATTATGACTCACATGATGTAGACTTTGGGTTCTACTATAATCCTCTAGAGCAGTGGTTCTCAACCGTGGCTGCACATGAGAATCACCTGGGAATCTTTTTAAAATCCTGATTTCTTGGCCTCATCCACCGGAAATTCTGTTTCTTTGTTATGGGGTGGGGCCACAACATTAATAACAAAGAAATAGAATTTCCGGAGGATGAGGCCCAGAAATCAGGATTTTAAAAAGATTCCCAGGTGATTCTAATGTGCAGCCAAGGTTGAGAACCACTGCTCTAGAGAATATTGATAGTTTTGTCTGAGCAGGCAATTAATCTAGTTGGGTTCATTTTGAGGGGTGATCCAAATCTCTATTTTTTTTTTTTGAGCCTTTGCCATTACTGTTTTGGGTCTGTTCTGGACATACATAGTTCTAGGAAGCAAAATTAGGTGATTCCCTTCCCCAGCTCTCTCTTGTTCAAGATTCCTCTTCGCTTTCTGGCTTGCTTAGGCTATACAGTGGGGCCTTGACTTACGAGTGTCCCGACTAACGAGTTTTTCAAGATATGAGCCGTCTCTCGGCCGATTTTTTGCTTTGAGTTGCGAGCTAAAATTCGAGTTACGAGCCAGCTTCAGATACCCCACCGCTAGTTGGCGCAGCGAATGTCACAGTGACCGCCACAACATCAGCCCAGCATCACGTGTCTCACTCGTTCACTTTATGATTTGACATACGAGTAATTTGAGTTACGAGCTCCATCACAGAACGAATTAAACTCGTAAGTCAAGGCCCCACTGTACTTTCCATCTTTCCTTTACCAAGAAGTATGTCAGGACTTCTCTGGGATATTTGGCTGCTCACACTTTTCCATGATTGTGACTCTATCTTAGGAAATCTTCAAACAGCAACAACAGCAACAGCAAAAATCACAGTAAACTCACCCCACCAGCCACAGTACATTCGCCCCTGTGCCCGTCACTCTCTAAGTTTGATGGCTCTCCACAATCTGCATGTTTTTCTTTTACTCTTCAGAGCACTCAGGTAGTTGTTTTTAATATTTTGTTTATAGTTCATCACTGTTATCAATGGGAGGATGAGTTTTAGGAGGTTTACATTGACTTAGCAGGATTAGAACCAATTTAAATGATGTTTTGTGAAGATCAGTAGGTTTTAATTTTGATGAAGTCTTCTAAATTATTTTTTTAAGTTTTATGTATAGTGAGTTTTTTGTCTTGTAAATGATATCTTTGTTTATTGAAAAGATCATGAAGTCTTTCATTTATGTTTTCCTTCAGAATTTTTATGCTTTTCAGTTTTCCTATGACCTGTTAATTTCTGTATGAGGTACAAGGTAAGGATCAAGGTTCATTTTTTAACGCAGATAAATATTCAATTTTTTTCGACACTATTTCTTGAAAAGACTATATTTTTTTTATGAAACTACTTTTGGGAACTCATCAATTGGTCATATATGTATAAACCTTCTAGATTCTCTATTCTGTTCCATTCATCTGTATGTCTATGTTCATAAAAATTTATTTGCATAAACATGTTTCCTTTGTAAGAAATATTTTTGTAGACTTCTAAGTGGTTAGCCATTCATCTATCTCTTTTTTTTAGCTGTTTTTTTTCAATCCTTTTGTCCATTTTAAAATTGAGTTTATTATCATTTTACTATTAGTTGTAAGAGTTATTTATAGATGATAACTATCAAGCCTTTATATACTTTGGAAACACTTCCCCATTTGCGGTTTGCCTGTTTAGTTTCTTAACAATGTATTTTGATAAATAGTAAATATTAATTGGGTCAATATTTAGTTTATGCTTATTGCCTCCTATGACCTAAGGAAATAGTGCCTACCATCAAATCACAAAGATATTGTCATATGTGTTTTTATAAAAGTATTATGGATTTAATTTTTTGTGCAGGTCTATAATCCTTCTTGAGTTAATTTTTGTATGTGGTGTGAGATAGGTCTCTATTTAGTGTTAATTTTGCTTATTTTTTATTTGTAGAAATTCTATTTAGTCCATTATTGAATCTGCAATATCACTTATTATAGCTTTCTCTTCCTTACGGATATCTTCAAGTTCCTTTATAATTATTTAAACATACCGAGCACCGTTGCTTTAGATTTTGTGTCTAATAATTTAATATATGAAGTATCTGTGTATCTCTTTCTGCTGTTTGTTGCTTCTGTTGGTTCTCAGTCATAGAGTTTCATTTCCTTATTTGCCTCCTATTGTGTGTTGGATATTATGGTTGTAAAATTTCTGTGGAAATAATCGGAGATCTACAATGAAGTTACCTTTGTCCAGAGAGGATTTATTCTTGCTTCTGTCAGACACTTGGGGGCACTGCCAGACTAAGGCTGCATTAAACCACCACGCCAAGCCATCTGAGCTCGGGTTTTAAATCTACCTCGGAGTTTCATTCTGTTTTAACTTTTGGTTCACCCTAACCTTGATGTCCTAGCCCATAGGGGTGCCAGGTGATTGTAAGGAGGACTCCTATCTTGAATGAGTTATGGGTTTTGATCTCTTTCCTCTCACCCTATGAGTTGTTAAAACTAAACTACCTTTCAAAGATCAGAAAATGCCATACAGGCAAAGGCATTTTTGAGTTAACAGAACTACCTTGGTTCTTATTTTCTTTCAGTTTGGGCCTTGAAATGTTTTTGCTTTCTTATTATATCTTCTATGCTTTTAGGAAGTTATTTTTTTACATTTTATCCAGGCTCTGTGGTTATATCTATATGTGATTATGTCAGGAGTTGATCTGAGTTTATCTGAATAACACAATCTATAATTGTTAACTGACAATTACTCCCCCCAACCCCAAATGATTAACCACTTAGTCAACAACTAAGGAAGATGTATCTTTTCCACATAGGTTTCAAATGTCACATTTATGTTTTACTCAACAAATACATCGGTCTATTTCTGACCCTTTTCTCTGTTCTCATTTTTCACTATTCCCAGTGAAGACCACCACAAGAAGCCTTCTTATCCTGACTCCATTTTTTTTGGCCTTTTAAACTAATAGACTAAATCTTTTAGGTGATGGGAAAGTACTTGCCTCATATGTTGTCCTAGGACACTCATATATTGCTCATGGGAATGCAAAATAATGCAAGCTTTATAGCAGAGAATTAAGCTATATCTAAAAAAAAATAAGTACTTAGGGAGTATTGCATTGATGCAGAAATACCACTTCTAGGAATTTACCCCAAATTTACACCTAGAAAAAGAAATAAATGCATAAGTATAATGTTCTTTATTGCAGCATTATCTGTAATTGGAAAATGCTGAAATGTCCTAAATGTCCATACACAGGGAAATGGTTGCGCAAACTATTATACAACCACACAGTGGAGAACTATGAAGCTACAAAGAAAAGCAAGGAAGATCCCTATGAACCTATACAGATCTCTATGAAATATAGCTAACTAAAAAATGCAAAGTGTAAAAGAGTTTGCATAGTATACTACTTATTTTATAAGAAGAGAAATAAGAACATAGATGTGTATTTGCTTATTTTTGCAAAGAGAAACATAGAAAGAATAAACCATAAACTTACAAAGTTTGTTTCCTTTAGAGGTTGATGGAAACAGGGCAAATGAACCAATTGATATTTTAATTATTCAAAATGTGAAATTAAACTTAAAAAGGTAAAAAAAGTAAATCGTTAACTAGTATGTAAGTAGAAACAAATAAACCTAAATAAATATCAAAATAATAAAATAATAGCATAGTAAAAACAATTCAAGTAACTTTGTAGCACTCTGTGCATCTTTGATAGGACATAATCTATCACAAAAAGCTCTGAAAAGGTTTTGAACTACATCTACCCATTTCACTCTCTGATACTCATAGTCTATCATCAATTAAATACTCTATGTCTAAATACTCTCCTCTGAACCTTCTTTTCCTCCTAGAGCCTGACTCTCTCGTGAAAAGTCAGCTTCCCCTGTAGCCCTGACAAGTGCTGACTGTTTATTCTCCTGTACTCCACAAACCACTTGGTCTTGGCATAGGATGGAAATCCACATGCTTGCTTTTCATTGCCATTTCTAGAAAAACTCTCCTTATTACTTAAAGCAAGCAAATATGCAAAAATAACCCCCAAGCCTGTTTTTTAGAAAACACAAGCTTATCTGATTAAGGTTACAATATAGTGTTGTGCAGACAGAACCTGTACAAGGCAGTGTGCATGATGGCTGTGGCTAATGGAAAGGTGCCATTTGCTAATCTGCACAGAGACATAAACCATTTGACCAGTCTAGTTTAAAGCAAGACTGTATTCTTCTAGAGGGTGATTTTCTAGTTTCAATGAAGGCACCCACTGTATGGACTAGCAGCCACCCTGATCAGATCACGACACCTCCTCATTGTAGTCACCTACTATACTCCCCTCACTCATTGGGGGATTTATTCCTGACTTATTACCTTTCTCTCTACCACTACCTTGGTCATCATTCTTGGTGACATCAATATTCACATAGGGATCAATTACCCATAACACTACCACTTCTAAATTTTCAATTTCAAGCATTTTGTTGTTAAACCACTCCCTTACACCTTTCTAGAGCACACCGCCGGTATGCCTATTGCATCAATTTTTCAAGTCCACCAGAATCTCTCCTCAGCCTTCTCGCCTTGGTTATAACCTGATTGTCTGCTCCTTCTCTTTTTGCACCCCAGTTGCTGAATGTGGCTAAGAAAAATGATTGACTATACAAAGCGTTGGTACTTTATGTTAAAAAATACTCAACTATGCCCCCAATATGATTTGGCAATGTTATTACATATTTGTGATCTCTTCACTCTCCAAGATGTTTATATCATACCTTCTCTTTGGTCTTTTAACCTCCAAAAGAGTGGGGGGAGGAGTGAAAAAGGGAGGGAAAGAGAAAGGGGAAGGGAAAAGGAAAGGCAAGGGCATGCTCCCTGGAGGGAGAGCTCCTCTTTCCCATTCTTAATCCTAACCTATGACTTTGCTTTATATTTCATCCAGCAGGGAATGTTCTCATTATCCCGTCACCAAATTTACCAGCCTGTGTATCAAGGACCGTGGAGGATCTGATATTTTACCCTACTTTCAAGCTAACAAGTTAGCCTACTACAGTGTCATGAATGCCAGCAGAAGACCCAAGACTCCTGGGTCAGAAACAAAAACTTTATTACTCATAGCACAGGAAGCAACATGAGCATTCGCATAGTCAGTTTCCCCTGTCTCATGTTCCTCCCAGATGAGCCCAGACAGATGCCTGTACATGCATCCATGTATTATAGGAGAGGAATCCTGAGACTAGGTACCTATATCTTTTATAACAGGCAGTAAGCATGCCTACCTACTGTTTTCTCCATAGGGAGAAAATCTCTCTTTTTATCCAAGGCTGTTCATTTTACCAATATCCTCGAAAAGATATATAGAAACAAAAGGGGTTAGTTTGCAAGATTTGCAAAACCATGAGAGACCTGTGCATTGTCTCCCAAAATTACTTGAGTCTGAGCTATAATTTGTTTTCTTTGTGGTTGAACTGCCTATGCTCCTATCTAAGACTGGTATGTAAGTTCTCTACTTATGCATGGAATCCCCTCACTGTTTCCTACTCCTCAATCTCTCTCTCTTTCTATATCTATATCTATATCTATATCTATATCTATATCTATATCTATATCTATATCATCTGTCTATATCATCAATATCTGTATCATCTCTAGCTCTAGCTCTATCTCATCTATACATTTATTAATTTCAGAGAGGAAGGGAGAGGGAGAGATAGAAACATCAATGATGAGAGAGAATCATCAATCGGCTGCCTCCTGTATGCCCCCCACTGGGGATTGAGGCTCCAACACGGGTATGTGCCCTGACCAGGAATCGAACTGTGACCTCCTGGTTCATAGGTTGATGCTCAACCACTGAATCATACCAGCCAGGCTCAATATCTCTCTTTTGATTTGATCTCTCTACTGGGTCATTCACATCATCAACTAAATGCTGTAATAATTCTCATAATTTTAAAAAAAGCATTAAAAAACTCTTGATTTTACATCTTCTCCAGCATCTAACCCATTTCTCTTTTCTCCTTCAAAACTTACCTATACGCTTTTCTCAGTCTCATTTTATGCACCTTTCACCTTTCATTTTCTCTTGAATCTACTCTAGTCAGACTGTGTTCCCATCTCTCCATTGAAACTGTTCTTGTCAAATGCCATCTATAACCTTCACATTGCTTAACCCAATGGTCAATTCTCAAGTCTCATTTTAATTGACCTCTCAGCAATATTTGACACAGTCTCATCTCAAGAAACACTTTCTTCACTTGACTTCTAAATTCTCTTGATTTTCCCTGAAGTCACTGGCTGCCTGCCTCTCTTAGTCTCTTTTACTCACTCTTTTGGTGATCTCATCCTTTGAATACTATCCATATTCTCATGACTACTCAATGTGTTTTGTTTATATAAAGTTCTTAATTTTTTTTTAAATTTTTAATTTTTATTGATGAGGAAGAGAGAGGAAAAGAGAGATAGAAACATCAATGGTGAGAGAGAATCATTGATTGGCTGCCTCCTGCATGCCTCCTACTGGGGACTGAGCCCACAACCTGGGCATGTGCCCTGATCTGGAATTGAACTGTGACCTCCTGGTTCATAGGTTGATGCTCAACCCCTGAGCCACGCTGCTGGGCCTAAATATGTTTCCAAAGCCTTAGCCTTTCTGTGACCAAATATTTTTATATATAACTGTGTACTTACCTTTTCCTTAAATGCTTAAACTTAAACATGTCCAAAATCAAAGTCTTAATCTAGGAATTCCTTCCCCAAAATTTTCCACAGATACTATTTTTCCTTCGGCCTTACCTATTTCTGATTTCTGTAAGATTCCATTTAATGAAGTGTTCAGGACAGAAAGCTTGGAGCCATCCTTAATCCTTTTTTTTTTCCTGTCACATTTCCATATATAACCTATCAGCAAACCCTATGAATTTTACCTCCAGAATGTATTCAAACTCCAATTATTATGTCTACCACTAATATTATAGTACAAACTGCCATCATGTCTTTCACAGACAATTGCAATATTCTCCTAACTTGCTCCCTATGCTATTCTCCATGCAATATTCAGAGTGCTAAAAATCCTCAATGATTTTCCACCACATTTATTTTAGAATAAAATCCAAGGTCTTTGGCATGGTCTACAAGGTCTTCCATAATGTGCACCCCCTGCTATCTCTCCGACTTCACTCTCCCCCTTCCTCACTATGCTGCAGCCATAGAAAACTCTCTTAGATTCTTCAAACACTTCACACATGCTCTCTCCACAGAACCTTTCCTTTTGTAGTTCCTTCCACGTGGAAAAGCCCTCCCCCAGACAACTGCATGGCTCACTTTCTTGCTCCTTTCAGATTTCTGCTCAAATGTCTCTTTAGAAGAAAGGCCTTTCTTGAACACCACATCCAAAAATAGCATAATCTGTCCATTGCTCTTTATCCCCTTATCTGCTTTATTTTTCTTTATGGCACTTAGCACTGACATTATATAGCTCCTGAATTTCAGCAACTCTGAGATGTTAACAGTTGAAACATATGCCATTATTTACACACCCATCAAAAAAAAAAAAAAGGAAAGAAAGAAAAAAAAGAAACTCTGATAAACAAAATT